>NC_052051.1:153429256-153771756 GCF_903992535.2 Arvicola amphibius
CTCCCTCTCTCTCTCTCTCTCTCTCCTCCTCTCTCTCTCCTCTCTCGCTCCTCTCTCTCTCTCCCCTCTCTCTCTCCTCCTCTCTCTCTCTCTCTCTCTCTCTCTCTCTCCCCTCTCTCTCCTCTCTCCTCTCTCTCTCTCCTCACTCCTCTCTCTCTCTCTCTCCTCTCGCTTTTCTGTCTCTGTGTCCCTTCTTGTTTCCCTTTCTTCTCTTTCCTTGTCTTTCTCTGTGTGTGTCTCTCTCTTCTCTTTCTGCTTCTCTGTGTGTCTGTGTCTCTCTGCTTGTGTCTCCTTTCTCTCCGCCCTCTCTTTCCTCTGTGTGTGTCTACTCTTTCTCTCTTTTTTTCTGTGTTTCTTTCTGCTCTTTCTCTGTCTTTCTGTGTCTCTTTCTGTCTCTATCCTCTCTGACTCTCTTTCCTCTCTTTCTCTGTGCCTTCATTTGCAAAGGTGAATGGTGAAAGCCACTTCTCTTGTCAGCTTAGACCAACCCAGGATCCTCATCAATACCTGTAGGGCTGTCTGCGCTACACCAGGGCTAATTCCTCTCTATGTTCCACTGTCGCCCAAACTCCCCCTTTATGCAGCTAGTTATCTATCATTCTATCTGAAGAATAAGCTGGGCCTGCTCTGAGTCACTTTGTTGTATAGAATAGCCACTTTCAGGTTCTGCCTATCCTTGAGCAGCTCCATTTGACAAACCAAGAGCCTTGAACTTACTATTCTGAATCTTGTTTATACACGCAAGCACTCGCCATCTGCCAGCGTGCCAGGAGGCACAGAATGATCATTTATTTTATGCCAATAAATAATGACACCTATGAAAATATCAAACCAGAAGGAGCAGGCATGTGCACTTATCAATCAAACCTTGCACCTGGGACTATAAAAAGAACACCCCAATACCAAAATGTGGCAGGCATAGCTTAAGGAACCTCTAGGGAATTGCCATAGCAAAGGACTTCTGCCTCTGTCCCCAGACTCCAAGACAGCTTCTCCTGATTATGATACCATAGTCATTTCATAGTGACTCTAGCAATGTCTGTGCCTCGTGTGACTTCTTGTGTTATCCCCTACAGATGTTCTGCCTCCCACTTAAGACAGTTTTTCTGAGCTCTACAGCCTTTAGCCCTTCCTTTGCCATTGAGAGAGAGAGAGAAGGTATATGAATGGGTGTGGTGTGTATGCTCTGAGAGTTAATGTTAGTGAATTAAGAGGATGTGGTTTTTCATTTTGATTGTCAAGTTGAGACTTAAAACCATCCAGAAGTGTGACCCTAGTGAAGATTCTTCGTAATGGAAGATATGGACCTGAACCAGTCATCTTCTGGATCCAGATCGTTGGCTAGCATAACTGTCAGAGAGGCTTCATTCAGCAACTCATGGGAGCAGATGCAGAGACCCACAGCAAATCACTAGGTGCAGCTCGGGAAATCCTGCAGAAGGGATTGAGAAAGGATTATAAGAGCCAGAGTGGTCAAGACATCACAAGAACCCGGCCCACAGAATCAACTACCCAGGACCCACGGGGGCTCACAGAAACTGAACTGACAATCAGGGAACCTGTAGGGTCTGAACTGGGTTCTCTGCATAGATGTTATGGTTGTGTAGCCTGGGGTTCCGGTGGTGGTACTACACAGTGGGAGCAGGGGCTACCTATGAGTTTTTTTTTTTTGCCTCCTTTGGGAACCCTTTCTTTCTGAGTTACCTCATCTGGCCTTGATATGAGAGGATGTGCCTAGTTTTACTATAACTTGATATGTCATGTTTGGTTGATGTGGCTGGAAGGCCTGCCCTCTTCTGAAGAAAAAGGAGGGATGGATCTGGGGGAGAGAAGATGTGAAGGGGTGGGACTGGGAGGAGAAGATGGAGGGGAAACTGAAGTCAGGATGTAATATATGAGAGAAAAAATTTATATATACACACACACACACATATATATATATGTATATATATGTATATATATATGCACACAGGAGTTAATAGAAAGAGGAGGTCAAACTGACCCAAACCAAATAAAATGAAGACAGAAAGCTAAATAAAAATAAATAACTAAAATAAAACCATCTGGAACATAACCCTCTGGATATGACTGATTTTCCAGAGAGGTTTAACTGAGGTGGGAACACACACCCAGAATGGGTGACACCGTTCCGTGTGCTGGACTCCCAGACTGAATGGGAAAGAGGACATGAATGGAACACTAGCATTTCTCTCTCTCTCTCTCTCTCTCTCTCTCTCTCTCTCTCTCTCTCTCTCTCTCTCTCTCTCTCTCCCTCCCTCCCTCCCTCCCTCCCTCCCTCCCTCTCCCTCTCTCCTTCTTCACACTGCTGCCACCGTAGCTAGAGGCACTCTGACCATGAAACAGAACAAACCCTTAAGTTGCTTTTTTCCAGGCATTTTATCCCAAGATGAAAAGTAACCAATACAAATGGGAATAAAAGAATCCGATTTGCGCTGGGCGGTGGTGGCGCACGCCTTTAATCCCAGCACTTGGGAGGCAGAGGCAGGCGGATCTCTGAGTTCGAGGCCAGCCCGGTCTACAAGAGCTAGTTCCAGGACAGGCTCTAGAAACTACAGGGAAACCCTGTCTCAAAAAACAAAAAAAAAAAAAAAAAAAAAAAAAAAAAAAAAGAATCCAATTTGCAAAGGACATTCTGCCGAGTAATTGGATTGCATGGTCAAGGGCAGAGAAGCCGGTGTGACTTGTGGATCAAGTGTTTGCTGAACTCTGACATTGCAGAGAGACCTAAGCGTGTCGATCTAGGTTTCTGAGATAGCACAGCTCATACCACTGTTTCATGTGTGCTTCATCCTTCTTTTCTACACTGAAACATGCTGAGATTTTCCCCTTATTTCAAAAGTGTATTTTTTTCTTACTAGTGTAGTTGAACAGTTAAGTCTCCAGAGAGTTCTGAGTTATGTTTGCTGTTTTGTTCATAATTGTTTTTAAAAATTATGACTCCACATGTTTTCATATAATATAAAAGTCAGAAAAGTTTTAAGAACAGTAACAGGTTCCTGAGTATTTGACAACCAAAAATTAGTTCAAAATCAAACAACCTATCTGAACTGTTTTGGGCAGTGCTCTCCTGAGTTGCATCATGTGACTTCACTGCAGTCTTGACTCTGAGCATGCACCACACACACTTTGCACTGGGGATAATGTCACACCGAGCAGTGCCAATGAACTCTATCTAAAGCAGCTCAGCTCAGAGTTGTGGTGTTTTATTATGCATACAAAGTCTTCTGCTCTTGTGGAAACACAACAGTTTAATTAGAGAAAACAAACATGTGTGATGTTTTCCTACCATCATTACACTAAGTTTCAGATTAGTATATCTTTGAGTTGACTAGTGTTAAAACGTTTGATTTGGAAATGGCATGTGAGTGGCTGGGGTTTTACTAAAAAATCATTAACTGAATTTTTACTTGGAATGAAGACAAAATTTTACAATTCTCAAAATAACTCTAAATATACTTCTACAATTTTGTACTTTATATTTATGTGAAGTAGCATTGTTAACATTGATGGTTATAAAATTAAAATATTGATGCACTCTTGAAAATATTGAAGCCACCTTCAATATTCTGCAATATCAAATCTTCCAACAATATTTAATTTTTCATGGGAAAATAAATAGCACGTCCATCTTACTAGTGTGTAAGTTCTCTTCCATCTTTAATAAACTGTTAATTTATATGTACATAATTTTTCTTAAATTATGACTTGCTATCAGTAATTCTTTCACTTGGATGCCTATCTTATATGCCTGTGGTGTAAGGATTCTCTTGCAGTTCTCAGCCTTCCTAATGCTGTGACCCTTTAATACAGTTCCTCATGTTGTGGTGACCCCAACCATAAAATTATTTCACTGTTATCTCATAACTGTAATTTTGCTACTGTTAACTGCTATGACTCATAATGTAAATATGTGTTTTCTGATGGTCTTAGGCAACCCCTGTGAAAAGGTCATTTGATCCCCAAAGGGGTCATGACCCATAAGTTTAGAACCACTGCTCTAGAGAAAAGATGATAGAATGAATATATAGTATAAAGGAAATTTATTGGATCAGATCACACAGTTATGACTAGGTAACCCAGCCATAAGCTATCTGCACACTACAGAGCCTGAGAATCTCATAGCGGCTCAGTCCATGGAGCCCAGTACATCAGCAGTACCAATATGGCACTAAAGACCTAGAAGATTCTTGAAAAGTCACTGGGCTTTACTTTTAGTCTGCATTGGGATACAAGAAATCTAGAAGTCTGATAGTTAAGATGGCAACAGCAGCAGAAATAAAGACTCAATAAATGAAGACAGGCAGACAACCAGCATGATTTTTCCTTATACTTTTTTCTATCTGGACTGAGTCAGAAGGTATCTTCAGGTATCCTCAGGATACCTCAGTTAATCCTTCCTAAAACTGGGCACACAGACATTTCCAAAGGCCTGGCTCATTTGATTCCAGATCCAATCAAATGAACTATCAATATTAACCATCACACCTATGTATCTAGGGATCATGAAAAAGAGTCAGAGCAAAGTGGTCTTGCTCTGGTAGGTGATCTCTAGCGGGGTGTGTGTGTGTGTGTGTGTGTGTGTGTGTGTGTGTGTGCACGTGCGTGCGCACATTTATGTATGTGTGCATTTATGTGTGTGTATGCGTGTGTATATGTGTGTGCATGTGTGACCAGATATGGAACAAGGTATAGTACATTGATTCACATGTTTATGGAGGCTGACAAATTTCAGGACATATCACGTTGCCAGCTGGAAACCCAGAAAGGCCAGTAACATCATGCAAAGGCCCAGAAAGCCATGGAGTTGGTTTCAGGATGTATCTGAAGCCTTGCAAACCTGGAGCTCCGCAGACACAGAAGATCAATATCCAGCTCACATAGAGTGAATTCAACCTTTTCTTGGCCTTTGGGGTTTATCTCTGTCATTAGTGCATCGGATAATGTCTGCCCACATTGGAGAAGGCCATTGAGCCAAATATTCATCTCCTCCAGAAGCAACTTCAGAAAGGGAGAACTGATGTTTACCAGTTATCTGTGCACCTTGGACTCAAAATATCTGAACAAAACAATCTAAGAGAAGGATTTATTTTGGCTCTCAGTGGCAGAATTTCAGTTTATGACAACTGTGAAGTGTTAGGAGGAAGCAACTCACATCTTGGGATACAGGATGCAGAGAGTGGGGGATAGAGACAGAGAGGATGGTTGTATCAGCAGGCTTCCTCCTTCCCCATTTCTGTTTCATCAGGGACCCCTGCCTAGAGAATGCTGGCACCCACATTCAAAGCATTAGCTTATCCTCTCTAGAAATACCCTCAAGGGTACATGTAGAGGTGCAATTTATTAATCTCCCAGGCTCTTCTTAATCCAACCAAGTAGACAATCAAAATCACTATCACACTGGTCCTCCCATGGCTTCACTGTACACATAAACTCAGTGTAAAACTGTACACATAAACATGCTGTAAAAACCAATCAAACAAACAAAAAGCCCCACAGAAATGGCAAATTTCATTTGCTCTGAAAACAGCCAACCATAGAACTACCTTCTGTCCTTAACTCTAGACAGTGCTTTTGGAACGCCCCCAAAGTGTTTACTGTCTTCTTTAATCAAGCCCTGTCAAATATACCCCAAGGCCTGCTGGATTTATCTCCCATGCCTCCCAAACTCCTGACTTCTACCAGACTGTCTCTGTTTTCACTCAGCCTAACTTTCTATTCTCCATTCACACCTGTTGAACTGCTCCAGCACATGGCTTCCTTTACCACATTTCCTAAAGCAGACTTTGTGAAAGCACCCAATTTTGATTTGATACTTCTTGCAATGACTGCCTCAGTTTGTGTGCGGGATAGTCAAATGTCAACTTGTCACAAACTAAACTCATTTGAGAGGGGGGACCTTCAACTAAAAAAGTACCTCCATAAGGCAGGCATACAGGTCATTTTCTTAATTAGAGATTGATTGGGGGAGGGCCCAGCCCATTATGGTTAGTGCCATCCCTGCACTGATGGTACTGGGTTCTATAAGAAAGCAAGCTGAGCAAGCCATAGGGAGCAAGACAGTAAGCAACACTCCTCCATTGCCTCTACATTTCCTGCCTCCAAGAGGTCCCAGCTCTGCTTTATTTCCTGTCTGAATTTCCTTCAATGATGGACTATGATGTGAAAATGTAAGCCAAATAAATAGAAGTCAACTTACTTTTGATCATGGTGTTTCACCATAGCAATAGTAACCCTAACAAGACATGTTGCATTTTGAAGCTCTCAGTAACAGGCATAGAATTATCAGAGGCAGGGTTTGCTAGTAGCTTGGTTAACTTTAAGTTACCAGTATGTGTCTGTGTCTTCCCACACCTAAGCTCCTAGCTTGCTGAAAAGCCCTGGCCAAGGAACCAAGCTTATTAATTTTGTTGGATGATTAATGCATTCGTCTTGGGGTTTTGTTGCTAGAATAAACAAAACAATTGCTTTGTTTTTTAAAAAGGAGGGGGTTCTTGTTTAAACCTAGGCATCCCCAAAGCTCCCACTCATAAACAGCGTGGGTAAGCCATGCTTCTGCCCTCTTTGGTCGTTAAGTGGATTGAATGGGTGGTTTAATTGATTTGCTTGACTTATCCCAGCCAAAGTCTTCTCTCTCTCTCTCTCTCTCTCTCTCTCTCTCTCTCTCTCTCTCTCCATCTCTCCTCTCTCTCTCTCTTTCCCAAGTGCTGAGATTAAAAGCATTCACTACTACACCCAGCTTCAGGTTTGAACTTTTAAAGCTACAAAGCAAGTAAGAGCCTATCCTCAAAACAATCATTGACTGTTAAGGATACTTTGGATTTGCTCCCCAATCCAGAAGGTCCAGTGCCAGCAAGATGGTTCATGCTGTAGCGGTTTTGCTGACTCCTATGGTGAGAGGAAAGAGCAGACTCCCTCAAGCTGTCCTATGATTTGCACATGGACACTATGGCATGTGCTTGTACAAACATACACATACATACATGCATACTGTGGTGGGTTTTCTTGGTTGTCAAAACTTGATTACATCTGGAACTAACTAAAACCCAAAAATGTATGGTACAATGGGAGGGATTTTGCTTAATCTGAAGAAGGAAGATCCACTTTTAATCTAGAGCTATAAGGTAGGAAGAGATGCCTTTAACCAGATCTTTTGATCTGGGAAAAGATACCCCCACAGTAGGCTTTCTTAGACTGCCAACCCCTAAATCATGTCACACTTTCCGGCTTTCTTTGTGTCTGTCTGACTTTCCCTTTCTTTCTCTCTGGTTCTCTCCAGAGCGGAGTCCTCCTCCTACTTATTCTCTCTGCCCACCAGCTCCACCTATCCCTCTACTGCCTAGCTATTGGCCATTTAGTTCTTTATTAGACCAATTAGGTGCCTTACTTAGGCAAGCAAGATGAAACAAATGTAACACATCTTTACATAGTTAAACAAATAGAGCATAAACAAATGCAACACATTGTTACACAGTTAAACATACTATTCTGCAATACACAGTTTGAATCTGGGCCACACCTTCTGCTGGAAGCTTATATAAGGACATGGAAGAAGGAAGCTTTTGCTCTTTGCCTGTTTTCTAGCACCTTGCTAGCAAGTCCATTTCTTCACTGGCATTAGTGGCTACTTCTGGATTTCAAAGTATACTGAAGACCAGTTGAGACATCCAGACATGTGGACTAAGCAACTCATGTATTTCTGTATTGCATTTTTTATTCATAGCCAGTCATTGTTGGATTAGCTGGACAACAGCCTGCAAATTATGTATGTATATACATACATACATACATACATATATATGGTGGAGTCATAAGAATATGTAGATGGGGAGATTTATCTATAAGTTCTGTTACTCTAGAAAAGCCCAACTAATACACAACCACACATATATACTTATATACATATACATACATAAATACTGTCTTAGGGTTTTTATTGCTGTGAAAAGATGCCATGACCACAGCAATGCTTACAAAGAAAACATTTAATTGGGGCACCTCACTTGCAATTTCAGAGGTTCAGTCAGTTATCATCATGATGGAGAGCATGGCAAAACGCAGGCAGAAATGATGTTGGAGTAGTAGCTGAGAGTCCTACATCTTGCAGGCAAAAGGAAGTCAACTGAGACACTGGGTGGTACCTTGAGCATAGGAAACCTCATGGCCCACCCCCACAGTGACACACTTCCTCCAACACAGCTGTACCTACTCCAACAAAGCCACACCTGCGAATAGCACCACTCCCTATGAAATTATGGGGGCTACTTACGTTCAAACTATTGCAATATGTACATAAATGTAAGTTTTAATTTAAAAAAGCATTCAAACCCCATAAAGGAAGTGTCTAACTCAAAGTGAGTCTTGTCTGCCCTATGTTATCAACAGTCTAGGTCTAGGATAGAGCAGATCCTAAAGTCAACTATGTTGTTGAGCAAACAGTTCAGGCTCCCTCTCCCCAAGCCTCTACTGTGTCCCTTAGCTGCACCTGTGGGCAAGCACTCCAACCACTGCCTTATTTACAAAGAGTTCTTCATGCCATATGGGGAAACACGCACAAGCAGGTGGCTGTAGCACTGTAAGTTTGGGGGTGTTGCTGAAGGCCAGCAATGACAGACAATCCTCCTGTGAGATGGTCCCCAAGGCTGGACCCTATTGTTCATTTTACCTGAAAGGAGACAGGGCTAGAACCTTCTGCACTGGACACTTGGTGATCAGGATTCAGAAAAAATACACTGGAAACTGCTGATAAAGAGATCAAGACACCTAGCAGTAGGGCCTCCCTGGGTGTGAGGAGAAGTATGTGTGACCCACACAAAGACTCATGGGAGGCAGACTGTGATATTTGGGTAAGTCAGATGACTCAGCTGTGGGCATGCCTCTGATCCAGTCAGCCCTGCCCTTCCTTGCCTGATTGTGGGGGATGGGGGGGGGGAATAGGTGAACCAAGTAGCATTTTGTATAGTTCAAGCTAGTGGGTGCTTAGCATCAGGATTTCTACTCATTGGGGCTATTTGGCTACAGCCACTGCTGAGGACACACAATAAAGCAGCCACGGGACCACACTGTGCCTTTAGTGTGATACTTCCCAAGGCATGTGACTTGGCGGCAGCGTGGCCATGCTGGGACGCTGCCATCACAGACGGAGCAGTGCTTTGCTCTCACTGCACGGAAATGTCCTGTCAGTCAGTTTGTGCTGCTAGAGAAAACCACGGAATGGGTCATTTCTAAGCAACAACATGAATTTCCCATGGTTCTAGAGGCTAAACAGTCCAAGATCAGGGTGCCAGCGTTTGATAACCCTGGTGAGTAACTTCTTGTAGCATGGCAGGAGAAGCAAAAAGAGCAAAGGAATGGACAGTAGCTATCCTGGCTTGAACGTTGAACGTCTCTACAGGATCCTGTTTGGACATTTGGTCCCCAGTTGATGGTACTTTGTGGGGTGTAGGAGAAAATACAGACATGATTCGGCAGCCAGTCTACTCGGCATACTGACTTCTAAATAAGAAGCACGGAGCCCCAGAAGCCAGAAGAGTAAGTTTTTAAGTAGTGTGAGTAGACAGTAGTGGGCTCCCGGGTCTCCCCAGTGCTGCTTCTACTTAAGAGTCCATGGTGGTGTGAGCACTCTCTGTCCAATCCGTGGTAATGTGCTGACCGATCACAGCTCATAGGCTTCGGCTCTGTAATGGTTGCTCATGCGCAATAAAGCAGAAGCTAATCTACGTCTCCCGAGTGGTTCTTCTCTGCGTGCTTTACCAAACCTTGGACTTGGACTTTGCTATCTTGTCTTGTTGCGGGGAAGGGGGAGGAGTATGGGGAAGGGTCTGGAATGCCCAGGTAACAAGAGCACGGGTAGGCTGTGGGAGTTTTGTGGAGTGTACTGGCTTGTTGCTCAACCTTCCTCATCGCTGGTGTGGAGCTTACCCTCCCCAGTGCTGCTGAGTCACCTCATGACCTGCTCTTTGTCTTCCAAAGTCATGCTGTTGCTTGTCCCATTCTCTTCTTTCTAGCAGATATCAACACATTTCTTCATACTCATTTAAGGAGTTTATGAATGGATAGATGCTAATGTACCCACTCCAACATCATGTTCAATCAGATATCAAAAAAAATCGTAGAGGAGTAAAGATTATGGTTTTCAGGGTTTCAGTCTGTGGTCAGTGGGTTCCATCACTTTGGATGGCAGCTGTGGCAAAATATATTGGAAAGAACATGTGTCAGAAAAGGCATCTCACCTCACAGCAAATGGACAGGGTTGGGTAGACAGAGACAAAGATGGAGACCCAGTGATTTACTTTCTCTACCCCATGCCCCAGGAGAAACGATGACAGCTGAGTGAAGATGAATACTCCCATTTGACCAGATTCTCCTGCTCTCAGACATCCCTAAGCTGAGTATTTGGCCTTTGGTTTTAAGACAGTTGGGTATCACCCAGAAGGCTTCCTACTATTGCATGTTCTACTCTAGTTTCTGGGGGAGAAATGACTGGTCCAAACCCCTCTACCATCCCACAGTTCCCTAAGCATTCAGAGATAAATTGGAGGTGGGGGTGATCCTTAGATTCCCCTCTACTTTCTGTTGCCTGTTTGCTATATTGGTAGAAAGTGCTGGGACTTGTGTATCTGGTGCCTGTCACATCTCCCCTACTGGGCTCAGAGTTGGTGGGGTCTGACTTTGAGCAAGTAGCATAGGAATAAATAATCCTAACTGTCCATAATACTGTGTGGGTGATTGCTTTCCGCATTCATAGCTCTTGTCTCCTACTTTGTATAGCCATCATCGGGTGAAAAGAAAACACCCACTCATCTGCCTCACTCCGATACCCTCGCACGCCTCCACAGGTAGAGATGGGGGTCTCAAAGACATTCTCGATGTGGCATTTCTCACCCCTCTCGGTCAATTTGACCTCACAGCCACCTCAGTAGTTGGTCCTACTAATCTTTAAAACTGAGGAGCACTCTCCATCAGATGCTTCCTAATTTATAATTTATAGGTGTCTCCTTCACACCTGCCTCTTCCCCACTCCCAATTCTCTGGCCATGCAGGAGAGGAGGGGCTGCAATCACTCATGATAACTTTATTAGCTATAATTTACATTTATCTTCTGAAAGGACAGAGTGATGATTCTGGGAGCTACATATTAAATCCAAGGGCTTATACTTGACCCTGCCCTGATCCATTCCACGCACAGCAGTGTCCTTTCTTGCCTGGAAGGATGGCTACAATTTGTCACTACGCAAATTATACTGTACTTGATGTTGACATTCTTTTATCAGGTAAATTACCTGGACCTATTATGCCGAAGGCAATTTCCATGAAAATTTCATATTGTGAAAATCTTAGTTTAGGTTGAAGAGTGGAAGAAGTGAACAGAGAGGCCTGGGTCCTGGCTGTCTATTTCTAGGGGTGGTCCCAGAATAAACCAGCCCTTTGTGGTTTCTAGTTTGCTGGGTGGTTCCAAACTCCAGTCATCAGTCCTTGTTTGGAGATGGGACTGTGTAATCCTATCCATCTCTGCATCCTACTGGGTCACTAGGGCAAGTTACAGCTGAGCGATCCCTCTCCTACTCCCACTGGAAAGCAGGAAGTGATGTCAAAACATTAATTTGAGCAACGTTTAAAACTTAATCACAAAAGCTTAAGAAATCGTGTTATTGCCATGATGATTCCATCCCTAAGGGCCATCATCTCCTCCGATAAAGGGCCATAATCTCTTCTGATAAAGGGCCATACAATTTGTGGAAAGATGAGGAAAGGTCTGGGTTATTGTTCTGTTTTGTAAATTCTTCCTTGCCCAAGAATAACATGTGTTCACTGTGGAACTTTATAAAATATTTAAACTTTTCAAAAAAAAGATTTTGTTTTTAATTTTTAGTTGCATGGCTATTTGTGTGGGTATATGGGCCTGTGAGTCCTGGAACCCATGCAGGCCAGAAGCTACCCCTAGAGGTGGAATAACAGGAAGTTGCTGGGAACTGAACTCAGGTCTCCTGCAAGAGCAGTACGTGCTTCTGTTGAGCCATCTCTTCAACCCACTGTGGAACTTTTTACATTTTAAGAAAGTAAAATGAAGAATTAAAAGCAAACTTTTAAAGCTTCCTTTTTTTTCCAAAGAGAAGCATGCTAAGGAGTTTGTAGCCTCCTTCTCACCTGCCCCTGTGCACAGACACACATTTACACCTTTCCCTGTGCATAGACACACATTTACACTAGCTCCTGTGCAGACACACATTTACACTAGCTCCTGTGCACAGATAAACATTTACACCTTTCCCTGTGCACAGACACACATTTACACTTTTCCTTGTGCACAGACACACATTTACACTTGCCCCTGTGCACAGACACACATTTACACTTGCCCCTGTGCACAGACACACATTTACACTTGCCCCTGTGCACAGACACACATTTACACTAGCTCCTGTGCACAGACACATTTACACCTGCCCCATGCACAGACACATTTACAAGAAAGGCACTGGAGAATTAATTTTCTTTTAAAGGGTCTGAAATTTCCTAGTGATAAAAATGTATTCCCCCAGGAAATGTTGACTCACAACTTTTATTCTATACATGTGTGACTATTAGTGAGGGACGAGTTATCAAAGCCCAAAAGTGAACTCTGGTAAAGGGAACATTTCGGAAGGTGGGGAGATGGCCAGCTGGTAAAGTGCTTCCCATACTAGCTTGGGAAGCTTAGATCCCCAGTACCTGTGAGCATATCTGGATTCCCAGCACCGGGGAAGCAAAGACAGGAGCCTCTCTGGGGCTTGCCGGAAAGCCAGTTTAGTGAGAACAGTGAACTCCTGTCTCAGAACGATAAAGTGGCCAGGCAGGGCGGTGCAGGCCTTTAGTGCTAGCCCTGGGGATACAGAGGCAGGCACACCTCTCTGTGAGTGCAAGACCAGCCTGGACTATGTAGATAATGAGTTCCAGGGCAGCTGGGGCTATGTTGAAAGATCCTATCTCCAAGTGGGGGGGGGGGAGTGGAGAGCAATGCAAGAAGCTATCTGATTTTTGACCTCCATACGCTCTAACATAAAAAACACATACACATACATGAGAGAGAAGGGGGAGGAAGGAGGGAGGGAGGGAGGGAGGGAGGGAGGGAGGGAGGGAGGGAGGGAGAGAGAGAGAGAGAGAGAGAACTTTTTAGACTGTACAGGAGTTAGCCGGAGGGTCTAACCAACACAAACATTTTGAATTCTAACACCAGGAGAACCACTAATACCACATACAGCCTTTTTATAAAAATTAATATGAAATTATTTTTAAAGATTGGTGAGATGGTTGGGTGGGCAAAGGTGCTTGTTGCCAAGCCTGATAGCATAGAGTCAGTCCTCAGAACCCACACAGTAGGAGAGGGCTGAGTACTGAAAGTTGACCTCTGAGCCACACGCATACATGCACACACACACACACACACACACACACACTTCAATGTCCTGGTTTCCCCCGTAGCAAGTGTGTAACTACTAAAGGGTGTCTAATGGAACTTACTGAATTGATTTAATCTTGGAAATCGTCTGGCTTTTTGAGCATATACTCTAAAAGTCTAAGACGTTTTAACCACTCTTGGCAAAATTCATAGCAATGGCCTGTTTTCTTACTATTGTAAATGCTTAGAGGCCGCTGTTTGTCACATCACCTTTTAAGGACTCCTGAGTTCCTCCTAGGTATCAGCCAGTGACATAGTGCCACTTATTATTTGGCCTGCACTCTTTCCTCACCCTAGACGTGAGATCAGACATGTTGCACAAAGGCAGATTTACAGAAAACCAATTGATCACCACATGAGAGATTTGTCATTGCAGAGTTGAGCTCAGGGCAAGCGGTTTCCACAGCACTTGGGCTTCAGTCTGCCTCTAAGCCAACTGACTCCAAGTAGACACTCAGTGTATTGCAACATAATGTTTTAGTTATCTTATCTGGAAAAAAAATAAAGACACATGTTGGTGGAAGCCACTTGTTTGTTCCTGGCTGCCCGGAACTGAAATAATCAATACTGTTTGGCATATTTTTGGCTAGCTCTTATATCCTAAATTAACCCATCTCCATTATAATCTGTGTATCGCCAAGTGGCTGTGACTTACTGGGTAAAGTTTGGTCCAGCGTCTGGCATCTGTCTCTGGCACGGCTTCATGGCATCTCACTGACTTTCTCCCAGCATTCAGTTTAGTTCCCCCCCAACCCCGCTTCACTCTATTCTGCCCTATCACAAGCCAAAGCAGCCTCTTTATTCATTAACCAATAAAAGCAACACATATACAGAAGGATTTCCCACAGATGGCCTGTATGGGGCATCTGTAATGTAATGGGGCAGAGTAGAGCAAGGTGGGAAAATCAAACTGAATGCTGGGAGAAAGAAGGCAAAGTCGGTGAGATGCCATGTAGCTGTCAGAGGAGAAAGACACTAGTTGGCAGCTGGAACCTTGCCTGTAGGCCACAGCCCTCATGATAAAATATAAAATAATAGAAATAGGTTAATTTAAAATGTAAGAGCTAGCTAGAAATGGGCATAAACTAATAGGCCAAGCAGTGATTTAATTAACACAGTTTCTGTGTGGTTATTTCGAGTCTGGGCAGATGGGAACGAATGAGAAGCCTCAAACAACACAGCATCTGGCTGAAAAGTTTGAAGAGTGTTGAATCCTAATCCTCGTGGCACTAAACAGGCAAAGAAAATGGATGGATGGCCATATTCTAGATCCCACTGGCTTGGGAAAGGTCTAGGCAGCTAAGCGATCTCTGTGCTGTTTATGGATCATCTTCCCATCCCGTGTGTCAAGAAAACTCCTGTGCCTACCCTGCTGCCTAGAACAGGAGATATGTCACTTCCCATCTCGCCTTGTACAAGGCTAGACCACCACACTGCTTTGCGCCTGGGTCTTCCTCAGAGCAACTATGGCAGTTGTGTAAGCAAAGGCAGACATCAGCTTTAATCTGCTTGCACATTGCCACTCATTAGTTAGCGAACAGTCACATGTTAAACCGATGCTAGGCTTTCTGGTGGAAATCTTAGGGTGAAGCTTTGTGATAACTACAAAAATACACTGTAACTCCTGTTTCAAATTTCACCCTTTGTATTTAGTCCTAGGTGCAAAGCTTCAGCTAATTCATTCCGTTTACTTCTCATCATAGCCTTAGGAGGTCTGTTGCGGCTCTCACGTCCCAAATGAAGAAACTGGGTTTATAAGTCTGCAAGGTCAGCAAGGACTGTGGCTAAAATGGATCAAATATGTTGTCTTTGGAATACTCTTAACCGTGCCCTTCAGCTTTCATTAAATCGGCTTGTATTAAAGACCGTCAAGGTCACCACCACGTGTAGTGACTCGTGCCTAGAATCCCAGCATTCAGAAGGCTGAGGCTGGAGGACTGCCATGAATTCAAAGCCAGCTTGGGTTACATAGTGAGTTCCTAGCTAGGACCCTATCTGGAAAATAACAAAACAAAAAGCAAACCACCACGTTTTCCATGGACCTGACCAAACTCCCTGTCTGCCTGTGAAAAGCAAGTGATGATGAGCTGCTAAACGGTTTAGAGAAATTATTAAAACAATTTTATAACATCCAGAGGCAGGCTCAGATATTCCTGTCTCTGTTTCTCTGTCCTGTCTGTCTACTTCTCCCTCCCTCCCCCCCCCCTCTCTCTCTCTTCAAACCCTGCCCTCTCTCAGAGAATCTCCAGCTAAGAAAAGGCACCAAAAAGCCCAGTTTTGCATTCTTGGCAGCCACGGAAGCTCCTTCCCTGAAGTTGCCAGCAGCCCAAGTCCCTGCCTAAAGCATTCAGTTTTTGATCAAACTTGGGCACAAACCCAGCTTGTGGCAGACACATCACCACCCCTCACCTGCAGGCTATATAACCTCCCTACTTTAGTTAGGTCTGTGACTTCTCTGGCCTCAATCTCTGGGACTGGAGAACTCACTTGGGATTTGCTTTGCTCAAATAAACCTGTTCTTTTACTTTTTCAATTCAGCTTGCCCTGTCTTATTGTGTTGGTGAAGAAACCTACTATCAGGCTACAGAAAACCTATTAGTTTGTACCAACTTTGAAAAAAACTAAAAAATACGGTATGCCAATTTCAGACATTTTGTAATAGGAAATGAAATGTTTTCTTATACCAGATATTGTCTGCTTCTACAGTAACTGTAAAAAAAAAAAAAAATGCCAGAACACACTCTGGAATTCCTTATATCTGTGGAACATCATTAAACTGCCTCACTTTCTGCCTTTAGTTGACTTATTATAAGTGCTCTCAACAGTACATTCAGAACCTGTTTTTTGTTTATATGTAGGGTTTGGGTGGAAATAAAGCTGGAGGTGGCTGGAAGCCGTGAGGGTATGGGACAGCCAAGCTGTGACTGAGATGAGCTTATGTGGGGCTCTAGATCTTCTGGGGTCCAGAAGCCAGGGTGGATGATTAAGCTTCCAGTTTGTTCAGTGCCTTGTTTTCCCATGTAGCCCTTCAGTGGCATCTGTAGATCATATATGGTCTTTCTAGAGGGAATGTATGAGCATTTTATTCCCAGTTTCAGGTTCTTCTTATGACCCTCTGGGCTAAGGAAACTGACCAGAATTAATATCTTTTTTGTTTTTGTTTTTTGGGTTTTTTGTTTGTTTGTTTGTTTGTTTTTGTTTTCAAGACAGGGTTTCTCTGTAGCGTTGGAGCCTGTCCTGGAACTAGCTCTTGTAGACCAGGTTGGCCTCGAACTCACATAGATCCACCTGCCTCTGCCTCCTGAGTGCTGGAATTAAAGGCACACCACCACGCCTGGATAGAATTCCTATCTTAACTAGCTAGCTGCCACAGACTGTGACAGACCCACCTCTCTCCTGCCCTTCATTTTTGTTTGGGATCCCACAGTCCTAGAGAGCACAGACAGGCAGCTCACCTAGCAAACCAGGCTGTCATATGACTAGACACACAGTTTGGCCAGGAAGTCCTTCTACCTTCCATTCTTTGTACTTAAATTGTTTCAAGTGTGAATGTTTGTGTGTGTGCAGGTACATATGTGTGCATTTGGAGGTCAATTTCAGGTATCGTTCCCCAGATGCCAAACACCTTAGTTTTTGGAATAGTGTCTCTAACTGGCATGGAACTCTGTGTAGATCAGTCTGAATGGTCAGTGAGCCTCATGAACCTGTCTGTCCCGCCTCCCCAGTGCTAGGGTTACAAGAGCATGATACCGCTCCTCCGTATTTTACATGGATGCTGGGGACCAAACCCAGGTCCTCATGTTTGCAAACATGTTACCTACACTTTACTACTCCCTTTCTGATGAACACTTCTAACAATAGAACTACAAGGGCCCCCAGAATGTGTGAAAGCTGATTTTCAGATGTTTTCTAAAGAGGGCTGCCATTAAGGTCTAATTTGGGGAACTAGCATGGCATTTGAGATAACACTGTGGAATATGGAACCCAGGTTTGTTCTTCTAGATCCCACTTGGCCCACAGTGGGTTTGAAGCCTCTCTTAACTCAGAGAAACCACTTTCTCTTTTTCGATATCATATTTGCTTATTTACCATGTGCATGCATGGGTACACCTACATGGGTGTATGTCCGGGGTGGGCACGTGCCATGGCATGTATGTAGAGGTCACAGTTTTCCCCATGTGGAACTCAGGATCCAACTCAGATGTTAGGCTTGGTGCGAGTGTCTTTATCCACTGAGTTGTCTCACCAGCCTGTGTATTCACGCCACCCCCCCCCGTCTCTCTTTTAATTTTCTATGTGTGTGTGTGTTGTTTGCATGCCTGCAAGCTTGGGAACTGAAGAAGCCAGAAGAAGGTGTCAGATTCCCCTAAGCCTGAGGTTACAAATAGTTGTGAGCTGTCATGTGGGTGCTGGGACTCAAACTCAAGTCCTCCGGGAGAGCAGCCAGTGCTCTTAACCACGGAGCCATTTCTCCAGCCCTATATCCATTTTCTTGTCCCCAAAGTGGGGCTGATCCACAGCAGAGACTTAGAAAGATTTACATGAGAGTCAAATAAGGGCATGTACACAGCATTTAGCCCGGTGCTGACTCATTAGCACGCGCACAATGAGCACCAGTGGTTATTAGAACACACTGACTCATCTGTGTGGCTGTCTCCTCTCCTGAGTTCTTCAGCCGAGAGAGCTTAGATGCTAAGAATCATGTCACACATCAAGCCTGCCCTACAGGGAACAATAGATGGCAAGACAGGGTGTCAAACTGACATAACAGTCAGCGGACTGCATTGACGTTCGCCCAGAACCTTAGAATTATAGTAATGCCACTGTGATTAGCGTGTGCACCCAGCCTCTCCTCCTCCTTCTTTATCGAAAGTTGCTAATACACTCTGAATATTTCATCACTTTGAGCTACTCGCTAATGCTCAACTCTTCTAGAAGGGGAAGGAGAGCTCTCTCTCCTCACAACAGCCACAAAAAAACCCTCAAAATAAAAAAATCCTCATTAAAGAATATTAATACTCATGAATTAAGAAAAACAAAAGGAGAAATTGTCTGGAATAAATTCAGATCACCCTTTGATTCTGTCCACTGAAACGTATAAATGACTGCTCTACTAGACAGAGGTGGTGTGGACCAGAATAGGGGTTCCGGCTCGAGCCTGGGCTTTCTCCCCTGGCTCCTTACTTCAGGCCAGCTCACCTGGACTCAGCCTGCAGCTGGATAACTGAGTGATGGAGACGGGCATGGATGTTATCCTTCAGTGCAACACAAAAGCATGAAACCTCATGCTAGCGGCTCTTCCTCCCGGAGAGAAAAGAGGATGTCACCCACAGAGCAGACACCTGGAGAGCTGGATTCAGCCTTTGCTGCAAGAAGCCGTGGGATTTCAAATGAGATACACAATGAAAAGGCACAGCCACTGTGTCTTAGTTTGAGTGGCTATTGCTGGGATAGAATACCGTGACCAACAGCATCTGGCAAGGAAAGGGTTTATTTCATTTGAGTTCATCATTTAGGGAAGTCGAGGCAGGAACTCAAGCAAGGCAGGAGCCTGGAGGCAGGAACTGAGCCGAGGCCATGGAGGAGTGCTGGTTACTGACATGCTTTTTATGGCTTGCTCCCTTATAGCACCCAGGACTACCTGCCTAGGTACATCCACCCTCAGTGAACTGGGCCCTCCTATATCAATCATTAATCAAGAAAATGCTCCACAGACTTGCTAATAGGCCAATTTAGCAAGGGCAATCTCCCAGGTGAGGTTTCTTCTTCCTAAATGCCTGTAGCCTGTGCTATGTTGACATAAGACCAGGCAGTACAAGTCATATGTGAATGCATGCCTGCTGATACCAGCACAAGCACCGTTGCACTAATGCAGCAACTTTTGATCGTACCAAACCTTTAGACTTCTACACTTTATTTTCAATGAATAGGAACACTATACAAATACAAAGCTACCATTTTGACGTTTTCCTTCCTTCCTTCCTTCCTTCCTTCCTTCCTTCCTTCCTTCCTTCCTTCCTTCCTATTTTCCCTAGCGTGAACCAGAGATAGTCACCAGAACCATGGTTGACCAGAATCCTTGTTCACTGTGTTGCTTCTCAGTGGATATTTGGTAAGGGCAATAAATAAAGGAATTACTGCCACTCTAGAAGTGTGGAACGCCACAGACACAGAAGCCAGTTTTAAAAGCAGCTCACGACAAAGGCTAGCAGCGTGAGAGCACTGTTCTTACTCTTCAGGGGTCTGCTCCTGCGGGTGTGCACCTCAACAAAGGCGGGCAGAGATATGTCAGCAACCCTGAGATTTGGGGTGATTTTTTTTCCTGTTTTACATTGAATCCCTTGCCATATTCCCTATACTGAACGTAAATAAACCAGTGGTCAGCAAAGCAGAGATTGTAAATAAAATTTTATCAGAGAATTTTTTTTTATTATTTTTTAAAATTATTTGTTTTTATTGTATTGCATTGAGGTTTTGCCATTGGTGTCGAGCCCCTTAAACTGGAATTACAGATAGCTGTGAGCTGCCATGTGGGTGCTGGGAATTGAACCCGTGTCCTCTGGAAGAGCAGCCAGTGCTCTTAACCACTGAGCCACCTCTCCGGCACCTCCTCCCTTTTTTACATTTTAATGTCCTAGTTAGAAATTAAGTTCAGACACCCCGTGAAGAAACACACATAATATAAACAGCCCTAAAATTAAACAGTTTTTTGCCCTCTTTTAAATTTTGGTCCTCAGTGACGGAGAAGCCCCGCAGGGGGTGAAGACAGGCTGGAGAGGCCCCGCGGCGGGGAGTGTAGACAGGTTGTATTTTGTACATTTTCCCTGAAAGGAACAGTATTCAGCCATGAAAAGGAACGGAATACCTACACTCCACAGCACAAATGAACCTTGGGCCCCGTGAAATAACCCAGTCCCCAAAGGTCACATACTGGGTGGTTTGATTAATTCGACTTCTCTACAATGAGAAAAGCCACAGAGAAAGCAGATTAGCATCTGCATAGGGCTGAAGGTTTTGTAGAGTTCTGTTGATTTATCTGTAGTGTTTTGAGCAGATCTCTTTGCATAGCTTTATAGCAATTGTTCCTCTTATTACATTATATAAGCACAACTATGGCAGTCTGCTGTTGTTTGAGCAGTTCAGCCGAAGTAACAACATCTTAACTCTACATCCCGTTAACATCTGCCACTTATAACCATCTTAAATATTCTTCTCCGCATAGTTACAGCCACATCAGACAATGTTATAATTTACTTCAATTATCAAATATAATTGAGTCAATTCAAGAGGAGGTGGAAAGCCTGCTATATTCAGACATATTTTGTTTACTCTGTTATTTCTTCTGCTTTGGTTCTTACTTTGCTTGCTCATGCATTTATTTATATATTTATTATTATTATTATTATTATTATTATTTTTGCAGAACTCCATGTATTAACTTTTTCCTCCAAGAAGCCTGCTTCAACAGTCTCCTAGCTTGCCACTCTTGAGACTGTTGGTTTTACCATGTTTCCCAAAGGATGATTTTGCCGACGATGGGGTCCAGAGCTGCAGGCTCTTTTTTCGGCTCCTGGAAATATTGTGATACTTTCTTTCGGCCTCCATGGTTTGAGTTGAGAAATCTACTGTGATTCAAGTTGACGACCATGGTAAAGAACGCTGATTGAAGTGTTTTGTTAGGGTTGGGGAGATGGTTCGGTAAGAGCACTTGCTGTGTTAGCTGGGCGTGGCCATGCCTGCTGGTCCCACAGAGTGATGGGCATAGAAACAGGTCTCCAGCATCCATGTGTTAGCTGTAGCTGGGCATGACTGTGCCTGCTGGTCCCACAGAGTGGTGGGCAAAGAAACAGATCTCCAGCATCCACGTGTTAGCTGGGCATGACTGTGCCTGCTGGTCCCACAGAGTGATGGCATAGAGACAGGATCTCTAGCATCCACGAGCTAACTGGACGTGGCCATGCCTGCTGGTCCCGCAGAGTGGTGGACATAGAGACAGGAAGATTGCTGAGCCTTGCTGGCCTTACCCTCAGGGAGCTCCAGGCTCAGTAAGACATCGTGTCTTAAGGTGAAGGGCCACAGAGGGGAATCCAGACATCTCCTCTGGTGTCTGGTAGAGTTTCAGTACTGTTCTCTCTGTTCTTCTGGAACTCTCTCTTTTTAATGTAACTTTCTTCTTAATCACTCAAGAATTTCATACATTCACAGTGTGCTTTGATGATATTCACCCCCAGCCTTTCTTGAGACCCTCCCCAGACCTACACTCACCCCACCTCCTCCCAACTTCATGACCTCTTTTATGTATATGACCCATCCTGTCCAATTTGTGCTGCCCACATATCCCATGGGTGCAGAGCCATCTGCTGGAACATGGTCAACCTACCAGGGACCGCAGAATGGATTCTCCCTCCCCTAGAACCCAGAATCTGTCAATAGCTCCTCTGCTCGTGGGCCCCTCCCCTCCAGGCTCTAATGCGACTGCCTTGAACGTGGGTAGATCTTGTGCACACAAGCCACCACAACTGTTTCCCTTTCTCATTATTCCCCATTTGTCCCTTTGTCCCTGTGCTGGCTAGTTTTATGTCAAATTGACATGAACTAGAGTCATTTTGGAAGAAGAAACCTCAATTAAGAAATTGCCCCCACCAGACTGGCTTCTGGGCAAGTTTGTAGAGCATTTTATTGATTGACAGTTAATGGGGGAGGGCCCAGCTCACTGTGGGAGATGCTACCCCTGGGCAGGTTATCCTGGGTGCTAGAAGAAAACAGGATGAGCAAGCCCTGAGAAGCAAGCCTGTCAGCAGCACCCCTCCATGGTCTCTGCTTTAGCTGCTGCTTCCAGATTCCTGCCTTGCTTGAATCTGTGTCCTTCCATCCCTCAGTGATGGACTTTTATCTACAAGTATAAGACGCAATAAACCGTTTCTCTCCAAGTTGGTTTTAGTCATGGTGTTTTATCACAGCAAATGAAACCCCAACTAAGACAGTCTCTCCTGGAAAACTTAATTACACTTTCATGTCCTATATACCTACATGATTTTATTATCTATGTAAAACCTAGAAACAGCAAAAGGGAGAAGAGCCATGGTATCTGTCTTTTTGAGACTGGCTTAATTTGCTCAGTGAGATTGTCTCTAGTTAGATCCATTTTTCTATGAACCACGCAGCTTTGTTCTTTGTGGCTGAAAGGAATTCTACTGTATATATAAACCTTTGCTGTATTCTACGGTATATATACACCTTTTCTTTGTCCATTCTTGGGTGGTTAGCTTGGGTCCATAAATTCCTTATTTAATCTTAAAATTCTTTTAAGAAGAATCCACTTCCCAGAAGTATATAAGCAGAGTGTTTCACAAAACCGTGTGTATGTTCTACCCACACATGGGCACAATGGGCAAAGAAGACATTACAGAGAGAAGACTCCACTCCGTTTCTGCAAAGCGGCTCCTATGTCTCTTTCCTCCAGCTGTAGCCTCTCTATAAACAGACACAAAACGCTTGGCTAATTCCCTGATGTTGATCAACACTGTGGCAAAGACACTGTTACAACAGTAAATCCTACAACCTTGTGATATCTAGGCAGATGTTGACAACCAGAAAGCCAGGCGTGAGTGTCTGCGTGTCTAAGGAGAGGCAGCGTCTTCCCTTCCTGGCAGAAAGCAGAAGGTCGATATGAGTGCTGCCATTTTGTCTCACTCTGAGTGAAAGGCTGTCTGGAGACATTAGAGAAAAACAAGAGTGCATCTGAAGGTTTCCCCAGGCCCACCCCACAGCACTGCAGCACGGAGATGTCCCACAATGCAGTGCTGTTTTCCAGCCTGCCCATGCAAAGTCTGAAAGCCCAGATGCACCTGACAGCTATGGGTGAGCACTACCGTGCTTACACAGACCCACAGCTTACAGAGATCCGTGTGGACATCAGAGTGTGGTGTGGTTATGTTAGGGGGACCTGCTGCTTAGGTGTCCCCACCATTGGCAGAGAGCTTGCACACAGACACTAGTGGGCAGAGTCACATACATAGCATTGTGCCCTTTGCAACTGGTGACACAGAGATGAATATCTTTGTGACTGTGGGTGTGACCTGGCTCTGCACATCTTGATGTTCCTGCCTGGCTCCTTGTCAGCACACGTAACCACTGAGTCATTTTAAGCTTAACTACTTGGCTCTGGTAAGATGCCTTAAAAGTGAGGGTCCCGATGTAGTCACCACTACACCAGGCCTTTGGAGGTGGGGGAAGGGCTCCTCTAGTTGACACTGAGTCTTGCTCAGGGTGAGAGTGACACTAATATAGCTCAGGATGTCATCTTCAGCACTCCCCAGACCCAAAGGAGCAGACAGTCCAAGAAGAGTAGAGCATTTGCTTTGAAGCATCCAGAACTACCACAACTTCATCTCAGTTCTGCACCTTGCCGGGGTCCTTCGCTGATACATTCTATAATAGCCCACCTGAGAGAAGACTATGGCCCAGGAAGGCAATCAGTCTAATCTGACTGCTCGGTCTCTCTCCAGTATACCAGTTGGGTAGATATGGTGTCAGTGGGCAGAGTTTTCTTCTTAAAATTTGTTTCAGCCAAAGTGGGTGTCGTGGCACATGCCTGTGATCCAAGTATACGGGAGGCTGAGCTAGAAGACGGCAAGTTCCAGGCCAGCTTGGGTTATGTTGTGAGTCCCTGTCTCTATAAACAGCAGCCCTGCCCTAAAAAAAAAATGAAAAACAAAAATAAAAATAAAAACCAAACCAACAACATTAGGCTTTCCTGGAACTGATTTTCTAGAAAAATGAGGATTTAGGTGACACCAAGATGATTTTATCTGAGTCCAAGAGCCATTGGCATGGACTTACAAACAATAAGTGACTGGGAACACTGGCAGACAGTTTAGACAGAAGCAATTAATAAACAAAGCAAAGAGCAGGTGAAAGGGACCATACAGGAAGAGTTGGCGATCAGACCTACGCAGCTCGAGCTGCTTATTCCAGCGTCTGCCGAACTGCGGTGACTCTGGGAGCTTTCTGACCCCTGCAGCAGCATGCCAGGTAGGAGTATTTCACCCAAGGCCTGACGACATGACAGACTGTGTCAGTTATAACGGCCGCCTAATGAGATGCCTTCAACTTGACCTCCAGGGCACTGGGTCAGTCCTGCACGTGTTCCATGCCTGTGTGTGAGACCCAGTAGAAATCCTGGATGTTACAGTCAGGATGAAGCTTCTTAGGTGGCCACTGCTGCCAGGTGTTGCCCATATGGTCTCTGGAGAACGCCATGGTCCGCACACCAAAGCCTGGCTCTCCAGCCTGTAGCCCCAGTGTTGGGCAGGAGGATTGGGATGGAAACAAGAGGATCCTTGTGGCTCCAGGTTCTGTGAGAGACTATGTCTCAAAAAATGATTAGAGAAGCTGTGGTGGTTTTAAGAAGAATGCCTCCCCCACCCTGCATAAGCTCATATATTTGAATGCTTGGTCAACAGGGAGTGTGGAACTGTTTGAAAGGATTACAAGAATTAGGAGATGTGTCTTTGTTGGAAGAAGTGTCACAGGAGGTGGGCTTTGGGGGTCTCAAATGCTCAAGCCAGGCCCAGTGGTTCTGTCCCTGCCTGCTGCCTGCTGATCCAGACGTAGAACTCTAGCTACTTCTCCAGCACCATGTCTGCCTGCATACCGTGATGCTTCCCACCATGATGACAATGGACTAAACTTCTGAGCTGTAAGCCAGCCCCGGTTAAATGGTTTTCTTTTGTAACAGTTACCATGGTCATTGTGTCTCTTCACAGCAATAGAACATTGACTATGACAGAGGTGATTGAGAACGATACCTAACATTGGTCTCCACATATGAATGCACACACACACACACACACACACACAAACAAACATTCCTTCTAGAGCTTCCAGTGTTGAAAGGTTGTACTACTGGGGACTGGAGTATTGAAGTGTGATTCTAAACATTAGTTTTCCATGACAACTGTGGTGGTTTGCCTAGGAAAGGCCCTCATAGACTCATGTGTTGAATTCTTGACCAATAGGGAGTGGCACTATTAGGAGGTATGGCCTCGTTGGAGAAAGTGTGTCACTATGGGAACCGACTTTGAGGTCTTATATCTCAGTTCACTCCCTGATGCCTGCGGATCAAGATGTAGAACTCTCAACTCCTTCTGCAGCATCATGCCTGCCTGCAGGCTGTCATGCTTCCCACCATGAACCTCTGAAACTGCGAACCGGTGCCAATTAAATGTTTTCCTTTATAAGAGTCTCTGTAGTCATGTCTCTTCACAGAAAGAGAAACCCTGAGACAATGAACCATATGTTCAAACTTGATACTAAGATAAGTAGAGCCAATAATCAAATTCAGGGTTTTGTAAGAGAACATGCCTGCAGAAATACAGTGAATTTTCCTCTAAATTCACCTTTTGGTTTGTATGAAACTATTCCAGCATACCTCAGTACATACAAAACATGCGTGCAGGAGCTAAGAATTTGATTCTTTCTGACAGCTGAATTCCAATGATGGTTCCTATGTTTCTAGACCTTAGCTTAATAAAGCTAGAGCCCTGAGCAGACCATCAGTTCTAATAAGAATATTAGACTATGATTACAATGCAAGCCAGACACAACGTAAGTTTAATACATGGAAACACACCATCTATTTTGGGCTGTTTATTCATTCGAGGACCAAAACAGCTCCTGAAATTTCTGAGTTTCTAATTTAGAAAATCTTAAATAGGGAGAGAACGGTTTGGACAAGCCTGGCTAACAGTTTTCAAAAAACTCATTAGTCCTGTAAAATTTCAATTTATCCTCTCAAATTTGCAAGGCTTCCAGCGCATTTACCAATAATACCCTTTTCTTCTCCAGTTATCCTCACCTCCATCTGCCGCTGCCCATGTCATTAAAACACAGTGATGTGACCGCAGAGAGCCAATGTGCATGCCCAGCCAACAGCTGCTATTAAAACAAAGGAAAGGGGGGGAAGGTATTATCAAGTTTCTTGCGGGGGGAAGGGGCTGCCTTTTCTCTGGTCACTCGGTCTTCCTTCAGGTTCTGAGAATCTTTCTGCATGCATGACACTTCTTTCAGCCGTCCAGGGATTGAGGGCACACACCTGAATGTTGAGACTTGAGAGCTCCCTGGAAAGGTGGCATCCAGCAGTACTGCCCTCAGGCCAGCAAGGTTCACACTGGATTAATTATCACCCCCCCGCCCCAGAATAAGGCAACCACTAGAAGGGCCTGGGTCCCCAAGGTCTCTCCCGATGTAGGTGGCTGTGGGCATCAGCCACAGAGGGAAGGCAAATGTCTCTTCAACAGAGGTTCCTGAAATATACCAAGACGGCAAACACAGTCGAGAAACCAGGCAGTCAGAAGCTAGCTCTGTAATTAGATGGCTGTGACCGGGGAATAAGAACCCATGGTGTGGTGTGAGATACAGGTCCCGGATGATCTCTGGTCACCTGCCACTAGGCTACTTGACGAATAGTCACTTTTTACCTGGTGGCTGTTCACTCAACTTGCTTTTTTCAGCATCCCACCTGTTTTTATTTGTTTTATTTTTATTTATTTATTTTGAGATAGTGTCACACTCTGTAGCTCTGCCTGTCCTGGAACTCCCTTTGTAGACCAGGCTGGCCTCAAACTCACAGAGGTCCACCTGCCTCTGCTTTCCAAGGACTAGAATTAAAGGTGTGTGCCACCATGCTTGGCTGCCCATTCTTAAATTTGATCCCTACCAACCACCCCTGTGTTCACTGTCCCCTTCAGAGGCCTCTCTGCATAGGTCTGAGCTTGCCTGTCCTCTCACGTCTGCCTTACTTACTTTGAGCTTGCCCCAATAGACCTCAATAGAGAGCAAGTCATTGACTAAGCCTGGGCACTGAAGTGACCTATTATCTGCCTCCCCACCAGCCTTCTGCGGGGCTCCAAGAGCAATATTCCCAGATCACCTGGTCCTTTTGCTGCTCAGCTTGGGGATGATGATGACTCCCTTAGGATGGATGGGTGCTGAGCGCAGTCAGGGGTCCTGGGCCCTCCTAGCAGTGGCGAGGGAATGTATTACACCGGTATGTCACAGATTCATCCCAACAGAAGTCCAGGGGAGCTGCCGCTAGGGCTCCATCTCACAGATCCTAAATCTAAGAGTCAGAGTCAGAGCATGCCCTGTGGTTACAAAGTGACCAGGATGAAGGTTGGAAACCGCAGGTCTCTGTCCAAAAGGCTGCACATATCAGAGAACAGCATGAAAGCCTCTCAACTGCATGGCTCCCAGACCACCTTGCATAGCAGGCTGAATGGAGAGAGCCTAGGAGACTGCACTGGCTGGGTACTAGGAAGATCTGGTTGTAGGATGAGGCAAGGGTACTTGGCAGTGGCCATCAGAGGTAATTCCCACCCTGTGGTTGGAGGCAGCCATATGACCCAGTGTTGGCTCAAGAAATTCAAGCTGAAGAGCAAAAATAACTTCCACTCCTGTCGTGACAGAAGACGAGGCTGGCTTCCAGGCTCTGGGATCCTTCCATGTTTTTCTTCCTGGATGGAGAACAAATGCATGCATTGCCTGGGGCTGTGGCAGCCACCTCATGGTAACATGGCATTAGCACAAGGAAACACTACTATGAGGTCTCTGAGGAGACACTCATGAGTAGCTACCCAGCTCTGGACTTTGGATTCTGCAAGAAAAAACGACTTCTCTTTATGCTATAAATGAGATTTCTGGTATTCATAGCCAAATACAAATTTAACTGGTAGGACCGAGTGTTGTAATTTATTTAAAAAGCGCCACAAAGAGAAGTCACATGGTGCAGCAAAACTCACATGGGAGGGTTATTGGAAGAGGAGAAAGAAGGGGCAGAAAAGGGGACAGAGAAAAAGGGGGCAGAGAGGGGCAGAGATCAGGAGAAAACTTTGGTGGAAGAGGGTGGGGGCATGGGCAAGGCCCACCTTTTAAAAGGGAACATGGTGAATGTGCGCAGGAGGTGCTCTTAGTGGCTACAGCTGAGGGCACATCCTGTCAGGGCCCTGCGTAAATACCAACACCAAGGCCTTGGGCACTGTGTGTCCCAGGAGGTATGAGAGGCACAGCTGTTAGATGTCCTAACAGCTGAGGGCCAGTTCTGTGTTGACGCTTATTTCCCCTTCTCTCTGTACTTGGTGTATTCCAGGGGCTGCAGTGGCAGCAACAGCAGCATCAAGATCTATGGGAGGTCCCAGGTCTTCCATTCCAGAGATGAGACTGTGACATTGTGGTTTAGAGCCCTCGGTAGACCTATGGTCTTAGACCCTGGCATGGTGCTGAGCAACACCAAGGATGCACTCCTAGATAGTCTGACTGGCATGCTCTAGAGACTGTGCTTGGAATTGACAGGCACTAGAGGACCACACCAGCTCTGGGCATCAGCAGTGGTCTCTGCAGCCCAGCCTCTGGGGAGGGCCAGAGATCTCAGGTTTAACCAGTCCAGCATTTGCATGCCCGCTGGGGTAGGAAAATGGTACAGCAAAGAGCAGGACAGTTACCAGAGAGGTGGCTGGAGTGAACCTCAGAGGCTGGCAGAGCAGGAACACGGATTATGGCACTGTTCATATTTCTTGTCACCTCCCCCTAAGCGGGCCCTGACCCGGCAGGCGGGAAGTACCTGTGAATATCTCCACGTTAGTGAGCAGTGAGGGAGAGGTGAGGTGTTGGGGATATAATGTTCAGGTGTGTGACTTTTGTTTGTTGCTTTTAACTCTGTGAAGTTGTGGTATTTTGCCTGTCTTGACCACCTGATGGTCTAATAAAGATCTGAATGGCCAATAGCGAGACAGAAGAAAGGATAGGCAGGGCCGGCAGGCAGAGAGGATAAATAGGAGAAAACTAGAAGGGGTTCTGGAAAAATAGCCAGAGAAGGAGGAGGACGTCAGCAGCCATCCATCCAGCTGCACAACAATCCATGGGGTAAGAGTAAGATTTAAAGCAAGAGAACGGGAAAAACACAGGGGCAAAGGGTAGACACGTTAATTTAAGAAATGCAGGCAAGAAACAAGCCAAGCTAAGGATGAACTTTTATAAATAAGAATAAGATTCCATGTGTGATTTATTTGGGAGCTGGGTAGCTGGTCCGTCCAAAGAGCATAACAACATATTGCTACAGACAGGACATGCTGAGCCTTTCTGGTTATATCATATGACCCTTAATCAACTCATCTACACCATCCTAATAGAACCCTTTCCTCTAACTCAGTGGGTCTCAGCCTTCCTAGTGCTGCAACCCATCAGTACAGTTCCTCATGTTGTGTTGTTACTTCATAACTGTAATTTTGCTACTGTTATGAATCATCATGTAAATGCTTCTGGAGATAGAGGTTTGCCAAAGGGGTATGACCCACATGTTGAGAACCCCTTCTCTAACTGTGAAGAGTTTCAATCCCTGGGTTCTCCGAGCCGTGCTCTACAGTGAGTTCTATAGCAGAACCAACAGGTGCTGTCCCCGAGGGGGCCTGCATTGCTAATCAGCCCTCCCAACTGGAATAGCTCTACTCTGATCCTAGCAGATGTGGCGTGGGGGCCCTCAGCCCTGTGGGCCTACGCATGCTGGGGGTTTCCAAGCAGTGAGCAGGAGTGTAGGAGAGCCAATATTTAAAATTAAACCATCGGACCAACATGGTGGCTCATAGCTGTAATCCTAGCACTTAAGCTGAGACCGGAGAATTGCTGTGAATTCAAGGTGAGTATCGGTTACATAGTAAGCTCTAGGACAGTCTACAAACTAAACCTGCCTCAAAACGAGAAGAGCAATGACATGAAGCATGCCAATATTTGGAATTAAAAAGGAAATGACATTATCTCTCACTTCAGTGGAATATCTCAGGAAGCCAGTGGCTATGGTGACAGACAGATGGGCAGGAAAATGGTCATTCCTGTGAGTTGGTGGTAGGATGCTTAGGGAGTAAAAAACTGGGATCTGCCAGTCCACTGCGATTCCTCTTCCATACACTGTCCTAAAGGAATGCACCTAGAGGTCAACAGAAATTCTGGTAGTACAGAGGAAGTTGCCTTTGGTAGGGACGAGCCGATGTGCCCACCCTACAGACACCTCTGCAGGTAACAGAGGCCCTCCCTGTGCTGTACCCGCTTGGGGCCTCCAGGGTTGGTTCTCCTTTCCAGTGCGGGGGCTCCATCTGCTTCCAGCTCATCTTGCATTTTATAAGGGCCTGGATGAGCCTTGGTCCCTTTTACAAGGCTGCATGCAGGATCTTCTGAAGCCACGACAGCCACGGGGTCCTGAGCAGCTCCAGAATGGCTGGTGCTCCCTGCTCACGCTCTCTGCTTGATCCGGCCTTGTTTCTAGGAGCTGCATGGACCAAGGGGCCCGGATAAGGACTGGCTATGAGCACTGGGCACCCAGGACCACAGAGGCCCCACACAGTTCCAGCTGTCCTCTATATCCAAATCTTCAGGTTGGTCCCCAGGGCTCCCCTCACCGGCTAACTGCGCCCACTACTGGGTGCAGACTCCAGGGCTCTTTGTATAGGGTTGGGGCTGAGGTACTCTTCACTTGACAGACTCAGCCCTGTCCCACCCTCAAATTCCAGGGCCAGGCCTCAAAAGTGTGTGTGTGACTCATGTATGTGGAAGTGGACGTGTGCAGACATGAACACACGGCTTGTGACTGGGGTCACCATCCAGATAAGCTCTTATCACATGTAAGTCTTCAGCTCAGAAGCCAGCCCTCAGTATCTTATGGGTGACACTGGAGCCCAAGCCAGGTGCCACCAAAGGCACACAGAGCATTAGAGCATCCCGCGAGTTCTCAGGAGTCTCTGGAGCCTGGCAACTTGTTGGAACACATTTTATTTATAATCCTAAAAGCAGTCAAGTATTGGGAAAGTCACAATGTTTTATGTTGGGTTCCACACGTTGTGAAGGGTTCCCCTGTCGCTTTTAGAAATAAAAAAAGGACAGTTGTTGCTGCATGCTTTGGGGAGCTCTGAAGGGTGTCACCTCCCTGGGCCCAAGAAGTACTTCCTCTAAGCTACATGAGCATTCTGTTACCAGAAGAGAGGCCTCCGGTCTCTTCAGTTACAAAACCTGAGAAGATGCAAGTGATACCGAGCTGTGCTGGGGCAAAACGGAGCCTTTTTGTTTTTTCTTCATGGAATTACTAGGCCAGCTTTGCAAACACATGCTGGTTGTTTTGTCTGTGTCTACAAAGTGAAGGAAGACGGCCGAATCTTCGCTCTAGAAGAACGACTTGAAGTACCTAAGCTTAGCCCTGCTTCCTAGAAAAAGCTCAATCTCTCATTCTGGAGGGGCAAATGGACGATCTGAGTCAGCGTGCCTCTCCCTGCAAAGCTGAGTTTTACTCCTAAGTCTGTCTTGCAGGAATTTATTGCCTGATAATAAATGCAGAAATGTTTACTAAATGCTAAAAACTCGGAAGCAAACAATTTGAGTTTGTTCTTGCCAAAAGGTTGTGAGATTAAAAACTGGGGCTTAAGATTTTTAAAAGTGAAATTTTCAAAAGGCCATTTTAATCCAAGTACCATTTTATTCTTCCTGCAATTTCCTGCAAGTAGGTTCTTTCTATCCTTCATTGCCAGACAATAGCATGGTGACCCTTTGGGGGGGGGGGGTTCTGTGATTATAATGCTTTTTTTTTTTTAAAAAAATGCATTTACATTTACATAGCCTACAATTATTCCCTTGATGCCCTTGATGGATAGCAGGCTGGCTACATCCCTTCCACATGACAAGTGAAAGAGTCAAAGCCAGTTCCTTTGGTTGTCTCTAATAATGTGATCAATCCATGGCAGGTGGGCCACACATGGGGACAGAAAACACATGCATGGAACATAGGTTACTTTATGCCTGTTCATGGGTCACGCCAGCCCACAGGTACCAGGAAGGGCTAGGCTGAGCATAGCGCCATCCAGGAAGGGTCTCCAGACACTCAGCAGCTGACTTTTCCTTCACGGTTTGTAATAAAGTTTTGACTGTTGCTTCTAGTAAGAGCAGGGTCCATCTGTGATCTTAATTTCTCCTAAGACCCCTGAGCCTGCAGTTCTAAAACCGATCATCTCATCCAGTCCAGAAGGAGAAGATGCCAGGGGTCACAGCTTGACTTAGAGGACCATCCTGAAATAACCAGATTGTTATTATAATTAAACTGATATCCCACATTCTTCAGTAATCCAGGACAGATGGGGGCAAAAACAACAACAAGAGGACAAATGGAAAACCACACAAGTAAACAAGCCATCAACTAAATTCTGGGAAAGGGCAACATAGAGAGTGGGTGGACAAGGGAAAAAAGGAGATGGGAGAGCTGGGGACTTACCTGCCAGGCTTGGTCTCAGACTCTACAAAACGCCCGAGATTCAGAAGAACAGACTTGGAGTTCAGCTGGAAAAACTGTTCATAAATATTTATCAGTGAGGCTCATTTGTACCAATTGTCAGAATCCTGCCCAGAATCGTTCATACGGGTCTTTTCTCAGTAATAAAGACCCAGGTACTTCTGGCCTGAAACTTGAGCTATTTCAGCTCATTACTGAAGAAGCATCTATACACCGGTGACGAATTACAGAACTGGTTCCCAATGCCTATGTCTTTGGAATTCGAGTATATTTTTTTAAAGTTCCAGGTAAAAAAATAATCCCTGGCTGTTAAACTGGTCTCATGGGAGATTCCAGATGTCATGCGTGATTCTGACGAAGGTCTCAGGATATCTGCAGCATTCACAGGGAACTCTACATACACCACTAAAAGTCACAGTGCAAAACCCACAGAAAAAATAAGGGCTGGGATGGATTTCTGTCGAAATCTAATTTATATGGCAATTACTTGAAATTGTAGGGAGGAAGGCCTCAAGCAGTTCCTTATAAAATATCCCTAAAACTTTGATCCTTTGCAGGGGAAATTATTTGTCAGGCCCCTTTTTATTCTCCAACAACAGCACTGGCACAGAGGGTGTCACGCATTTCCCGTGGGTGAATTAGCATAAGGGTGGTTGTTCCTAAATTGTTCTTGGCATAACAAATAGGAAAAAAATTAAAACAAACATTTTTGTATCTTAAGTATCATCAAAAGATCTGCTGGTTCTAAAAATTAAAAAAAAAGGTGATCTTTGACATTTAAAAATTTTCATCTCACAGGTGTGGAAGCTTTTAATCCCAGCACTTGGGAGGCAGAGGCAGGTGAATCTCTGTGAGTTTGAGGCCAGCCTGGTCTACATAGCGAGTTCCAGGACATGTAAGGGCTGTGTAGAAAGAACCTACCTCAAAAAACAAATCAATAAAATTCATCTCTACTTGTATTAAAAAACAAAAACAAAAACAAAAACGGTGTCCTTCAACTGAACCCAAGAACACAAGTAAGTAAAACCAGTGAGTGCTTAGCATACTACATGGATGAGAAGTGAATGATCCATGCTTCTCCGTGAAATTTCTAGTTTACAGACGTTCTAGGATTTTTTTTTAAAGTATGTCATACCAATTTAGAACATGTGGGGGTGACTATAGAACCCCCTTATTCATAAATCACCTTTGGAAATGTATACCCCAAGGCTTATTTTCCCAAGTGAGGTCCTGTACAGTGAGCGAGCAGGCACGCTGGTATGGTCAGGTTCTCCCTCTCAGCCCACAGACAGTACTCAGCATTCGTTTGCTTTGTAAATACATGCTGATACCATCTGCTTCTATCAAATGTCCCTCCTAATTCTCCCACCAGGTTTTCCCCTGAGCCCAGTGAATGCTGTACCGCAGGTCTCAAGTGGGTGCGCTCAAGGCTGCCTTGTCTAGATTACACACTGGGATGTGGCAAAGAAAGGAAGGATGCAGACAGAGCCATAAATCAGGGTGTTGGCCGCTTAGATGATGTGGCTTCTCGAGTATTCTTAATGATCAGGAAATAACCACCATGTTAACCCGAGCATTCGGATCTTCCTCAGGGGAGTGTTCACTTATGCGTGTGCTTGTATGCGATGTATAAAAAAAAAAAACCAAATCACTTTGAAAAAAAAATCTCTTTTCTGACAGAAAAGGAAGTCAACATAGTGCTCACAGAAAGTGCTTTTATTTCACCATAGGGACTGCGGCATTGAAAAGAACTCCAATGAGCTGAAGGTTTGCTGCTGTTCTTTTCCTGAGTAAAGACAGAAACACATTTCCACAGCCCCAAAACGACCCCGCAGAATTCTTCCAGCTGTCGTCTATAAGAAAAATGTTGTGTTATGGGGTAATATTCTCGGGCAATTGTTCACATTCTCTCTATATAAATACTGTCAATTACTCTGTCCATTGACTCATGACTGGAAAGGTATGTTATGAGTGGCTTAAAAACATGGGGTTTTAGAAGTGAAGGGATTTGAGTATATCATCAACTTCTGAGCTCCTCCAGGCAAGGAGACCAAGTGAGGGGAGGGAGAGGCTCCATCTCTTGCATGTCTGCAAGCTCCTGCCTTGATCCTCTGCAGAGCCGACCCCAAGAACACATGGAGATCCAGTTACATGCATGCTTCTCAGTACCACAGTACTGAAGATGACAGTATTGTGACTTGCTCTTAGAGCTCTCCCTCTATAAAGAATGCCCAGAGTTAATACCAGTCCTTTCTCGTTAAGTAAGGAGGAAAAGAAATCAGAAATCAGAAATACTTTTATAGATCAAATTTTAACATTTCCCAAATCAACCAAGAAACAAAAATTTTTGTGTCCCATCCTGTCCTCTGGTGAAACGCTCAGTCACAAGAAACCTCAACAGAAAACAAGCAAGTGTCCACTCTACCTTGGCTCTGGTATTTAGTAAGTGAGCTAGGCTGGTCGGAGTATGTGGTGGGGACAGGCTAGACAATGAGCCACGGTCACACAACATCACTGCTTTGCCTCAAGAATGCACCAAGAGGAAGACACAAAGGATTCAGACGTCTGCAGCTAGAGACATGTAGCCGGGAGACAAGAGTGGCCTTATGCTGGTGGTGGGCTGGAAGTACAGACGCTTCTTAGGAATAAAAAAATGCCCCTGCCATCAACTGTGCTTACGAAATACCACATGGGAGTAGGTATTGTCTGCCACACAGGAAGGAAAAGCAGGAGGGATACAGCAGTCTACTGTCATCCCTGGAGACAAGACATTCCTGTTTGGCCCTGTAACGCTGCTCTTAATTAGTTTTAAATGTTAGCGAATCCTGCAATGGAGTTAGGATAGAAATTCAGTTAAACAATTTTTAGGGATGGTTGCCACTTAGGATTCTTTTGAGTACCAGAGCTGGGGTCAGAAGTAGAACCCACATATGCTAAGCCCAGATACCTCTGACTTGCTACTTAAAAAATAATTTTGAAATAGAAAAAATAGCTCCTTTTGCTCTTGAATTTTAATTTGTATTAGTGATTCTAAGCAGTTGTGGGGTCTTTGCTACTTCTCTTTTTTTAAAAAAAAAAGATTGAATTTACTATCTGACTTAGTTCAAGTACATCAACACGGTTTCATTCCTAAGGCCTGAGAACAGTGAAGGGTGGCCTGGCCAGCTGGATTAGCAGTTGGTTCCTTTCTCACTCCCAAAAGAACTATTCTTCCACCATGTTCCTGACCTAAGCCACTTCAGCTGCTGGGTAGCAATAGTTATTTAATGTTTAAAAATGAAGAAATGGGTTCTCTAACATAATACCCAGGAGCTCTTAAATAAGTCAGAAGTCTTAGCAAAGTATCTGTGAGACAAAGCTAATTTAGAAAGAAATGACATCTCCACTGGGAGTAGACAGAGGCCGGTGTCGGAGAGCGTACAGGCTGTCTGCCGCGTGTGGTACCCGGGAGCACACTCTTATTCTTGGACTTCCTAATTCGAGAGCATCTATTTGTTCAAGTGACCTCGAAGCTGCTATGTCCCCTCAGCGCACATGATGGGAAGGCAGTCCCCAGCGTGGCCGGGACTCTCCGGCAAGCATCTCTACTGCATTGTCTCCCATGACAGAAGGAAAACAATATCCACAATGAGATTTATTTTTATTTGGGGAAAAATAAAAAAGAAATCAAAGGAAGGATATACGGACGAGTGGCAGGGTGCTTGGATAGTATGCACATACAGGGCCCTGGGCGCTATGCCCAGGACCGAAAAAAGATTTCGAGATCAATCTAAGTACTCCTAGACATTGCTGAGATTTATATTGTCAACCCTTGCTGACTTTTCCCATGGAAAACACCACAGACGCCCGTTCACCATTCACCACCAGTGACCAGCACTGCAAATTCCCCCAAGAAGAATCAGGGGACACAATTCAGAAATAATATGACATCCTGCATTTTATTCAGTTCATATGACAAAAATAGTAACCTAGACTAAGACATCCATTTCAGTCAGTAGATGTGTCAAGCCACAAGATTTAATCATAAAATATATTGGATCTACGAAACAGCCTGGCTGGTTCTGGGTGGCTCTCGCCCCGCGTGGTTTTACGTTTATAAAAATAGTGTCTCTCTTCACCACGCAGAGGGACAGCCGGCCCTGAACACAGAATGGCGGTGGCTGTGGCACCTCCCTCAGCCGTCTCAGTTATAATGCTTTACATTTCTCTTAAGTTATGTACACATCGTTTTGAGAGAAGAAAGAACACTAACATGGTGCCAAATACCAACCGGGAGTGGGAACAAACACACCAGGACACAGATAAATAACAAGACGTTCAACTGCCCAGAGCCTGGCAACATTAGCCACTTTTCTTCCTTTTCCCAAAGCCGAAGCACCCGGTCCTGTCCCCCAGCAAGAGATGGCATGGCCTGGAGACGCTCCACCTCGCTATGTGGAAAAGAGAGTCAGAGAGTTCCGTGTTCATTTCCAAAGACAGAAACAGATAACGAGCCCCAGAAGCTCTCTGCTCAGCCACGGGCCAGCGGGCGTCATTCCCCTGCAGCGCCTTTTCCTGTTGATTCAGTTGTTTGAGGTGACTGCTCTATCCGTCTGTCTCTCACTGTCTGGTTCAGCCTCCAGGCACAGGCCACTCCCTGTTGAGGTACCCAGCTACCTAGGTATGTCTTGAGCAATTCTGGTGGAAGGTCATCGTGTCACATCCCAGCATGCTTGCAATGCACAAAAATGAGGTAGTACACACAACACTGACGTTCAAGTTTGGATTCAGCCCTGCCTCCCTGCATCTGGCCTCTTTGCTCACTGGATGCAGTTTAGACAAGCCATCAGCAAACCATCAGACTTTTGGATCATCAGGACACTGCACTGTGTTTGCTCTTGAAAAGACAATAAATCATGGACTCAGAAAACGTCAAAGCTATGACTGACTCTACCGCCAGACACTCACGGTTCTAATTTACACCATGGCCAGAGCTACGAGGCAGTCACATCTCATGTGTGTGAGAGGAAGAGGCGAGCCTACAGTAAATCACACCTACATAACGTTCACTCTGTTGGGTTTTTCTTTCCTTTTCTATGTCACAGAACTAAGATTAATTTGTCAAAGTTTTGGTAGGGTGCTCACAGTCTTTCAATGGGTTTTGTAGAAAAGTTAAATAAATCATGTTAATTTAAGAAATGGCAGGCCTTATTTTATTGAGGTGCCGACAGCCTTAGTGGCTTCTCTGCTCAACAGCATAGGTTTCTCACGTTCAACTTTCAGACAAAACAAACTGTGACATTTTTTTCTCCATTTTCTTTAAACCGAGGTACTATTTATAAAATACTTTACATCTTTTGTAAATTCTCAAATTATAGACAAACCTCCCTAATACAAAATACTAAAAGTGCAATTGTATAAATTAAGATTTGCAACCACATTATACAAACATTACCTCTTTATTATACAGCGTCGATAATGCGAAATATTTACTCACAACTGTTTATAATGCTGCGAATCATTTTACGGTGATGCTTGTCTGTAACTTGTTCCCAATCAACCGCTGGGCTACAGACCACACTAGAGAACAACCGTTCACATAGCAGCTACAAACATTTAAATTAAAAAGGGGGGGGGGAAGTGTTACTGACAGGTACTTGCACACAAAAAGCATGCTATCTTTCCCAATAGAACGTCACAATTTTGCCTGCATTTAATTAATCCACTTATTTATAATAAAACAAATCTTGCTTAAAAAAAATCACATAGCCAGATGTATTCTGCGATACAAGATCCTCATTTAAGGTTGGGTTATTTTATTGTCTGTTACCCGCATAATCTTAACATAAATACTATAGACGAAGAGACTGTCATAACACACAGCATTTGAAGCACTGAGCTGCTTCCTCAAGATGAAGAGTCCCTAAAACAGAGTTCAAGTGCCTACAGAATTTGAACAAAACCATGGAATGTAGCTCACTGGATTACCACAGGGGACCCTGCTCCCCCACGCAAGGGGGTCACTAGGTTCTAGGAGCAATGAAGTAGATACGGTCTGAGCTCTTTCTGTTCCTAAGGCAGTTTTCCAAGCACTTAAGCCTTTGTCTGAAATTTGCTTAAAAAGTTGCAGAGTTCTCAAGAACAGTCAAACTGTTGAAGACGTGCCATGTGGCACTCCCCAGGCCACCTTACAGCGGCCACGTGGTGCAGATATTTCCTGTCATGGATAAAATATTAGTGAGAGCCCAGGCATGTGGGGGCCAAAGTGTGGACTTGGGCCGGAGCAGGAGGGTGCAGTCTGAAGTACATTTGACTAGTTTATTCCAATCTCCTTGTTATCCTCAATGAACCTTGTGAATGGCCGGCTAGCTCCTGTCTCTGAGCTTGTTTTGTCCAAGCTGACAATGGGTGGGCTACTGCCAGTGCGCGTCTTGTCCACCCCACCAGCCATGGCACCCAAAGGCGGGATGGCACCTCCACCTAGACTTACTGGGAGCTGAGGAATGCCTCCATTCTGGATGACAGAAATCTCATTGTTCTTCATGGCAAGTCCATTGGTGATGGCAGCGGCATACTGGTTCCAAAAGCTGGGGTCAACGTTCATGGCCCGGGCCGCCAGGTCCTTCTGGAACATCTCAGAGAACTTCAGAGCGTCACCACCGAGCAGGGCCATGGGGTTTTCCACAGACAGGCGACGGCCACGCCTTGCAGGTGCATTGTTCCACATGTGGGTGCCCATGTGTACCTGTGGGAGACACGGAGAAACAAGCCACAAGTAAGCAAGTCTAGAACTGACAGGCAGCAATGTCGTGGTCTCAATGTTTCGTGTGACTTATATGCATTCTAAGCATTAGCGTGGGGGCAACAGAGTGCAGTTAGGTGGGCTCTCCTGGCACCTTGTACAATATACACGGTATTGCATTCTGTGACTCTAAAACGCACAACCAGCATGTAAATGGACAAACTTGTTAGACACCAACATCCCCTCCCCCAAGACTGCTCGAGAAGGTTCTAGAGCTTTGAGGATAAAGGACCTTTCCACTGCTTCATCCATCCCCACCTTAGTGTCTACATTTGGAGGTCAGTGGACAACTTCTGGTTATTCTTCAACCATAGAACACCTTTTTTGGGTCGGGGGTGGTAGGGTCTGCTATGGGCCCGGAACTCACCAAGCAGACTAGACTCAGCCTCCCCATCCCCCAAGTCCACGTTCAAGCTTGTAAAAGGTCTTAAACTTGAACTCTTTGACTGTCCTTCTCTTCTCTTGCTTTCTTTCAAACAAGAATCGAGAGCACTAAGACCTCGTGGGCCAGCCAGAGCAAAGGGTCCTCAGGAGGCTCCTGTCCCATCAGCACTGGTCCAGCACAGAAACCACAGGGATTGGCCACTGGCTTTCTCTAGAGAGGCTTCTGAGACCTCTACTTTAGTCAGGAACCAGGAACTGTTTTAGCCGCACAAAGGTGTTGTCTGCTTGGCTGAAGCCTGGAATGGGGAGCGGCCTGCGGCACCAGCCAGCAGTCAGTGAGAACACTCATCTGTGCCTGGTCTTCAGTAGGGATGCAGGCTTCACATGGTGGGAAACCTCTCACCCGTGTCCCTCCCCTCCCAGGGCCCTGTCTGTAGTCACACAGACGACAGAACACTCTAGAATTCACAGAACAAGTCTCGTTTTGCTCTATGCTAAAGTTTAAGGACTAAATTCATTTTGTTTAAGGACCAAGATTCAAGAGCTTTGAATCCTGGGCCTGCTCACCAAGTGTCTGCCATGACCTGAGGCCCTGGAGCAGGCTGATACCATTGGGGGAGCAGGCAAACATGAGCCTCATGGATTCCTGACTCACTTACTGCTATTTAAATGGGATGCACATTTTTTGAGTGTGTGTACATGCATGTGCATATATTCTTTACTCATATACATGTGTATACACAAGCACATACTATATACACTCATACTGTATATGTACAACCAACCCACAACACACGTGTATACATACATAAGAGTGTGAAGACAGAATCTCTGCTCAGACAGGGGGTGCAGGGCCATCCACAGGGGCCATGTGGTTTGGCCATAGCCTCAGGCCTGTGGCCCTCTTACCTTGAGATTGCCCTTGGTGGTGAAGGCCCTGCCGCAGATGGTACAACCGAAGGGCTTCTCCCCAGTGTGGGTGCGTTCATGGATCTGCAGGGCACTGGCAGAGGAGAAGGTCTTCCCACACGACTGACAGTTGTGCTGCTTGGGTGTCCGTCGTGGTGGGGGTGCCAGCATGGGCGCCAGGCTAGGGCTCATCACTGTCTGGGGCCCAGTGGGGACCTGGACTCCGGCTGGTAGGGCTGGGCCCTCACCCAATGCGATGGCCTTGCTGTGACCGTTCACTTCCATTTTGATCATGGTGGGCGCGGGGCTGGAGGCCAGGCTAGGTGTGCTGTGGCTGGGACCTAGAGTAAAGTCGGAGTCAAACTGAGAAGGCAACTCTTTCAACTTGTGTGTCAGTAAGTGCTGCTTTAAGTTACCCATAGTGGAGCAGCCTCGCCTGCAGACCGTGCAGACAAATGGCCGCTCCTTGGTATGGCTGCGGTGGTGGATTTCCAACGCGCTTTTGCAAGCAAAGGGCTTGCCACAGACACCACACACAGTGCTCACACACTTACCCCGCTCTCTGCTCAGGAACAGCAGGCTGAAAGGGGCCTCCTCCTTGATGAGTGGCCGCCCAGGGTGGCCCGCTGTCAGGTCCAGGGCACCTCCATTTCCTGGGCCGGGAGGTGGGCTCTCCAGCCTTTCAGTCTTCAGTGGGATCTCCTGGGGATCCTCCTGGTGGCCAAGACCTGGTGACTTGGAACGGAAGCTCTCGCCATTACTGTGAGCTGGCGACAGAGCCTGGGAGGATGAGGACTCAGACAGAGCGGGGCTGCCCGCACTGCGGCTCTCCAGGTCACCTACCGCGGATGAGGAATCATTGCTCAAGCGGTCACTTTCCCCAGACCCGTTTTCCACTGATTTCAAGCTGGCCAGCTGCTGGCAGTTCATGACCGAGTCGATCATTTTCATCTGATTCTCGAGGGCAGCAATGCTGGAGATGACAGATGGGGGTGAGGGCGGACAGGACCCCGAATAGGAGATCAGTGGCTTAGATGACTCGCTGGCTGTGTCCTTCGGCTCTGAGTCCTCCTCCATGGAGTTCTCATCAAGGTCATCGTCGAAGCTGCTGAGGGTCTCTGCGTTCTTTTCGTCAAAGGGCAGCTCAGCATCCATGGCCTCCTGCAGGCCCTCGGGCAGCGGCGTGTTTGGGATCTGGCCCCCCATGTGCATGCGGATGTGCTGCTGCAGCACCACGGCATTGGTGAACTTCTTCTGGCAGATGGGGCACGAGTGCTGCACTCGGAGCGGGGGCTTTGCACGGTGCACCCCGAAGTGTGTCTTCAGGTTGCCCTTGGTGGTGAAGGCGCGCCCACAGATCTTGCACTTGAAGGGCCGTTCCCCGGTGTGTGTCCTGTAGTGCATCTTCAGGGCACTCTGGCAGCTCAGCACGCGGTGGCAGATGACGCACTGGTTCGGGTCAGTCATCTTCTTGTCGATGTTCTCCACCAGTTGCTGCAGTTTCGAGGTCTCTGACGTTTGCATAGAGTCAAGCAGCCCGCCAAAAGGAAACTGGGCCTTGAACTGGTCAGAAACAGCCGGGAGTACCGGGCTCCCAAGGCTTGCGCAGGCGCTGTCTGTGACAGTGGTGGCAGTTGAAGTGGGCAATCCACTGACCTGCCCGCCCACCACAGGGGCATCCCCCGTCCTTGTACTAGTGCAAGGCAGGCTGACTGGCTCGGTTTTAGTAACTGAAGGCCCACCGAGGAGCGGCTGGGGTGACTCCGGCCTCACTGGGATACCAGACTCAGTATTGTTGAGGCCTGGAGACAGAGAGGTACATTCGCTGGATGCTGGAGAGGGCCTCTGTGGGGAACGGCTGATGGGAGTGATGCTGGGGGAGTCGGTGTAACTGTGGGTGCCAGGGACAGTGGGGGGTAGCTGCAGCCCTACTGATGTGGGCACAGTGGGCAGCACTGGCTTACTGTCCAGCCAGGTGGTTACTGGCTTCTCTGGGGGCAGGGACATGCCATAGGGAATGCCGGAGCAGGTGGGCACGTTGTCGAGGTATTCTGGGACAGGATAGGGGTTCATCTGGATATGGGGGTACTTCTCCTTGTGCCGCTGGAAGTGGACCTTCAGGTTGCCCTTGGTGGAGAAGCGGTTCCCGCAGATGTTGCATTTGAAGGGCCGCTCCCCCGTGTGGGAGCGCAAGTGGATCTGCAAGGCGCTGTCGCTGCCGAAGACCTTGGCACAGAACCTACATTTGTGCTTAAAGAAAGGGTCCTCAGCACTGGCCTTGGGCTCGAACACTGACACATTAGGGGGTTTGCCCTTGCGGTGCTTCATGAGAGCCGACAGCGGGTCCAGGGCATTGGCTGTGGCAGCGATGCTCACCAGGGGGTTGGGGAAGATGACGCTGCTGGATGAAGTCTGAGGTAGCAGAGGGTTTGGCAGATTGGAGGCTGAGCTGAGGAGAGGCCCGGGACCCAGGGCCGGGGGTGTAGATGCATTCTGGGGCTGCACTGTGTTGCCCACTGTACTGGATGCTGCGGCCACGACTCCCGGAGCAGGGCCAGTGCTGCAGGCCGGATGTGCCCCAGATTCGGTGGGGGCAGCACTGGTGCTGCAGGGAGTGCTTGTGCCAGAGGCAGTCTGTGACAGGTGCTGGGAGCCATTGAAGGGCGCTGGCAGGGTGGAGCCTGAGCCAGCAGAGGCAGTGGCGGGTCCAGTGGAAAGCTGGAGAGCTGTGTGTGGAGCCAGGCCCTGCAGCTGTACAGAGGCGGTGCCAGGGGCACTGGCTGAGGGCTTCAGTGGAGGCCCTGGCTGGCGGCTCATCAGGGCCACCTGGCTGCGGATCTGCTCAATGAGCTGGAGCTGGTGGATCTGCTGCTGCTGCAGTGCCACCAGCTGCTCCAGGATCATGGGGATGGCCACAGCGCCCACGGTGCCACCGGCGCCTGCCGTGCCACCCGCACGCGCACCCTGGGAGAATTGTGCCACCGCCACCTTGGTGCTGAGCAGCGTCTCCAGCGTCACATTGGTGCTAGGCATGCTGAAGGCCGCAGGTTCCGGTTGTGGTGGCAGTGCAGGTGGCGGTGGGGGCACACCTGGGCCTGGAGGGCCCTTGTCTGTTGATGCCTCCACATCCATGGGCTCAGCCTCCTTTGCTGCAGCCTTCACCTCGCTGCCCTCCGTGGGTGCCACCTCCTCAGCCACCTCACTCTCAGTGCGGTTGCTGGGCGAGCTGGCGGGAGAAGGTTCTGGAAAGTCCTCGGAGGGCGGCGCTGGCTCATCGTCATGCACGATCAGCACCAGTGGGTTCTTGGTACAAGTCTTCTTGTGCTGCAGGAAGTCTGCCCACTTGAAGAACTCTGCACAACACTTCTCACACACACTGGTTTCCTCGCTGCCACTCCTGCTCTCACTGCCGCTCTCCGCGTCCTCAGCACCGTCCCCGGGGACGCCTAGGAAACCAAGAGATTACATCAGCGAGGCTCAGCCAGACAGCCGCCCTCCATTTCAAAATTTTGCACATCAGTAAAATCAATATTTTTTATTTTGTACAAATTACCCCACTTCAACATTTCTGACGTCCCAGCGTGTGTGTTCTATGACTCTTTCTAGCTAGCTAATCATTTTCTTAGCACAATCCATCAAATTATGAGGCTCTATCAATTGTGGATACTGCTTCTTAATGAAATTCCATAGAAGCCATCGATTTCCAATATCTTCATACAATCCGCAGCCACCCTGTCTGTTGGGTACAAAGCCAGCCTTCAACGGGCTCATTAGGATTCCCCTTTACCATGGGCTTCCTCATTTCCAACAAAATTAGAGACGCCTCTGCCAGTTCACTTAACATTGCCGAGCTAATCCGTAACCTTTCCCACACACCAGCACCTGACAGGAAGCCAGTGTGGTGTGGTCTGCGCTCAAGGATTCATCATCGCTAAGCCCAGCTGAGGCGGTGCAGATCACCATGATCCTCCAGAACCTTTGGAATCACTAGGCATTTATTTCACGTAGGAAATTTAGGCTAAATACTATGATTTGTGAACGCAACAAAGAAACTACAAGCTTTTCTTCGAATCCTAATGGTGGTGTCCTTCTCTCACCTACCTCTTGGCTCTTTTGGAAGGCAGAGGCCCTCTACATTTTAGGACTTGCCAGATGACTATCAATATACACTAGGCCTAAAAATGAATCATGTTTAGTACAATTAATCGGCTCTGTCAGATGCAATATTCTTTGGCGAAATGAACTTGAAATTACATGTTATTGTGATTAGCCAATAGAGTTCAGTGGTTTGTTAACAAACCAGGAATTATATATTTAAAGTTCATTTATGTTGACATGTTTAGCATGAGAATGTTGCAGTCAGACACACTTTTTGTACCTATTTTCATCCATGCTCATAGAAAGACTTAGCAAATTATATGCTTGCACCATCGTGGAAAAGCCTCTAATTGGTTACACATGTTTAATTACTGTTGTAGGCAGCTACTTCCTCTGTCTCCTAACCCTCTTGTGCCGAATAACAACCGTGTTTAATGAACAACTCTAATTCACACCTGATCAAATAAATAGCTGTATGGGAACGAGAAATTGACACCCAGTGACACTTTTGGCTTTGGCTTTTTTGGGTCACTGTGGTGGGGAGAGATGCCCACTGCGACCTGGTTTTGTGTACCAGCTTGGGTGCCACTGACTAGAAGGGTTTTTGTTTTGTTTTGTTTTTTGTGTTTTTTTTCTGGGTTTCTATTTTTTTTTTCAGCTTGCAGATGGAGTGACAGCAACAGATCCGTTGAACAGAGCAAATGTCACAGGCAAATCAGCTCTTTGTTAGATGTGCAAAGTTGAGCCTGAGAACAAAACATCCTCCAGTCCCACCCATCCAAAAAAGCACTGGTGACATCACACATGGACTTGCTAAAAAGTCTCTAACATTTTTAAGGGTTTTTTTTGGGGGGGGAGGATTAATTCAGTTACACGTTGAGCAGAGAAATTTGGGTTTTGTTTTTGTTTTTTAAATTTTGTTCAGGAAACCCCACTGCTCCTCTCTTGGAAAATGAAGTAAAAATATTTTTGTGGCTGCTCTGCTGCGTTCTATGAGGCCATTATTTCCAGGTAATTTCTACATGCCTTTAAAAATGATTAGCAGCATTCAATTAGCATTTTCTTAACTGGCTAAGCCATTTGAAGGGGAAAGAAGTCAGAGCTGCAGCCCATAAACCCCATAGACTTTTAAACTAAACTCAGAGCGAAGATCAGGCTGCAGCAAGCAGTCTCATTACTGCATGGGGGAAGGAACGTAATAGGTATCTGTAATGAGGTTGAGGGTAGCTAGGAGCAAAGACACAGCCGATTTATATAGCAGATAGGCACATTAAGGAAACAAATACTCCATGCTCAACTTTGCTCAGTGTATGCGAAACTAATTGTAAACCTGGTTAAGGTCATGGAACAGGGCTGGGGGAGGCTAGAATTTTTTAATCATTGAATAAGCAAAACAAAACAAAAAAACGATGAGTTCCTCAAAATTTCAGTAACTTAATTTAAAAAGTTTTAACAAAATGCCAAAAATGCATCTATGATTTCTCTTTAACTGCACAATGTTCTTAAAAACATATACATACCACAGATACATACATACACACATATATGTATACCTCAGCGGACATTAGGAAGCTCATTTGCATTAAACAGTAAAACAGATGCACAGAAATTGCTAAGCAGGGGACTGACTTTAAAAAGTTCCTTTCCAATGTGTAAAGCTATATTAGAAAAAGTATAATTTCTGTACTTTCTAAAAAAGGAAATGCTAAAACATTAAAAATTGCTACTGCCTTGAAATATTGTATATAGGCACCTCCTTTAAGAAGATAAAAATGAACAGTATGTACAATGCTTAAAAACTGAAGGCATGCACACTTTAATTTTTATGAAATCAAACAAACTCTTATGAAAAGAATACCTTTTCTCTATATTTAGTATGCTCTAGGGACAATGCATTCAGAGAATGCTGCAAAGTGGGCTGACTCAGATCACTTAAAGTGCATCCAAAGTGGAGAGAATTAATTTACATAACTGTGAGTTATACCTTCACAAATGAACTTTCCCAGATTTTCCTTATAAGAGAGCGTAGCGCGACGCAGAGAACCCGGGCTTTTCAGGGGGGTCTCGACCCAAACAAACCTCTATTCACCTTAAAGATGTGCAGTTTTACATTCCCATTAGTTTTTTCTGTTTTAAGTGTTTTTAGGGTTCACTTCCAGATGCCCTGAAGCTGAAAAGGGACCCCTCAGGTAATTTTATTTTATTTTTTCCCCTCCACAGCAAGGGCTGGTAAATTACAAGCGTTTCCCAGCTCTCCGACGTGTGCGTGGAATATATAAGTACGTTCTGCCAAATAATGTCATTTTGTTTAATTCAGTCTTAAGTGACAATGATCTCAACATTAGATATTTTGTTCAAAGTAAAACGATCCTCCACCAAATGGAAGGAGGAAATTGTAAGGAAAAGGCATTCCGACCCCTTGGGCCCTCAACAGTCCTTTATGTTACTGAGTCCAAGGAAACCAAGCCTGGCAACAATTTGCTTATGAGCCAAGCTTCATCATGAATTTCACTTTTGGCAAAAGTGTGATCTTAAAAACTACAGTTAGCAAGGGGAAAATTCTTCAAAAACAATTTGCATTTCTTATTGGGGCAAATAAATTAGAATTACCACTTAACACGGTAGGTCTCATGCTCAAGCTACGGCTATGATTTCCAAATTCGAATGGAACTAGACCTCTTTTATAAAAGTTGGAGACAAACAGAAACTTATTAAGACTAATGTTTCCTCTATGGAACTGAAATTGCTTGCGTATATTTGAAATGTTTTTAAGCAACAAAACACTCTTTAGCTGAACGGATGGTCAGGCAATATCTAAACACAGTAAGAACAGGACTCTCTGGAGTGGCATAGTCTACTGACTCAAAAGAGTCCAAGAACTGACCTCCAATGTGTTCTAAAGAGAGTGAGAGAAATTAACTCTAACCTGCTTTTGACACCGCGTACATTAGTGTCTATGTGTGAAGCTGATATTACTGTTTTTTATAACAGAAAACCCAGATAGTCACGCTGACTGCAGTTTATAATTCTATCAAATTGCTGCTAGTGTCCTTTACGTCTGCCTTCCTGTAGCCAAGACTATATCCATGTTTCTCTTTAAGTAACATTCTGAACTGGTCACCATGCTCAAAAGTTATTAGCCCACTACTTAGTATTGCTTAATTTACGGGTAACCAGAGTCTGGGAGGCACACTCTTCAAAAGGACAATGAAAAATCTTTGAAAATTTATTAGCAATGTATGTTTTTATTTCTCTCTCTCTCTCTCTCTCTCTCTCTCTCTCTCTCTCTGAGGAGAGGATTCAAAAGCAAGCATTCTAAACATTCTCATTGGTGTCAAAGTAACTTGTATTGTTGCCTGCGGGTGGCTCAACAACAAGATCTGAAACCAACTACACAGCGACTATGCAGGCATTTTACAATACTTAAAGGTTACAGACAGTTACACACTGGGGGAGAAAATGCTAACCAGTCTGCCAAGTGCACCATCTGAGTGTTGGATCTCCCTCCTGGAAGGCCTTCCTCCTGTTTGGGGACCAGCAGGTAAAGGTGGCTATCAGGTGAAGAGAACTGCAGAAGGACCACACAGCCCTCAGTGCCCTGGAAACCAGTCACTCCAACGAGGAGGACGAATAGGAAATTTGTGGTCGATTTATAGTCATCCCAGAACCTAGGGTTCCTAACTCCACCTTGAGTGACAGTCATGCCTTTGGCTGGTAGAGGAGAAGGGAAAGGCCCACAGCCCCTCAGAGAAAACCACAAGGCAGTTAGCTTCACGGCATTCCTCTCAGAAACACGAGCATTTTTCCACGGCACTGACAACACAGCATGTTTAATAACAATCCGCCGATTCCCGGTGCATTCTCACCGATCACAGCTCTCACTCCTGGTTAGCTGTGGAAAACGGCACCATGCTTTCTCTGTCTTCTAGAACTCGATCTTTTCCAGGCCACACGTGAAAAACATCACAGTGCATAAAGATATTTGAGATGCCACGCTTTCTCTATACAAATATTTATGCACATCTCTTAGCAAGGGTTATTTTTATTTTCTCTTTTTAGAAGGGTCATTTCAAAGCAGCACTAAAATTGCTGATTTATCGTTTTCTTTATTTTGCTACATTTTCATTACACATTTTTAATTCAGCACAATTAACAAAGGGAGAAAGCAGACTTGTTTAGTACAGAGGGAGGCATGTTAAACCTCCCCTCTTTAACTATTAACTTTAAAATGCCAGGTGGGGTCTTTGGGACAGGAAACCCTACTTTTTTCTTTGTCTTTCTATCTCTTAAAAATGTAGCAAGCATTTCTCAAGTTTCCTCCAAACTCTTAGGAGACACTTATTTTCTTGCAAATTAATTCTTTTTAACTCCTTATGATAGCTTTGAATCCCATAAAGAAAGATGAATTATCGCCATACTGAGCCCAAGCTGTGTCACAGGAGGAGACAAATAGAGACCCCCACTGTGTTTAACAATGTAGAAGAAATTCCAGGCGCAAGAGAAAAATTTCTGTCCTTCTCCCCCAGACCTGGAAAGCGCGTGTGCTCACAGAGCCGAACGGTGGAGGGCAGTCTTGCCATGCTCAGCGCGCGGCACTGACCCACATGCTCCCTCTCACTCACTGGTCCACATCACAAATTTGTTAAGTCATGACCACCTGTGGCACAGGCCCCAGGCATCTACTGTTTAAACTGGTTCAGTTTTAATCTGTGAGGTGAGGCTCCAGGGACAGAAACACTGTCCCTTTATGGGACACGAAGTTGAGGCAGCACACACACACACACACACACACACACACACACACACACACACACACACACACCACAGTGACTTTGATAGAAAGGTGTTTGGTGCACTTCAAATCTTGCACACTTGTCCCTTCATCCAGCTGCCATGCTATACTCAAGCTCACACCACTATTTGTGCTTCAGAAAAAGCACAGACCTGAGACATGTCAGCAGAAGCCAGCAAGCTGAAGACAAGGTTGTGTTAAGTCACTTCAGGTGAAGGTGGTGAGCTGTGTAAGTACAGAGAACTCCAAGATTCGATACAACGTGTTCCACAACATTTTATGACATTCCTCCTAGAAAGTGTCCATTCCATCGCAATCCACTAACAGAGCATGCACAACCCCCCCCACCCCCCCATCACTTCGTTGGGGGAGGGGGAGAGGTCGAGTGAGCAGGCAAAAGGCATTTGGTGCAAAAATGCTTCCATTGAAATAGCCCTAGTCACACAACTAGGAAAGAGGCCGAGATCACCTGTGAGCTTTTGGCTTCAGGCGCCTGGCTAGGCGATTACATCCTTTCCATCATCTGCCGTGACTTCGCGATGCTGTTTCATTTCTATGGGAGAAATTTGCATACGAGCAGAAAGTCATCCTGGAAAAGCCACCGCCCACCCCATGATGCCAGTGACTTTGCATATGTACAAATTACACACGACTATTATCAAACAGCTCCGTCTGAGGCCACTCTGAGGACCCGTGATGCTGAGGAATGAGGACAAAGTGCCCTGGCACCTGCAGGGTTAATTAAACCGTTCAAGATGTAATGGCTACACAAAAGCAAGCCAGTTTCTCTTCTTCCAAGAGCTATAAACACTTGTGCTGAACTGGATGGCATTTGATAAGCCAGGACCGCACGGAACAAACTCATGGGATCTCTAGTTAGCACGGACTCGGAGTTCACACTTAACAGAACAGAGCTGAGTCCTGTTGCCAAGGTCAACAGCACACGCACTAATTGTATTATGAGCTTGACGTCTAGTGGCCGTCCTGGCAGGGCAAAGCAGGCAAAGGCTTGTCAGAGCACTCCCAAGGACTCACCTTCAGGGAGAGAAGGCGTAAGCCGGCCAGCTTCAGGCCACCCACCTTTCCTAGAACCACACTTTAAAAAGGTTCCACGCCACACCACAAAGTCACCAGGCTTTCAAAGAATGCAAAAGGGGCTGAACCTCCTAGAGAGCACGCGAAACTAGGCTAGAGGTGAGAGAAAGGGTCCACCCTCAGAGGAGAAAATGCTTGGGTACCATCAGCTTCCTTTGGTGGCCAGAACCCCCTTCCTTTAATTAAGAAACAAATCAATCTTAGTCTCAAGCATAAAGGTCATCTCATTATTTTGTTTAAAAAAAAAACCTGTATTTTTCACTTTCTGGAGCATGCCTTGCCTTGTTTGGCAGTCGTACAATTAACTGCATCTTAAATCATAACTGTGTTGAAATTACAAGAGAAAAAACCAAAAAAATACTTTTAAAACATTTTTCTTAAAGTAATTGCTAAAATTCGATTTTCACATAGATTGTATATGAAATGTGCAGTACATGTAATTACACATTGTAATCACAATAGCGTCCCACCAATAGTAGTATTAGCTCACATCTTTATGAGATTGTCTAAAATTCACTGGTGTTTCTTATACTGGCAACTAGTCAAGAAACCAAGGAGGACAAGAGGAACCAATAAAACAGTAAAGGAAAAGAGAAAAAGGGAAACCCTTCCTTGAATGTATTGTTTTTAAAAATAGCACTCAGAACTATGTCGCTGTATTAAAAGATGCTGAAAAGCCCACAAGCAGCCTAAAGGATTTTTAATTTACTTACAGGAGACCTTGTGCCAATACTTACACATAAGAATGCTAAATTCCAGCTGATGGTCAGTTCACAGAACAAAAATCTTGGCTCTGTTTGCTGCATTCCCTATCCCCAAAGAAAATGTTCTTAAGCCTGCCGGGAGAAGGGTGGCAGAGTTGAATATGAAAGCTGACCCACTTTTGTCTCTTTCCCCATCATTCTGGATACAAAGAAATCCTCAGCAAGCTAAATAATTCCCGCTGCTCCTCCACACCTTTCCCTTCCCTGCGGTCTGAACACGTCCGAAAACCCTGGATTACGCTTAGCTTTGAAAAGTTTAGAGCATGCCCTTCTAAGAATTCCCTAACTCTTGCCTCACAACCAGCTCTCCTTAAGGTGGAATTAATTGGCACCCATTTTAGGAGTACGCATTTTTAAACAGGTTAAGTTTTTTTGAGCGCAGTTTTAAAAAGGAATGTTTGCAAATTCTTCCCCCTCCCCTCTCCCCCTTCACTTACTTTCCACCTTTCATGTTTCAGAGAAAACAATCTGCCAGTGGTTGTAAGAAAGTGGCTTCTGTTTTGTCCCTTTTGGTATGCTGAATTGTAAATGTGAGGCTTGGGGTGGGGGGGGTGGGGGGAGCTGGAGGCAAACCCTGCACACACAGATAAAAGAAAAAAAAATCCCTTCACTGAGCACGGGTGGCTTTCTCTCCCTGAACTTAAGCAGTCTATGAATTCCATGCCTTAGTGCTTAGGTCGCAGACTCACCACACTGGAAAAGATTTTTAAGATCGCCATAAACTGTACACCGGTAGGAAATAAAAACACCGCGAGGTAGTGGAAGCCACAAAGAAGATGCACCCCCAAAACTGTTTTAAATTACAACATTCTTTTGTTCTTCCTTAAACACAGACTTTCCCAGGGCAGAGAAATGCATCTTTAGGACTGCTTTTCTTTTCCTTTTGCCGGCACCACGTCTTTAAAGTTCGTGGTGGGGCTTACACACGGCACTGTCACAGGAAGTTTTAATGAGTTTTTCTTAGAACAAAAATGTTCAGCTGGCTCAGAGGATATCATTACCCCGTGGCACAGATCTAACTGAACCCCAAAGCTGCACCACATTTATTTCTAAAAGGGGAAATAATCACGAATAAGCAATTTAAAATGACAGTTTCTGTTGGGGATTTAAGGCTCAGTAACTCAAAATAAAATGCTTATCACAAGGTACCTCCAGAACTTTCCACAAGGCAAGCATTGCTTGTTTTCATTCAGACCTGTCATTCATTCCTTCAGTGCTATGGTCTGGAGAGAACCAAAGCTATTGCTGTTTTTTTTTTTTCCTTCCCATTGTTTGTCTAAAAACCAAATCCTGAAAAAGAAGCCATAAAAATGTAGAGTTTCTACTGGAAGTCAACATGACTATGTATCTTTGCTCTCCACTATTCTCATTTTTTTTTACATATGGTATCTGTCCTGTATGGCATTAACAAAAGCCTTCAATTTTACTGCAGGATGGACCCAGTGCTTTAATTAACACGTCACACCCAAAGTGATACAAAGGAATCATTTACTCCATTTATAAAACACTGTAGTAGACTTAGCTCACTTAGAACTTCATGCAGCACACATTTGTCTCCTGTGCCCCTAAAAAGAATTAAAAATTTGAAATGACAATGGAGTAATTTAGTTTACACAACCATTTATCTTTTTTAAAAAACTACTTTTCTTGGTTATCTCAGAGTTAAGACAGCGTGAGCATTCCTTGGCTTTAGAGAAAACAGAGTATCTTTTATGCTCCATGAACAATCTGCTTCAGAACAATTAAATCAGAAAGAACTTGTTTTAATAGTTTGCCTAAACTATCCTTCAAACCCGAATAGCGCGTGTTGCTTTACTAGGGCTCAGCCTCAGACAGGCTATTTTTGGCCTGTTGCAAAATATGATGAGGAACTGTGGCAACCTCGGGATCAGAAGTCTGAACCACTGTGCAAAACACAGCCTGAATAAAAACGCCAGTCCTGAAAGGGTGGAAAACCTGGATATGGGAGAGTCTCGAAATAAATTAGAGCAGCGAGCAGAATTCAAAAGAGAACTCGTAAATAATTGACTATCTGGGGTTTTCAACACTGTCCGGGTTATATATCCTCCGACGTGTTTACACGATTAACTTTACCACACTCACATTTCTGAAGCGAAATTAAAAATGAACAACAGTGCCTCAGCTTGTTAACTGTTAAACACATGAGGTTTTACTCTATTAATTAAAATATGCTTTAATAAAAGGAGACATTGCACATTTTGATAACGACCCTACAAAGCGGAGAAGTATTTACACTGTTGCATTTTAGGGCGGCTGTGAAAGCGGATTTTGAGCTATTCAGGAGCCGCAATAATGAAGCTTTAAAATTCCTCACTGGGATGCAGTGTAGTTCTTTTGAGGGAAAGACTGTCTTTCTCATTCGGCAGAAATAAATCCATTCATTTGATCATGTAGTCATTGAGGGTAATACAAAACAACCCAAGTGTGAGAAATTCTATGTGAAGAAGTAAACAAAACAAAAAAAAATCCATTTCCATGACAAAAAGATTCTTTGTCCCTAATCTACCCAACATATGCAAGCGTTTCTTTTTAGCATATCGCCTGTTCTAATCTTGGCTGACTTGGCTGCAGAGCTGCCGGCTCCCTCACCTCACAGCAACAAAAAGACCCAACGAGTCCCATTTGATTTAATTCATCCCAGGGCTGCTGTGGGCATTTTCTCACTTTCTACTGCGACTTGCATGCTTTGTCAAACTTTAACGCTTGTATGTTAAAACCCTTAAATTCTGCCTATTTACTAGGGTTTTGAGTTTGATTTTTTGGGGGAAGGTGGTATAATCTTAGTTAAAAGGTTATATAGTATCTGCTGCATCTAAACAATTTACAATAGGTTGATCATAAAAGTTGGCTTTTAAGAAATAAATTATTCCACCTCGAACTAGTTGCTGGGGGTGGGTCCGTGTCATATGCGGCCGCCCCTCCTCGGCCTCCTTGCTGGCGCCCTGGGGACCCTGGTAAGGAGCGCCAAAACTGGCACCCAGGGCTCAAGTATTCGGGGTGCCATAAACTTTAGGGTGCCAAAGTTCAACCACACTAAATTCGCATCTTCCGTAGCGCCTGCCCTGCACTTTTAGATGGTTCAAAGAGGAAGTTGCTACTAGCGAAGTAACTGTGAAGGTATCTCCATCGCCCGATTTCGGTGCCTCCAAAAGAGTACGAAAAGGCCGAAGGGAAAACTTGGATTCCGCCAGGAACGTGCTGCGGTCCTAACGCATGCACGCACTAGCCCCCGAAAGAAACAGCTGTGCTCGCGCCCCACAATTCCCTAGTCGGCCATTAAGGAAAGGCCAAGAGACATTTACTTCCCACTTGCTTCCGAAAGGGATGATTGGATTTGTCAACGCTCTGGGACACCGCGGGGTTCGCGGCCCGAGGGTCACCCGAGGCGGCCTGCTGGCCGTATTGGGGACAGGCAACAGAGACTGGGATCACCGAGGTGGCGTTGGGGCCCCGGTTAGGCTCCAGACGAGCATCGGCCGGGCACCAGGACGCGCGGTGCCGAACAAAGCTGGCCAGGCGGCGGTTTCCAGGGCCCGCGTCCAGCGGTAGGTGAGCCCCGGGAGCGTCCCCCGCTGCTGAGCCCGCCCTGTGGACAGTACTGAGCTAGATCAGGGTCCCGGAGCTTCTGGAGGCTCCGGGCCCGCTGAAGCAGGGTGGGGGCACAGAGACCAGGAGCAACTAAGGGTGGCAGCGGACCGGACACCCCCCACCGCCACCCCACCTCCCGCCCGCTCTTGGCTAGCTGGCCTCCGCCTCTGGCCCAGCCGATTCCAGTCCATCCTGGAGCCGGCCCGGCCGCAGCTCAGGCGGCGCGCAGCTCAAATCGGAGCAGCGGAGCCAAGTTTACTTGGCCCGCAACTCTTTTCCGCGCCGCGCGCTTCGACGGGGTACCGATCCCGGTTGGCCAGACTGGCCAAGGGACCGGACTCCTAGCTAGCACTCGCTCACAGGAACCAGGGAACTTTCTCCCACTCCAAGACGCGCTCAGTCGCTCCCACCGCCCGCGCTTCCCAACCTGGGTGGGCGCCCCAGAACTCCGGGCCACCCTGAGGTCCCCGGCCCTCACCGTGCTCTGAAGCCCCGTCCTGCGGCGGTAGCTCCTCGTCCGACTTGAGGTGCTGGGGCTTGGCCTGCTTGCGCCGAGACATGCTGCTAGCGGCGCTCCGGCCCCGTGCGGGGCAGCGGCATCAGCGGGGTGGCCGGCGGGGACAGAGCGGGGTGGGCGCGGGGAGGCCGGGCGGGCGTGGGGCGCGGGGCGCGGGGCGGTGGCGGCGGCTGCGCGGGCCGCGCATGGGGCTGAGCAATTAGGCTGGTGAATAATGCATGTCCATTAGCGGAGGGCCGCGCCGATTGGCCGGCCTCCAGCGGACTCCGGCGGCCTATGCAAATGAGGCCGCTCTCGCAATTAGCAGCCGCGCTGGCGAGGAGGGGCCGCGGCGCCTGCGGACCTGGGTGCGCGCTGCCCCACGCCGCTCACATCTCGGGCTCCGGCGACCGCGCTCAGGCACCGCGCTCCTCGGCTGCCTAGGTGCGGCTTCGGCGGGCCGGGGTGCGGTGCGGACCGTGGCAGCGAACCCTCCGCGCCGCGCAGGCTGCAAACTTTGGTGGCGTCCGCGCGGCGCCGTCTCCGCCGGCGCGCCGGGCTCGCCCCTTTATAGAGTGCCTGCGCCGTCGCCCGCGCCCCCCCCCCCCCCGCCGCCGCCGCAGCCGGGCGGCCCCTCCCGGAGCGAGCGGCCGCGGGCAGGGCTCCGGCCCGGCGCCTTTGTCTCGCCCCGGCCGATCGGGCGCCGCACCGCCTGCGCTCGGGGTCGGCCGGCCGACTGCCTATGGTCCTCGGCAGCGGGTCGCCGCGCCCCTCAGCTCGCCCGGCCCGTTCCGGCTCAGGTGTCCTTGTCTCCGGACTTTCTCTCCCGGCTCTTGTCCACTTCGCGGGGTCCTCCGGCGGCCCGCCAGGCTCAGAGGCTCGAGGCCGGAGCGGAGTGCGCACGCTAGGGTGGCGGGACTTCGGCAAGACCAACTTTCCGGTTCGGAAGCGGCGCGGGCCGCGCGGCTCCTCCCCTCCCTGCGTTCTCCTCCCCTCTGCTGTCCCCCCCCCCTCCGGTCCCCACCGACTTCTGAGTGCCCGCCCCGCCCGCCGCCACCACTAGGGCCTCCACGGCTCCGCGCCCGCCTTCCAGGGCCTCCCCTAGGCGGACGGCTTCTTAAGTCCAGGGGAGGGAGGGGGTAGCGGGACTTCGGTACCGCCCCCCTTTTCCCGTTCCCGCTGGTACTGTGGCCCCAGTGCCCACTGTCCGGGCCCGCAGAGTGGGCAACGAGTGCGACTCAAAGTTCCAAGTACACGAAAGTCCAGCGAGCGGGCCGCGAGTTGTTGGGATTTCGGGGGTGACGTGGGGGGCAGGTGAGGGGGCCGCGCATGTCTTCGCCAGCCTGGCACCCTTGGCCAGCTGGCGCGGCGCGCTCCCCGCACCGGTCTCCCCGCCCGCGGTCACGCGAACGCGGCCTCGCTCCCGCGCGCTCACTCGCGCGCTCTCCCACCACACCGAGCACACGCATCCGCGTGCGTCCTCCGTCTCGGAGCTGCCACCAGGATGTGCCCCAGGCCTCGCCGCAGCAGCTCCAATGCCCTTCTCCCCAGCATGGCTCTTTTTTATTTCTTAAATTTCTTTTTTTTTTACCGGTGCAAGTGACCAAGAGTACAAAGCTTCGGCTCAGATGGACTCCCGGAGTTTACCCTGGCTTGTTTCTTGGGTGGAGGGTGGGAAAGTAGGCAGTGACCCTCCAACCCGACCGCCCAGCGACCCGCGAGCTTCCCGCAGAGCTGGGGAACGGGCTGCCTACTGATGGAATCCCCTGCCCCTTCCACAGGACCCAAGGCTGGCTAACTTGCCGAGCATCTCAAAAGCTGCCTTTCGGTTCTAGACTCCGGTTCCCACGTTGCATTCGCCTTCTCGCATCTAGTCAAAGTTCCACGAAGCAACAGCTTTGGGCTCCGGGAAGCGCGAGAGAACTATGCTGAAGAACGAAGTGCACAGGAGGTTGGAGTCGCCTCCAAACAGCCCTAAGAGCTACTTATGAAAAAAAAAATAATTACTTAAGGTTGGTTTGTTTTTCCTTTTGATGGAGGGTGTACTCATTTAAATGGAAAAAAATTTAAAGAAAAGCAAATAAAAGATGTTCCAAATCTCGAGTTCCGTTTTAACACACGCGCACACGGATGGCATGTTTACAGTTAAATTATGGGGGTGAAATGTCTGTGTCGCTATACACGCGGTGAAGATCTGAAGGGCTGCAGATTGGGGAGGGGGAACACAAGTGCCTGGTACAGAGGCCTTTGATGACAAAAAGTTTACAACTAGGACTTTGGGGCGATCATGGGGCAAAACTTTTACTGTCAAAACTTGAACAAGAGAAAGCAGTAAAGAAGAGAAGAGAAAAAATGGAAGTGTTATGTTGGAGGGCAGGTGTGATGTGTGGAATGATTTTTTTTTTTTTGCAAAATTTGTAGAACAATTAAGAGTTAGAGAAAAGTTGCAGCGACTTGATGGAAAGGTTGTCATTAGAAAACACAGGTCGTGGGTGTCCAATGCCTGGCCAAAAGTGCACTTCTTTTATGATTCGCTTTACCCTCCCTCCCTCTCCCCACCCCCTATTGGCAGGAACTAAGGGAGAAGCAGAAACGGGTTCCCACAAAGGTCTAAAGCCTTTAGGGAGGATGGGTCCCACTGGATCCCACAACCACTTGGTCCCCATCAACTTTTCACTGGGTTATTTTAAGCCTCTCTTAACCTTTTTCTTGTTGCTTGAGGTCCTCTTCCACCCTCTTGCTGCCCACTGCTCCTGATCTCTTTAGCAAGCCTGAATGCTTGCCCAGGTCTTCCTTCCCAGTGTGACTGTTTAATTGCGAAACTTGCTTTGCATTTTTTGTGCAGTGTAGTTCTGGGTAGGATCGGCCTAGTCCCTCCAATGGAGGCGAATCTAGCCCTGGCCCTTCTTGTGAACGGATCACTCCCTTAGATTCCAGAGGTGTGGAGTGATTTTTAAGCCGAAAGTGAAGCAGGTGGGGCTCACGCAGAAGTGGACATTGCTGATCAACGTCTCCAGCGAGCCCGCATGGATGCCGGGTGCTGAGGTCTCCACGTTGGATCAGCCTAGGGTGGTCTGCCCTGGCAGAGTCATGGTGAAGCCTGGGTGAGCTTGCAGGCTACCTAACTTCCCTGAGGCTGACTTAGCTGGAATTTTCGTTGAGAAGATGTCAAAGACACGGAGGAAAGGACCAGGTGCATTGTGTATAACAGAAACCTACAGAGATCCCCTCCATTGTGGAAGGGCCATACTCAAGTGAATTCTGAAGTGTACCTTTCAAAGATTGGAATCAGGGAGAGGTTTCTTTTTTAATTGGAAAATAAAAGCACATTTCTTTCTCTTTACCTGTTCTCTCCCTCCCTTGCTTTCCAATATTTATGTGGAAAACCTTCCATTGTCACCCTGTGTGGTAAATTTTGAGGAAAGGGTTGGCCTCAGAAGCTTTAATCAAATCAGTATCATAATCAAATCAGCAAAGTGACAATGTGTTGTGGAGTGTCTTCGCAGATGGATCAGGAAGCAGCCTCTCTGGCTGTGCCCAGGTTAACACAAAAGAGGTACAGTCTCCACTGTGGTTAGGCACACCAAACATGGACACTTATCACATGACCGCTGTCTATTAAAATATTTGCAATACCTAAGCTCCATTGCAAAAACAAAAGTTGCTTTTCCTCCCTATAATTAAATCTAATTTGTTAATTGTCTTTCCTCTTGCAATGTTGCTTTCATTTTAAGAGGTGACACGTTATTATTTTGTCTGCTTAATGTTATTATTTACAAATTAATACTGTATATTTTACATTAATGGAACATATAATTAGGTGTTTGGATTAATTTGTATCATTTCTTCAGATAAAGCAGAAAGCTTGTCTGCAAGATTGACTTGACCAGAGGAGTTGAATAGTTGGTTCTGACTTCCCAGCCACGGTTTATGGAAGATACGTGGCTCTGGCTTCACAGCAGACAGACTTGCATAGGTGCACTTGACATTTAGTTCACAATGCGTTCCTTCTCCCAGCTCCTCCACACAAAGCAGGCCTTCTGTCTCCATTCATCCCTTCCTCGCACAAAATTCCTATTTTTTTTAGTTTTTGTTTGTCCTACTCCCTGGCCCCCTCTCCTCTCTCCTTCCCTTTGGTTCCTTTCCCACCCCAACTTTTTTTTAAACTCCTTTGAGTTAAATTCAGCATGATTTTGTGTCTTTAGTGCTGTGACAAGTGACCGCTAATTGGTTCTCACTTGAGCAAAGATATTACCATACTAATATTATTATTGGTAAGAAGAGGTAATTGATAACACCACCTGCCACTCTGGGGCAATCACAATGATAAATGTTTCCATCAACAGGAAATCTGTGCTTGGTGTACCGCAGCCCCACGCAAACAGCGTGTCAAGTGCCAATTATAGAGATGTTGCTTTCCTATTGCAGGGTGTGTGTGTGTGTGTGTGTGTGTGTGTGTGTGTGTGTGTGTGTGTGTGCGCGCGCGCGTGCGCGCGCGCACGCTAGGAAACATGTAGCCAAAAATTGTACCTGTGAGGGATTTTTGAAAAAACGTATCTGAGCGCCTGTTCTCCCACTCGAGGTTAAACTAGCCATGCCCACACCAGATTCAGCTCAGCTCCTGCTCTGATCACTGTTTGCAATTCAAAGTTGCTGAGATAAATTTGCCCAGATACTTTTAAGAGGGGGGCATGTGCTTCGTATATAAATCCATGTTGTTTCCTGTGCTGCGGAACCCAGCTGCACATTCGCTACGGGACATCATGCAGCTCCACTGTAGGCAGCACGGTGGAGCATTCCATGGCTTTTTATGGCAAACCACACACACACACACACACACACACACACACACACAGCTCACAACTATCATCTGCGTGCCGGGAAGGGGGGCTACAAATGATGTGGAAGTCCTTCTCCCCTGACTACCAAACTTTGAATCTGGGCTGCATGAGGCTGGGAAGGGATGCTTTAAGCATATATGATTATATAAATAATGCCAGAACTGGAAACTTTGACTCCCCTGCCTATGGGGAAGCACAAGTGATTATTATTAGCTCGCATTAATAGATGCAGGCCTCAAAAGGCGAAATCACCTATTGATAATTGCAAGAAGTATACGGCAGCTACTATATCGATCGGCTGGCCCCTTATTCCCCTGGTATGGGAGAGATAAGAAGACTCACTCTTTAGTGCAATATAATTTCTTTTGACCTATCTGCTTGCTACAGACTTATGATGAATAGCCGGAGTGGTTAAAGTCCTTTATCACGAAAGTTACCCCTTGATATAATATTGATTCTTTATAACTAGCTCCAAACACAAAAATCAAACTGTCCTCTTGACCATCATCATCATCAATATCATCACAAAGCCTTCGGAATAAAGATCAGCTGCAGCCTGAAAACGCTTTCTGTAATCTCCCTGGCTAATCTTTATTTGCTGATGATGAAAAGAAAAAAAGGGGGGGATGGAATGTCATTTGGACGAACACTGTATTTATACTCTTACACGTCTTAGGTCAAGGCAGGCTTGTCTCTCTTGGGAAGTGCGATGCGGCCAGCGTGGTCAGGCCTGCTAGGCCTGGCTTTGGAGCTATCCCTGAGAGTCTTTTCTGGGGAGACCAAAGGGACTCAAGGGCTCCCGATGAGCTGCCTTGCTTTGGAGATAGGACTGGCCCAGAGCTTCCAGATCAGTCGGAAAGCGTCCTCTTCCTGGGTGCTCTGGCAGCCCGAAGTCCTGGCGCCCGAGAGGAGAGGGGACTCGCCGGGTGGGCTGGCCCGAACGGAGGGGCCGTCAGCCCAGAGGCGACATCAAAGGCTGCCCCTGCAATTCGTGTGCATTTCCCTCAATTAAGGGCATTTCCTGTCCTCTCTGCTTCTCCGCCCGCCCCGCCCCCCGCGCCAGCTTGGCCTACGGGAGCCGGGGACCAGAGGTTTGTAGTCATTTCCCCCAGGAGCGCGCGTGAGGACGCATGTACACGCGTGAGTCTCGGAGGAGTCCACACCGAGGATCTATCGAGGCCAAGTATCGGGCACATCTGCCGGTGTGTTAGGTGGTGGACTGGGTGGAAGGCGAAGGGAATGTACCAACGCCTGTCTTCTGGAGCTTTCTGGTCCCCAGAGTCCAACCTTATTCCTTATAGGCTTTTTCTTTACAAACCCCACGTGCAAGGTTCTCAAGTGGCCCCTCCATCCAACACACCACTGACTTAGGTCCCTTCTCACCCGCATTTCTGCAGCCTACAGATGTCACGCGCCAAACTGGTGGGGGTGGGGCGAGATGAAATAGTTGTAAGAATGTCGCGGCTGCTAGGGCCAAAGCGAGGGGACCACCCCCTGCAGTTTCCTAATTAGTATGGCGGTAGGGTCTGGGAGGGCAGTGGAGGCCCCTCGGAGGTCTGTACTGCACTAGGCAGGGAGGACGAAGTCTCTCCCACTCTGATGCCTTCACGGAGGCCCCGAGTTCCCGCGCGGGTCCCTGGGAGCACGGACCATAATTTCTGACACTCCCAGGTGGGCAGCGCAGGTTGGCGGTTTCAGTCCCCAAACCAGTTGTCAGTACCACATCGCACCCCTCCTTCTCTTCCTACCTTGAGCCAAGAACCACCTCTCCTACCGCTCCAGGTCTCAGTTCTTCAGAGGTCACGGGGTCCTGCAGAACTCCACCGCGTGGAACACGGACCGCTTGGAGTGACACACATAGCCCTGAACCTGGCAACTGCGCTGGGCTGATCTAAGGCTCTTTGGAGAATCCGGGGCTCTTTTCCCTGTTGGCGGTGATGTGTTAGCATTCATGCAGGAAATCAAACACTACTCTTCATAAAGGAGTCTATGAAGTTTGAGAAAGCAAGCCGGCATAGTTACTGTGAAGTAACTCTTTGCACGATTCTTGGCCTTCTCATTGTCACTGATATCATTTGTTCTGACTTCAAGCTTTGCCTAAGTTCAGAGATGCAATTCTGTAGAAGGGAGAGAAAGACACTTACCACAAGGCCAGGACTACCTACTTCCCCACAAAACAGCCAGTTCTGGGTGGGGGCTCCTGCTCTCATTCAAGGGTTACCTAATGCTGGCTCCTGAGGCCAGGTAAAGGCTGTCCCATTAGAATCTGATCAGTCTCCAGGAACAAGACATGACGTCAAAGTAGAATCAGCACCAGGACCTGGGGAAAATAATTTGGGTCTGATTATTAAAGTTATTAAAACGAATCAAGGAATTTCCAAGTAGAGGAACAAGGTTCAGAAAAAGAAAGAAAGGAAAAAAATTAAAAAGGAGCTGTTTTCAGAGCTAAAGTGCTAGCACACAGGTAACTGGATCCCTCCCAGCACCCTTCCTTCCTTCAGTGTTCTGGCCACTGCAGAGAAACAGGGCTAAATGCATTTTATACTCTGAATTACAAATGTCTGATTCACCAGGACTTTTCTGTTTAAAATAAAATGTAAAGCTGGGGAGGCAGCTCAGTGGTAGAACACTTGCTGAGTATGTGTGAGTCCCTGGCACCCATCCCAGCCCCCTCCACAGAAAAGGGGAGGACTGCAGTAAGACACTGCTGTCTATGGGAGGATGAATGTCAGTCACAGAAAGGACAATTTAAGTGGCCGGTTCAGCAGCACACTGGAGCGCCCACCTGCACTGCAAACTTCCCCACAAGGCTGGCAGGGTTTACCATGCATCTTCAGGAGCAAGGAAGTGTCCAGTGTCCTTTAGTGAGTCACTGAAGGGTTGTGCTTTTGTTTTATTATAGATGTCCTACCAAGAACAACTCCCTTCTTCAGCTCAGTGACCCTGAATTATTAGCATATGGCCTTGTCTGAAGGCAAGGCGGCCTCCAAGGCTGAATGTGAAGAAGGAAGGGGTCTTGAGAGTACTTCTGCCACTGTGGCAGAATTACAAGGGGCAGCCATTTATTTGTCCGTCTGAGCTACACGGTGGAGAACAAGGTAGAGAGGGCACAACAAAGGAAGGTGGCAGACTAGGGAGTCTGGGGACTGGCAGAGTGAGAAGAGAGGAGGGTCTGCCATGAAGCTCAGGACAGCTGGGAGAGTCCTCAAGGAGAGAAGACCTGAGCCAGTAGTGGGGAGGGTGGTGTCCAGGGTCCCTAAATCCTCCCTCCTGGAGTCACACCTCTCAGACTGCACGGTGTAGGCTGAAGTTCAGGCAGCAGTCTTTGTTGCCTGGTGTGAGGTCCTCCTTCCCATGGAGAGACCCCCAGGGAGCAGTCATCTCTGAGCATGTTTGCTAAGCTTCTGTGGAAACCATTTCTGTTTTCTGGCAAACTTGAGAAAAAGTGATCTTCCTATTCCACACAGTCAGAGGATAGGCAACACCCCCGATGGCCCCACCCCCGCCCCACTGACACCACCCTCCCCCTGCCACACACCCCCCCTCACTGCCACCACCATCTCCCCCTCCCCCAGCTGGGTCTTCTCTGTGGTTCTGTGCCAGCACAGGTCCACAGGATCAGCTTTCTGTGGGAGACTTCAGAACCAGGAGGAGCTTCCAGAAAGACTTCCTCGGGCAAATCCACGTGCAGGGCTGTGTGGGTGTCTGATAGCTCAAACAATGGATGTGTGAGTGTACATGTACACACGTGTGCACATGGTACATCCACTGATTTTGGTTGAGTTCCTCATTGCTGACCCCTCTCCCCTGTAGCTAATCTGGAGGCAGTGTTGGAAACTCTTGCTACTGTGTGTGTGTGTGTGTGTGTGTGTGTGTGTGTGTGTGTGTGTGGTCTCTCTGACTTTAACCTCCCAGATGCTCAGATTTTCATCTATGAAGTCCACGTTATCTCTAGGCACCATGTCTGGGCTTTCCCGTGTATTCTCTAACTGCTTTGCTTCTCACTCCTTTGTCCAATGCATTCAGGTAGATTCTGAAGTAGTAGTGACATCCATGGCCAACCCCTCCCCTGCACTGGTGGACATGGAGGAGGAGAATATTGCTCATCTTAGTCCTCCCGGAAACACATTCATGATGAGACCGTGTGCTGCTCTCCTGCCCACACTGTTTTCCCTTTTGCTTCTTGTGCAGCAATGGTGTCATTGCCGTCCTCGGAAGTGACCATCAAGATGAGCCCAGCCTTGTCCTCCCTGACAGTGTGGCTGTTATTTCTTTGGATATCTGAGGCAGAGTCCATTTTCTTCTGCAGAAGGGTTCGTTCAAATGATCTAATTTCTCACCCTTGCTGTCCTGGTCTTGCTGTACCATCCTAGTCCATCTTGGGCACCTACTCACCTCCTCTGTAAACATCAGACTCACCTGAAACAGACTATTTTTATCCTCGAGCAAATTCTGAGCCAGTGTTTCCTTTGTTCTTGTTGCTTCTTATTTTTTAAGAATTATTTTTTATTTTTATATGTATGAGTGTTTTGCATGTATGTATGTGTATATGTATGTATGTGTGTACCATGTGTGTGCCTAGTGCCCACAGAAGGCAGATGGTGTTAATATCCTGGATTTATAGATGTTGTGGGCAGTCATATGGGTGCTAGGAACCAAACCTAGGTCTTCTGGAGGACCAGAACATGGATTTAACTGCTAAGTCAGTTCTCTCGCCCCTGGCTGCTTTCTTCTTTTGAGATGGTATCTTACTATAGACCCTGGAAACCCAGATCTTCCTGCCTCTGCCTCCCAAATGCTGGGATTATAGGCATGCACCACCAAGCCTGGTATGAACCATTTGACATTTTTCCTTGAGGAAACATTCCAAGATGGTACCTTCTTCACTCCTAGGGTTCTTCTGTTCTCCCCCTTTTTTATTTTTGGAGATCTTTGAAAATCATTATTAAACTCCATGCCTTGTGCATGGCACACCCCCAGGCTTCAATGTCTTGCTTCTAAACTTGAGAAGAGGAAACGTGATGGTATACAAGTAAGTGATTTGTATGGGGGCACTGGAGTGTGGCAGAGCCACAGGGAACCCTGGCACAAATCTAGCCTTGCCCTGCATTGCCACAGTGCTCAGTTACCGAAGGTCTTACAAGATGGGAGATTGGCTAGTGGGACAAATACTCTCAGCACAGGGCTGAGTGGCTCAATGTCCCCTAATGTGCACTTCCTCAGATGGGTCTTCCTGATGACCAAACTATCTTTCAGAGGAACCCTGCCTGGAAGCTGGGGACACCTGCATAGCATTAGAGTCCTTCAATTCTCTCCCACGCAACCACACCACACTCTGATGTCCACACGGATCTCTGTAAGCTGTGGGTCTGTGTAAGCACGGTAGTGCTCACCCATAGCTGTCAGGTGCTTCTGGGCTTTCAGACTTTGCATGGGCAGGCTGGAAAACAGCACTGCATTGTGGGACATCTCCGTGCTGCAGTGCTGTGGGGTGGGCCTGGGGAAACCTTCAGATGCACTCTTGTTTTTCTCTAATGTCTCCAGACAGCCTTTCACTCAGAGTGAGACAAAATGGCAGCACTCATATCGACCTTCTGCTTTCTGCCAGGAAGGGAAGACGCTGCCTCTCCTTAGACACGCAGACACTCACGCCTGGCTTTCTGGTTGTCAACATCTGCCTAGATATCACAAGGTTGTGGGATTTACTGTTATAACAGTGTCTTTGCGACAGTGTTGATCAACATCAGGGAATTAGCCAAGCGTTTTGTGTCTGTTTATAGAGAGGCTACAACTGGAGGAAAGAGACATAGGAGCCGCTTCGCAGAAACGGAGTGGAGTCTTCTCTCTGTAATGTCTTCTTTGCCCATTGTGCCCATGTGTGGGTAGAACATACACACGGTTTTGTGAAACACTCTGCTTATATACTTCTGGGAAGTGGATTCTTCTTAAAAGAATTTTAAGATTAAATAAGGAATTTATGGACCCAAGCTAACCACCCAAGAATGGACAAAGAAAAGGTGTATACATACCGTAGAATACAGCAAAGGTTTACTCCACTTATATGCTTCTAAAAGTTCTGTTTTGTGTCTTTATCAATGTATCATATGAACATATATTTAAACTATACTTTATCCCAATACAAACATTTCTTATATTCTGATATAGTTGTTAAATTATAGGTGTTTACAAGAAATGAGGGCAACTAAAATATATTGACCATGTTTGTAGAAGGAGCTACTTTGCACATAAAAATATGATAATCACAAATCTAATGCCATTAAAAATGACAGAGCATGAAATTATGCACTAGTAGGGGGCTGGAGAGATGGCTTATGGTTAGAACATTGGCTGTTCCTCCAGAAAAGGGTTCAATTCCCAGCACTGCCTGTAACCCCAGTGCCAGGGGATCTGAGGCCCTCCTTTGACTTTAACAAGCACCAGGCATGCATGTGTTACACATAAACACACAGAAGTAAAACACCTATCCATACACATTAAAATTTTTTTAAAAAAATATGCATATGGAAAAATTTGGTATGGTGATGTTCAGAAAACATCTTGGGAAACTGAGTTAAAGGTCACTCTCTTTTTCGTTTTTTTGTTTGTTTTGTTTTGTTTTTTGTTTTCTTAGACAGGGTTTCTCTATAGCTTTGGAGCCTATCTGGAACTTGCTCTTGTAGACCAGGTTGGTCTTGAACTCTGCTGCAGGTGGAAGAATCACAGACCTTTCTGTAGTCCATGCCAGCAGGCATTGACCCGGGAGAAATGTCAGCTGGGGCCCTTGGGCATCTGAGATGTGGGCTAGGGGACTCTTGGGACAGTGGGGCATCCTTCCTCGCTCTCAGCAGCCTCCATAAAAACAGCCCTCAAGTTAAGCAACTTGGCTTTGGTTTACATAGCGTTTCTGCACGTTTTGCTCCTTGTGCTTCACCTCAGAAATGTAAGCAACTGTTGATGTTTTCACCAGTCTTAGAACATATGTGTGCTTTGTGGATAAAAGAGCAGATACTGTGTTTATCAGGTGCCCAAAGGTTTATGGTAGATGAAAACGTCACTGTCAAGAGGCCAGAGTTTTCACTCACTCTAGTGTGTGTGTGTGGAAGGGGGTTATTTGGAAGAATCAAGGAACACTTTAATCCCACCATGGAGTCTGAGGAGCTGTTTTGTTTGGTGTGCCATAGAGTTTGAGGCTATTTAAATTTATACTGCTTAGAAAACTGAGGAAACAACTCCCAGGAACTGTTAAGGCCAACAAATGCTGGAGACACCTTTGCAGATGGAGCCAGAGTTGTCATTGAAGTTGAAAGAACTCTGTTCACTAAAACTCTTTTTCATGATATGGAATAATGGAAATTCAGTCCAGCACTCTGTTAAATATTTAACATAAAACTCATAAGCTGGACTGGGAAGGAACAAGCATAGGACAAAACTAGTCCCTCTGAATGTGGTTGACAGTTGCATGGCTGGAGCAGATGGAGGGGCCACTGGCAGTGGCACCAGGATTTATCCCTGCTGCATGTACTGGCTTTATGGGATCCTATTCTCTTTGGATGGATACCTTGCTTAGCCTAGATATAGTAGGGAGGGCCTTGGACTTTCCACAAAGCAATGTGCCTTACCCTCTTTGACGATTAGATGGGGGTGGGGTGGGAGGGTGTATGCAGGGAATGGGAGGAGGGGAGGGAGTGGGAACTTGGATTGGTAAGTATAATGAAAAAAAGATATTATTAACAGAGAACTCCATTTTAAAAATAAGGTGTTTTTTTTCTTTTTGGATAAACTGGTTAAACTACAGTGAAATCAGACATCATAGCCTTGCCAAGACTAAGAAGTGTGTGTGGTGTGTGTAGAAGTACATGTGAATGTATGAGAATGTGTAAGTGTGTGAGGGTGTGAGTACATGTGACTGAGGTTGTGGCTGCGTATGAGCACATGCACATGTGTTTGAGTGTGAGAGTATTGGGAGTGTGGGTGTGATCCTGAATTTGTGGGAGAGTAGGTGAGAGTGTGTGAGCATGTGTGGTAGTGTGAACATATGTGAGAGTCTGTGAATGTGTGCATGGGTATGTGTCTGAGCCTGAGCTTGTGTGAGTGTGAGCCTTGGCAGGCATGAAAGTGTGTGTTAGTGCACGAGGGGATGTGTGAGTGTGCGAAGGAATAGGGGTGTGAATGTCAGCACACATGAACATGTGAGCATAAGATTGGGTATGTATGCATGTATGAGCGTGTATGTGACTGAGCATAAGCATGTATGAATGTGAGGGTGTGGGGGAGTACATGGACAAGAGACACATGCGTGTAGGTGACTGAGCATGTGTGTGCATCTGTGTGTGGGCATACCTGTGTGTATATCAGGCACGGCAAAGGTGGTGGAGCAGCTGCCATATTACCACCTGAGGACAGGCATCCACTAGAAAGGAGACAGACCGCCACACTGCTCAGCAGCTCCGGGGAAGGCACTTTACCTTTCTGAGAAACACACCTCAGACCGAAATATTCTCCATGGCATTTAGCTTACTAACAATGGGGCAGAGAGGAAGCTTGTACTTGCTCATTGTCTGGGCTTGTGGAGTGGTGGCTGCTCATTGAAGGCGGCCGGTCGGATTGGTGTTTGTGGGACTTTTATTAACTTTCAGGGGAGTGAGTTGTATAAAACTGTGAGCATTAACTTTTATTCTTGCATGTGAAACTTTTGTTTACTACACTGCAGCGGGAATGTATTGAGTCAGGAGGGTCTGTCTGCACACCACCAGTCCTTTGGTCTTTTTCCCACCAGAAAAAGCAGGACGTGTGTACGGTGTGGGTAGGATCTTGCTTGATATAAACCTGACGCTGCTGAGATCACTGAGGCCAGGACCCCTCTTAACTCTTTGTTCTCCGTGTCTCTGTGGTAGTGGTTCTCAGTCTGAGAAAAAAAGGAACAGTGTGGCAGAGCGAGCAAGATTGCTTCCATTGCATGTGAGCGCTGTTGAAGTTTTGAGGGTTTTCAGTACGGCTTCAGTAACACGCCAGGTAAAATTCCTTCTCAGTGCCAGCGTGGTTGAATAGCACTGCAGCAAGAATGCCTTTTCCATGAGTTTGGAAGAAATAAAACACACGGAACTGGGGACATATCCCAAGCTCCCTGTACCAGTGGCTGATATTTGAAAATGAGATGATTTATACTGAGTGAGTAGGTGTGCATGTGCACCAGCTGGAGGATTTTCCTGCAGGATTACTCTGCAAGAGATACCATCGTCCTATGGGGGGATTTCCTCAGTTCCAAAATACATGGAAGTGGCAGGGAAAGCATGCGTGACAGACCCGTGTCATGATCTGGGCACATGTAGAGGTCAGAGGACAACTGGTAGGAGTTGGTTTTCTTCTACACCATGGATCCCGGGATAGAACTCGGGTTATCAGTCTAGGCAGCCAATGCCCTTACTGGCTGCGCTCTCTTGCCCACCCTGTGGGGAGTGTTAGCGTGACTTTTATTGTTGTTGTTGTTGTTATTAAGTTTTTGTAGTGTGAAACTACATTTTATTGCCAGTCTGAGTTCTGTGTCTCCCTGTTGATATTTAACCCTCAGCTCCATTTTTCTGATTGAGGAATGAGATTTGTTTTGTTTAACGTCCTCTGACCTACTCTGACCGTGGTTAAACATACACCACTTGCACAGGCAAGGGTGCCAGCCTATGGGAGAAACTCGCTGCCCTTGAGAGCCATCCTCAGGGCCTTTAGCTATTGGGCAACCTCAAAAAATGTAGCCAATGAGTGAAGGTCACAGCCTGACCCGGTAGCAGTTGACATTACAAAACAACAAGGGGTTTCATGTTCAAGGGACATCCCCCCCCCCCACCCAAGAAGTTCTCTTTTCCTTTTTGTGAGACAGTCTTACACTACAGCCTATGCTGGCTTGGAAGTCACTGTTTGGCTAGTATCAAATTCATGGCAATCCTCCTGTCTCAGCCTCCCACTGGGAGGGTTGAAAACGTTACTAGACCTTGGTGTAGAGGGGCAGGAGACTAGGACAGGATGAATGAACTGTTACAGTAGAGCAATGAGAATGAGTGAAAATGAAGAGGTAACTGGTCAAATCCATACCTGGTTTACCCAGCCCATCATAATGAAATAATAATATTTGCAAAGAGGGCCAATTTCTGATGTTTTTATGAAAAAGCAAATTTCATGACCCATACTTTCCGTAGGGTATTACTATGGAATTACTCTTGTAATTCACATTTTTGGTCAATGTCTTCAGTCTTTGAGCTTTTGAAAGGCATGTAATTAGCCTTTACCTAAGGGAAGACCCCAGATGGGTGAAGGATTGCTAACTGATGGATACCCTCAGTCTACCTCAATGCCAACTCTTGCTTCTCAAAGTAATGGCATGCTATAGATTCTTTAAAATGGATGCCAAGCTGAGCAGAGGTGTAAGGAGACTGCTTAGGACTGAGGCACACAGCCTGTTCACAAGTAGAGCAACCAAAGCAGAGCTCGCTTGGCTCCAGTTTGTCCATCGGTGATGTCATTCATTCTTTCTTTATATCTTATCCTGTTACACTCGCTCTTTAACTGATGTGTGTGTGCATGCGCACATGTGTGTGTGTGTGTGTGTGTGTGTGTGTGTGTGTGTGTGCAGGCCAGAGGTCAGCTTTGGGTGTCATTCCTTATGCCCTCTCCACTTTGGCTCCCATTGGGCCAGGCTAGCTGGCCATCACAACTTGAGATGCACATGTCTTTGCCCACTCAGCGCTTAGTGCTATAGTTCTGGGCATGAGACTCAGATGCTCAAACTTGCATGGGAAGCTTTTTATCAAGAGAGCTTTCATCATAGTTTCTCTAATTTCCCTTTATAGAATCTGATTTTGGAAGAACAATGTAATACGGCCATAGACTATAGTACAGGATCTCTAATAAGACACAAATGATGTATGCCTTGCAGTGAAGAAACCGGCTTTCTGGATGCTCTTTGCATTTCTGTGTTTAGTTAAGAACTGAGCTGTTACTGAAACTTCTATCTGGGTAATTACTTTAAAAATAATTAGAGTGATCACTAATTACTGGGCCCTGCGCTAGGCCCTTCCAGGTAGAGCTCCTCTCCATTGTTACCTGTTAATTGTGCCCACAGTACCTTGCGCCATCTGAATCCATGCTGCTCGCTGAGCACTGTCATTATAATTCATATTGGAATTAGCCGGAATTGTTTTCCTCCTGATCACGTGATGCTTGAATTTCGCAAGGACTTTATAAACACAAACATATTAACTGCTTTTATTCTATGTTCAATGCACATCTTAGTTATATCAACGCAGAGACATAATTTGGTTGCTATTATTTTGTCACAATGCACCAATTTCAAAGAGAATTAAAATAATATGATTTTTTTAAGTTCCAGTGAATCTTAAATGTATCTTCACTGAGAATCGACCCATTGATTTCTCAAGCCCGTGTTCTGCTGTCTTCACTTGTATTGCCCATATAGACTTTTCCTGAGGGTATCCCCCCATTTTCCCCCCTATCTCAGTCTCCACATATGAGTTCCAGGACGCTAGTCAACTGTCCCTGGATGTAATTGTAAATGGAATATTAGTGGATTTGGTGTACCTTGTTGTGTTTATAGGAGAGAGAGCACAGAGGCCCACTTTGGCTCAGCTTTCTGTAGACTTGCTCAGAGGTCTGAGTCAACTGGAGTTCAGCTCCCAGAGGGCATGTCACCGTCTTCAGTGAGTGCTCAAAGTTGCTAAGATGTCCTGGGAGCCCTTGGCAAAGGACCCGGGGGCCTGAGTACCTGGGGTTCCCACTGAGGAATTCTAGAATCAGCCCAGAAAGCAGTGACCTCAGAGAGCCTTCAGGCAGTTTCCCCGTGCCAAGGAGCAGAATGTTGTGGGTGCGTCTCACCCAAGACTCCCAGACTGATTGGTTTTCCTTCTTTGTGTACCTCACAACATACTTTCTTAGTGGGGGAAGGGGAAGAAACTGTGGAAATTTTGAGAGAAAGACTCTGTTTATGCAAAGCAGCAATTTGCTTTCTGGAAACATGGCTTCCTCAATACTGCTCATACATAATTGGGGTGTTTAGCACGGGCACAGGCCCTGTCTTTCTGGCTGTGAGAAACAGCTAGTCATCTCAGGATGTTTGTGGAGAGTAAGGGCACCCCCCATGGTTTTTGGGGTCACTGTGACCAGTGATGTAAGAAACAGTGTCCTCCATTATGTGTGTGTGTGTGTGTGTGTGTGTGTGTGTGAGAGAGAGAGAGAGAGAGAGAGAGAGAGAGAGAGAGAGAGAGAGAGAGAGAGAAATAGCTGTAGAGAGGTTTGGAAAGCAAATTGGTGATTTGTATGTGGATACTTAGACAGACCTCTTAAAATTCCTTGGCCAACGGCTCTCTTTAAATATTAGAGTGCATTTATTCTTGGTAGTCGTGAGGTGAGTCAAAGAGTAAATATATTCCTTTTGGGATTTCAGTAAAGGTTAACAGGTGTGTAATTGCATTTGACAAAATGTGACTCAAGGAAACTCAACAAGAAAAAAAAAGTAGCTTTCTTAAATTACTCACTTTTAAATCGGAAAGTAAAACCTGGGTATATGTGTAGTGTGCCATAGACTGCTGTGATATCTCTGTCCTGTGAAAAGGCTGACCCAAGGTACCTAGCACACGTAACCTATCTCATACAAACCTCTCCAGTGGAGAAAGCATGCTCTCAGCAAGAGTCAGCTGTGTATGGTTATTAACCATGTGGAGAGCCTTTTAGCTTAGTTCCATACCATGGTATGGCTGAGTGAACCCTGTAATAATAAAGCCATGGAGATACCCCCAGGATAACTCCTTTGCACAAGATGGTCAGGGTCTAGATGTGCCAGGTGTGCCCGGGTGTGCCCAGGTGTTCTGACACCTGTCTGCAGACAATCAGGTGCTTTTATGGAGGATCAGTATCCTCGGGGTGAAATAGAAGACCTGTGTGCCCAAACGTCAATCAACTTGGCAACAACAGGAGCACGTAGGTGAACATCTCCTTGGGTCACCTCCTTTGCTCTCAGAGCGAGAAAGTCTAAGCCAAGGGTTGCCAGAGTTTCTACCATCATGAATGCATAAGTCAGTGACAGAGATTTGGGGCAGAGAATTTCAGAGATCAGTGTACTCAATTGTTCTAATTGTTCGGGTATCAGTATGCACACAATAGCTGTGGACCCACTGAACCCTGCTTGCTATGCATCCCCAAGAGAACATGGCATTTCCTGGAGGTGACTGAGAGCTCTAGGTGGGATGATCACAGTGTCCAGGACATTTTCCTCCCAGAAATTCTTCCAGAATTCTCAGTCCAGGCAGCTAGGGCTGTGCGGTTTCTTCTTTTGTCCACATTCCCCTCCCATCACTCTAGTTCAATGGGAGCTACCCGCAGGCCCCCATATGTAGTTTTTAATCAAATAATTCACAAGCTTTTTCAAGGGAGAACTGCCATTCAGTCTTTACCTGGGACTTTATAGTGAGCTAGAAGGGACTATTCCTCTGCGTACCCCCTCTCCTGTCCCCCACAAGCCACCTGGATTTACATCGATCTCAAGTGCCATTTCTTACTTATGCTGAGTGTTTGTCTCTTTAATCTATAGGATCAGAAATGATCTTTCCCCATATTCCCCGGTGACATCTCTGTTGACTCAGTCATGAGCAGGAATGTGTTCTGCCGAGGTCCTTGGAAGAAATTCTCATGGCTTGGAATGGGTGTGGGAAGTTTGTCCATCTTTCCCCCTCACACGCTCTCTGGACATTGCACTGTAATCCCCTTCCAAGTTTTTCTGGGGAGCTTGGCCTTACTCAGGCAGGAAGCAAGAAGCCCGATGTCCTTCTGAGGTCCTCCCAAGTCTTTGTCTTCATTGTGTCTGCTTTGCCATATATTGTCACTTGGAAAACACCCTATTGGCTAGACTGTCCTCTGGGGCAGTGGCACAGTGAGGACTCAGGACACTGCGGGCATATCTTCACTTCTCATTAATACTGCACCTCCCTGTGCATAGGTAACTTCGGGTCAATTGTCCATTTCGGCACCATGACCATAAAAACTGGGCAGAGTGTGTGGTTGTTGTGATAGTTCATTTGTATTTTAATAAATAAAGCTTGCCTGAAGATCAGAGAGTAAAACAGTCACACTGGTCAGCCATCTAGACCAGTCAGGGGCGGCACACATTTAATCCCAGTAGCCACACTAGTTTGTCATAGAAACCAGGCGGTAGTAGTGAATACCTTTAATCCCAGCACTAGAGAGGAATATAAGATGGGAGGAGACAGCTCTCAGTCAGTCTCATTCTGAGGATTCCTGGAGGCAGGACTACCATTTTCGGACTGAGGTAGAGGTAAGAACAAGTGACTGGCTGCTTTACTTTTCTGGTCTTCAGGTTGAACCCCAGTATCTGTCTCTGGCTATGTGTGGTAGCCTTGGTGTGCTATGGGAGGCAGCAGGAGCAGTGATACCCTTTGCTCTTGCTGAGATAACGATTTGACCTCAGAGGGAAGGATGAGTGTGGTGCCTACAAACTGGAAGGTACTTCATGCAAACTCCACTTCAAGGCAAATTAAACTCGGCATTGTGTCTTGAATGACATTGCATTTGTGCTGCAATTATGCTTCCCCCTGTGCAAGCTGTCTTGCTACCTTGGTCCTTGCACTGTGCTACAGAGTGGTGGGGAGCCACGTGGAGGCAACTGAACACGTTTCTGCATCAGAACAGGGTGCACCTAGGCAACCCAAGAAAGCTACTCCTCATGGTTCCTACCAATTAAGGGGATATGTAGGACCAATGAGCATGGTGTCAGGGCTATCGTCAACAGGGAAAGACATGTCACTTTTCTACCTAACTGTTAGCCCCATTTAGTAACAAATGGTAATGATGCTTTTGACATTAGAAAAACACATTGTATGTGCTAGCAGTTGTCACCACTGACTGAAGGATAGACTCCATCATTCCGATTTAGCAGAACTCCCTGTTTTATGTCCTGCAACCTCAGACAGTGGGAACAAACACGGAAAGGCTACAGAATAGGAAATAGGGGGTGACACATATGAGGCAAAGGGGTGTGGCTCCCAGAACCATGTCTGATGGGGAGTTAGAGTGATTAACAAAGCCATAGGTTCCGCTCGTCCCTCTGCAGTGCTGGTCCCTCCGCGGTGCTCTGCCCATCTCTCTGCAGTGCTCTGCTCACCCCTCTGCAGTGCTCCGCTGTAGCTGAGGAGGTGTGAGATGAAGCCTGGTGAGGGAGCTGGGCCTGGAGATGAGGCAGGTGGGCGCGAGGAGGGGCAGAGGTTGGTACCTGCTACTGATCATTTGAGGAGCTTTGTCTCAGGGGAGGCCCTGGGCACTTTGCAGGTAGTCCTGGATTGAGGTGTCTGTGTGTGTGTGTGTGTGTGTGTGTGTGTGTGTGTTGTGTAATATGTACTTGTTTGTTCATGTGGGCATGTGTAGGTACACATGTGCAAGTATGTGTATAGGTCAGAGGTCAATACTAGGTGTCCTCTTATTTATTCTCCACCTTATTATTTGAGACAAAGTTTCTCACTGAACCTGATACCTAACTTGTACGTGGGTTCTGGAGACCTGAACTTAGGTCTTCATGATAGAGTGGCAGGCATTTTACTGAGTCATCTCTCCAGCCCTGCCGAGCTGGGTATCTGAAACACTTAAACTCACATATTTTCTCACGCTGCCAGTGATCTCTCTTCTTGTTTATCAGTTTGTTCATTATTCATGAGGACTTTTCCTTATGGAAGAACATTGCCATCAGAGGATCCTAGGTCCATGTGTTCATTCTCTGACCCCTGGTCCTGAGCTCCCCTGCTGGGTGCAGGGCCTGCTGACACCATCTCTACCTTGGCCTTCCCACAGAGAGGACAATATCCTGTAGCTCTTGCTCAGCTTTCTGGCCTGTTGAGTTAACAGTACATCTCAGGCAGGGCTGAATCCCACCTCCCCTTTGGACAGCCCTGCTACTGTCATTGTAGAACTTTCTCTGGAGTCTGTCAGTATTTTGGAGAGCAGACACCTGAGTGCTGACCATTTCCGATGAGAGCTACTTTCTGACTCTGGGGTATCCTTGCAGAATCTCCTGCATCCGGGGTCAGAACGGCATCACAAGCCAGTGATGGCAGAGCTGTCTTTGCCTGTGACTCTCCGAGACACATAGGATGGTGAGCAGACAGTACTGTAATTGAGTAAGAAGACTTCATGGCAAAGCCCGAAGCTTTCAGAGATGGTGGCATGGGGCAGGGAGTGTGTGCAGGGTGGCTTGTGGAAGGTGAGAACTGGCCGTTGCTTTATGTGGTCTCCACTGACTCAGTTTCCTCCTAAATCCGTCTTCACATCTCAGGCCAGGTGCAGCGTGGGAACCGTGTAGAAGTGGCTTCTCTGCTCCAAGTCCACTCTCCCGGCTAGGTTCAGCTGTCTTCTGCGGGATCCAGTTGGTCTCCAGGCTCCCACCGTGACTTCTAACCTATCTTGACATGTATTTGTCTCAACACTGGACTGTGGTGGACAAAACATTGAGACAAAATGGTGCTTATTGCTCTTATCTGAGACCAAGAGAGCAGTGTAGGGCAAAATCACCAGGTGAAATTTCAGAAACGATTTTCCTAAACGATTTCCCTCATAGCCAGGACCAGCCAAATGTACTTTATTTCAGATTTTTCTTTCTGGGTCAAGAGTCTTAGAATAGTGATATCAAGAATTTTATGGTGGCTGTGGTGTTCAGTAACACACAAAAGCGGAGGAACTGGAACCGGCTGGATGCGGCAAAAGGAGTCTCACCTTTCCACTGTCCCTTACCGTCAAGTGGAGAGCACAGAGTCGTTTGTGATTGTTTGGCTTCACAATTCAACCTTATAGAGCAAGGGAGGGAAGGGGTTTTATAGATGGGACCGAGTTTAGTGTTTTTCCTATAAAATAATCTCCACAAATTTAGCTTCAGGCTCTCTTCAGTCTGATATAGGAGCCCCGACTTAGAATTCATTGGGGGGACATCTATAAAATGCACAGTACTGTGGCCACAACCCCACCTCTGTTGTTCATGCCATAGAACTGCATGTCTTTCCAGAACCATCTACCTGCTCCGTCCCTCCCTTCCTTTTCTCTTCTTTTCTTCCTTCCTTCATTTTTCCTCCCTCCCCCTGTGCTTTCTTTCTTTCCTCCCTCCATTCTCCCTTCCTTCTTTCCTTTACTTCCTTAAAACAGCTATGAGAAATGATGAATAATAATCTAAAATAAGCAGGATTATATGCAAGACTAGAGCAATGTATGTACACACACACACACACACACACACACACACCTTTCCCCAATTCAGGGTAGCCCTGACATCTGAGGGTCCTGTGCTGGGCAGAGCAGCTTGTCTGTGTTGAGGGTGATGGCCGTTAGAGGTGAGGTGCTGCCAGCTGTGAGCACTGGCGTTCTATGAGTGCCATGGAGGTCAGGGCTGGGAAAACACATCAGAGAATCTGGAAGGGGGCTATTGTGGAAGCTCCTTACAGTTCCTTAAAGAATCATTCCCTGGGGCTAGGGAAATGATCAGTCAGCAAAATGCCTGTCGTGTAATCACGAGGACCTGAGTCTCCATCCCTTGCACCTGTGTAAAAGGCCGGGTGTGGACACCAACGTTTGTCAGCCTAGTACTGGAGCAAGCGGAGCCAGGTGGATCTTCAGAGTCCCTGGCCAGCCAGTCTCGCCCACTGTGAGTTCTGGCTTCAGTAACAGACCCTGTCTCAAAACTAAGGTGGAGATAGGGGAGGATATTTGATGTTGATCTCTGGCCTCTACAGGAGTCTTCACACATGAGTACACATATCTGTACACACACACATGAGTACACACACACACATACACACATAAACTTGCACATACACATGCACACACACAAATCATCTATATAAACACCCACAGATACACACACACATACACACACACGTACACACACATGTGCACGTGCACACACACAGGAATCATATATACAAATACCCCACAGAGAGGGAGTAAAAAGACTGCATATTTGGTTTGTGCGTGTGAAAGAAATGACAACTGGGAAAACATGGGCACTCCGTATAATACAAAAGTAAATTTAATGTCGCAAGATTACATAAAATAAATGGGAGAAAAAGAAAATGCGAGGAATATTTAGACTTGAAGCAATTGTAAGTGACTATTTTCATTACTACTCTGACAAGAAGAGGGACCATGGTCAGCATCTGCCTCTACTCTTGGAGGGATAAGGTAAGTGGTACTATCCGGGTAACCAGTCCTCCTTCCTTCCTGGAACGGTCCAAGTGGAGCATCTACAAGCTGTTTATACGAATTCAAGTGGGTTCCTCAGCAAACCCTGGCCCAGCTCCATAGATGCTCCGTCTATCCCCACAGCCAGATAGCTGCTGCTCTACAGGACACCAAGAGAGAAGATTAACTAATTGTCACACGTAGGGCCAGCCAGGACATTGTTCCAGGTTTCGCTTCAATTCTTATGTGAAAGAAGAAAAGTCTCCTGCAACAATGTCATTAATGTGATAAAAAGAAATACTTGTTAATAACTAGATAATTTTAAGAACTTAGGCTCATCCATCTGTTAATCTCAGCTGTGATTAAGGACCTAATGCTAGTGCCCATTATTCCTAATGACAAGACCAAGCAGGCTTAACGCACAAGCCGCTGCGGCCACGGTGAGGAGGCGGTGAAGGGTATCAGCAATCTCAGCCCCGATTGAGGAATTGGCCCGTCCTCCACACAACAAAAGTGATACAAAAGAATTACACCCTCACTAAAGTCTATTTCCTCGTATAATCACACAAAATGATTTTTCTTAAATATGATAATAAATCACAGCAAAAAATCAATGTGGCAGGGCCCAACTGCTATGGCCTGATAACGCATCAATCAATATTTAGTATTTAGATTTTAATTAATACACAGCCCTGCAGAGGCTTTTTAGGAGAGAAATATTTTCTCAGATAAAAAATCCAGCACCGTTAGCATGCAAAAGTTGTTGCTCATATCTGTCATTGATCAATCTGCTGGCGTCGTGATTAAAACCCCTTGAAAATATCAGACAAGAGGGAGAAGCAGATCGAGCCAAAAAGAGACTGTCGTGGGCTGTTTGCTGGGAGGGAGGGTGTAGAGCGGCCGCAGCCTTCCAGCCCAGTTGCTGGCTCAAGCAGACTCATGGGGGACTTGGTAGCTTGTGGAAACAGGCTGGGCTCTTTGCTGCTGGATAGGAACCAGAGGACCGTGAAAGAGCATCCCTCGCTATGGCTGCCGCATTCCCCAGCCTTGTTAATTGTAGTTTGAAATGAAATTCTCCCTTGATGAGAACATGTTTAAAAATAATTTTAATGTTGGGGGGGTCTACATTGATTTCAGGAATCATTTTAATTTCTGGCAATTCCCTTGACATAGGAACGGTGTGGGCTATTGAATCTGAAAAAAATAGATAACTGGGATTTCCCTCTCTAAATCTCTGAATGGGAGAGCTCTGTTGCCAGTCTTCTGCTCACAGACGTTCCTCAGGGCTGGTCAATGGCCAGCACTCGGCTCAGCCACTAGACATCTTGCTTCCTATGTTTGTCCTGTGAACCGCAAATTTACAAACAGGTCCACGAGGAAATGGCTACTCTCTTGGTGTCGCCATCCTGACGTTTGCCAGGCACTTTATCACCTAGGAAGAATTTCCATTCCTGTCCCTTAATGCAGAAATAAGCAGGGAAGATGGAATGTTTGCATTTAGAGACTTTGGGGGGGTGGTGAGGACAGTAAGGGAAAGTGCCTTGCTTTGGGGCAAATGGAAAGTAGGCAGACCTTCCTGTCTCAGTCAGCCCTCTTCCTGGGTTGCTTCCTCTCTGTTTACTCTCCAGCTGATGTCTTTTCTCCCCTGGCATGCAAGCCATGTGTGGCCTCCCTGGAAGTGTTGATTCAACATGCTGTCTTCTTAGCCAGCTAATCAAGTATTCAGGCGACACCAGGTTAGGTCTTGCAAGAAGAGCCAGCTGTCTGTGTCTCCAGGCATCAGGGTGGAGCCTGCTGGCCACATGGGTCAGGCATTCTCCTTTTCCAGATCTCATGGCTCATGGGGTCTGAATCCGGGGTCAGCGGCGACCGTAGGAAGACACATCGAAAACACTTGGAAGGGCTCCTCATCATGTCCGATGACTTTGGTGTCAAAAGGCAAGAGATAAAATATTTTGGGAGTTCATCTAGAAGGAAGGTGCTGAGGGATCTTGGTTTCTGGGGTATCCAGGCACAGTGCTATATGTAAAGATACTGTTGAAGATTTTTGTAAGGTGGAAGCTCAGGGATCAAGAGCATGGCTTGTTTGCAGTGCAAAGCACGGTCTCCAAAGCTGGGTGCAAATGCCGAGACCTAGACTAGATCAGCCCACGTGGCAAAGGCGTGAAGGGATGTGTGGTTGCTAGGGATCCAGGACACAGGCTTGAGCTTTGGTTCACGTCTGATGAGCACTATCTTCTTGGGAATTTCTCTGACTCTCAGGTTGTGGGCAATAGCTATGAAGGGAGGGGAAAATTAAAGTCTCTGGGCTGAGGAGAGAAAATGGAGGCTGTTATCTGATGGAGACCAATGGTCATATATGGGTCCTTGAGCACCGTCCAGGGGTTTTGACACTTCCAGCTTGTTTGGAAGTTTAGGGTGGGGACTCTGAAGAGGTAGATGATATGGGGTCTTCCTGTCCCACATGGAATCCAAAGATGATACAGTTCTGAATTATGACCTAGTAATTCTCTTTATTTTATCCTAAGAAAATTGACAAGATGTCCCTGCAGTAGAATAATGACAGAACAAGCCCTCAGCATGCTGCAGCCAGGACTGAGCAGAAGGAGGAATTCCACGAAATGCATCCAATGACCCTCACAGAATCATGGGGTCTTAGGATCAAGGCATGGCATCCGATGACTCTCACATAATCATGGGGTCTTAGGACCATGGCATGACATCCAATGACCCTCACAGCATTATACGAATGAATTGTACAGGTGCCAGTGGGTTGAGCTGTTTATGCTATGGTCTCTCTGTGACAAAATCAAGTCCACAGCTGTAAAAGGCTTGGGAAGCATAGACCAATAAACACGTGAACAAGTTATGCCTTCCAGATTTGCAGAGATTACATGTAAATTGAAAGGGGGAGCTGTTTTCGGTAGCTTTACTCTGGGTACAACTAGGGGACATGTTCCAGACTTTTCTTTACCCTTCCTATCCATGTTTGGAGAACCTATTTGTTTTGTTTTTCCTACTTAAGAAGAACTAGGAAGGTAGACAATGCAGGTCAGACCTGGGACGGGATCCAGCTGTGTCTGCCAAGCTTGTCCATAGCTCGGAAGGACCAGAGCACATAGCTTGTCCTGCTGTCTCTGTTTAGGCTGAAGAGATGGCTGTTTGTTGTGTTAAGGCCACTTGAAGGTGACAAGACTGTTACCTGGGAATCTCCGGGACCCAGCATTCTGCTGTGTACCCTGGTGTTTTGTGGGAAGGTGTGAGTTAAACTAAGACAGGATGAGAAACCTCTGCATAGCCAATGCCATCTTCCAGTGCTGCAGCCTGGAGCCATGGCGAGGACAGGGACCCCTGTAGTGATGTCCAATGAGAAGAGAGGCACAGGCAAGGTCATGGACTACAAGAAGAGACACTTCAGTGACGGACAAGCCTTTGTGGCAAAAGCAAGTCTCAGTATGAAGTGCCTCTTTTACCTGTGAGCAGGCTCAGCCCTGTCACCTCTCTGGTCTTTGTCTTTTGGGAGGGGTATAAATAACTTGGATAAACTGAGATTTAAAAAGGTATTTATTAGACAATCAAGGATGCTTTATAATAGGAATAATTTTAAGTGGGCAGCGGTGATACGATTTTGTTATAAAGGAGGTGTTTCAATTGAGGTTTGCTCTAAGAAGGTATAGAGACATGTGACATGTGCCTGCCATGTGTGCTGACAAATGCCAGGGTTAGGTAATGGATGGGAATGTGGGCTTCATTGTCTTAATCAGTCTACCTTGATGTTGATCTGAAAATCTTCAGAATATGGTCTGCGTGCTTAAAACTTGTTATCCACATTGACGGCCATGATCTTGCTTAGGGTCCGACCCACTTTCCCCATTTCTCTGCTTGTATACCTAGTCTGGAAGCAACCATGTTCCTCAAGAATGCCCTTTCCCTCTGGTATTTTCTGAGTGCAGGGCTTAGTGTCTTTCCGGATTTCGTCTGTCTGTGATACTTCGATCACCCTGAGTTTACCTCTGAGAAGACCAAGACTTAGAGAATGTCCTCCCAGAGAGCTGAAGAGCTAGACTTGAAGAGGTAGCCTTGCTCTGGTCTCCTCCCTGCCCATTTCTCCCAGCACCCAAAATACCTATAACCCCAGTGCTACCTGGGCAGACACTCAAGGTCACTGACCACAGCTACACTTTTTATTCTGTTGATCTCCTAATGGACTAACAGTCCTCCTCATGCGAGGCAGTTGGCAAAGTCCTGAATTTAGTTCTTTTTGTGTGGATATTTATGTGTGTGTGGGTGTGAGTGTGTGTGAGTGACTGTGTGTGTGTGTGTGTGTGCTCACATAAGTGTAGGCCAAAGGGCAGCCTTGGGTGTCATTCCTTCAGAGCCTTGTTTTTTGAGACAGGATCTTTCATTGGCCTGGAACTTGCCAAGTAGGCTAGTCTGGATGGCCAGCAAACCCGAGGAACCCTCCTATCTCTTGATTTTTAGAGCTGGGGTTACAAGGGACTATGCCTTGCTTTCCTTTATATGGGTACTGGGGATGGAACTTGGGTCCTCATGCTTACAAGGCAAACACTTTACTGACTGAACTATCTCTCCGTCCCTCAAGTTTAGTTCTTTATCTCAGAGACAATTTGGGATGCATCTGTTTCTGAAAGTGTGTTTGTGCTCACATGGGCTTTGCTGGGGGTCACTGTCTGGCCCTGGTTGTCTGCTTGCACCTCTGCATGGTCTTTGGTTGTCCTGGCATGTTGCTTGACTCTAGGATTTGATTCCTTCTTTATTTCTCTAATGGTTGTTGGAAGGCTTGGGTTCATTTCCAATGCTGGACAAATGTCAGTTACCTAGCAAGGGTCCCGAGTCTGATGGGAGAACCGGAGCTTCTACTGGAGATGTCTGGAATTTCTCAGCTGTCATCATAAAGAGCAGAGTTGCTCCATCTCTTGCTTCAGGCTGCCTGGTAGGTTGTAGCCAAGCTCTCATGCATCTTGCTCTAAGCTAAATGAAATGCTTGTTCTATATTAGTAAGTTGTATTCGAAAGGCTGCCGTTAAAATAGAACTTTTTCCATAATTTAGTCTATCAGGAATATGCACCCTGAATGCTTGTTTAATTAGATGGAAAATGATCTCCTTCTGGGGTGAAAACAGCAATATTTCAGGTTCTTATGGCGTGCATATGTGCCAGCACTTTGTTTGACTGCTCACACATCTGAGGAAAGTAACTTGGTGTCAGTTGTGTTTGCAAAGATGTTGTAATGGACAGGTCCGACATTCTTGGGCTAAGGTTTTCAGCCTCTTTCATTTCTCCAACTGTAACTGTAATTGCTGTTTTGAAGGTGGAGGCCTCCTGGCTGATTGAGTCAGGCACTTATTTAAGGTTGTGCCACCAGCCAGGGTTCAGAGCTGGGGACTACCCCACAGTCCTTTCCACTAGTACCAGGGCCAGTTGTCCACCCACCCACCCTCACCCCCATCACTCTAAGCTTAAGCACACAGGTATTCTTGTCTGCAATTTGCTTGTGAGTGCATTTGCTTGTCTATGAAGACAGGTGCTTGCCCCTTGCACCTCACCCCTGCAATCCATCCATGGCCACACTTATTCTCCCACAGAGATTGAGACTCCCAGGCCCAGGCAGGTATATGTATTCATTCCCCAGATAATCAGAGGCCCAGATAAAATAAAGCTTCCAGCTGATGGACACTGGGCAGACAGGGTTGTTAGTTTATGTAGGCTACAGGCAGTGGGCTGGGAAATTTTGATCACTTTAATTTACTATATCCAGCATGCCTGCTGTACTCGGCCGGTGCTTTTATCAAGCCCTGTGAGGTGGTATTGATTTTTTTATTTTCTATGTAGGATAAGAAGACAGAGAGTTAGGAGCTCGAGTGAATGAAGAACTTTCCCCAGATTGCGCTATTCTCCAGGTTATTGCATCCTGTCGTTTGTGGTTCCAGATGACGTCCACTCTGTCAGGGTTGCTTGAAGCAATAAACAGGGTGAATAACAATGGGAAGGGCGAGATGAGAAAGATTGAAAAAAGGAGAAAGAGGCAGCTCGGAGAGTAAGAGAGCACATGGGGAAGATGGGAAAAAGCCCAGGTTGAAGGAAGCACACAGGGGGCTAGAGAACCCACCAGCCGTGTTCCCTTACCGTGCTGTGAGGGCCGGGATGGTGTTGCAGAGCGGGAACCCAAACCTTTGTCCGCGGGCCTCTTCCCCGCACAAGCCAGTCATTATACCACACAAGGACAGCTCGGGTCATCAGCAGTGAGCCTCAGATGCCTCCCTCTCAGTGCCCCAGAGATGGCGCTTCTGAACGGGTCTACAGGAGCTGGCCTCACCCCTCCCCTTGTGTGTGTGTGGGGGGGGGGGTAGGGTGCATGTGTAGTCAGTCTCCGAACCCATTAGAGGCCCACCTCCTCAGTACGTGCAGGCGAAGGGGCAGGGTTAATATTACCTGCTATTTGAAAGCCTCTCAATCACTGTTGTGTGTTCTCAAAAGTATAACAACATCTGAAAGAATGTTTAAGCACATGAATGCTGTTTTCATGATTTCTCTTTTGATAGGAACGAGTTTCTATTGCTTGGCTTTTTGCATCAAGCCCCCTTGATTTTTTAAGTGTAAGGCTACACACTCCGTCTTCCTGTGTCCATAGATGCTTCCAACTGAGAACTGTTCACTGGGTTCAGAAAGAGAAACGTCCCCAGGTCTCGGCACAGTCATGAGCTTTGTCATGTGACATTCTGTTACTGCCTTTTAGGAACATGTCCAAAAGTCAGCACCACCTGCATGCCATGGCTGGAGAACGAAGCTTGTGCTCTCAGTTTCCCCTGATAGTTGGGCGGTGTAAGGTGGGCTGGAAAGCGTGAGGAAAACCGTGAATGGGAACTAGACCACTGCCAAACGACTTCCCAGAAAACCAGCTCCCAGTGACGGACAATGAAAACTGCAAGACCTGGCTCTGTGGATGGAAGAGTGGAAGTCTGTGGGCAGGAAGGGGCAGACTGCCAGCCAGGCATGCGGTGAGGACGGAGTGAGGGAGACTCGGTGTTCATTAGACATGCTCTCTCAGAGAAGCTCTCTGCATAGGATGGTGGATGCCTCTTGAACACGGCAGGGCCTCGGATAGTAAGGCCTGGCTTTGGGAGGGATTCTGACAGCGGAAGTCAGCAATGCAATCTTGACAACCCTGACATATTCTGACCACTGCAGAGGAGTTGGGTAAGGGGCTGTTAATATAGTAACAGAGAGTGCTAATAACAGTGCGCGAGTGTTATTATATATAACATTATATATATTATATGTAATGTTATATATACCACACACACATTCACACACTCACACATACACACACACTCACACACACACACACACACACACACACACACTCACACACACACTCTCACACACACACACACACACTCACATACACACACACACACACCTTTCATTTTTAGATATTTTAATACTGACCCACAAATGAGTCAAAACTCTGAGACTGGCTGAGAGACTGCTTGGTTAGCACTGGAGACTAGAGAGGCGCAGGAAAAGTAGGGCTATCTGTGCTGTGCTCCGTTCTTCGGAGAATCCAGGTGTTATCTTTGTATACAGTGCCACTGCCAACATGCATGTGTGACCAAAACGCTCAAATAAATTTAAGAGCACAAAAATTTAGGACTTGCCAACAAGGAGTCAAGTCTGGGGGGAATCCATGTCACAGGGAATAAAAAGTATTTCGGAGCCAGGCATTTTGCCAGCCTGCTGACTTTCTAGGGCGGGAGCCCTGGCTTTTCCATACACGGAAAGGCTCACTTTTGCTGTGGTTCAGTCTTTTATAAGGGCAGGTGATAAGGAGATGTGCCGGGCAGGACGGATACTGCCTTCTGCCCACTCATCCTCGTTTGCTCCACGCTGTCATCTTTAGCGTATCTACGGCATCGCCAGGGTGGCTCTTCGGCAAATATCTATGGCATGAACAAACAGAAAACACTTGAGTGTGAAAATGGTTTGTAAGATCGCTGTGGAAAAGTCTTTGGAAAGGTTCTGGTAAAGCATGAAGTTGAACCAGAAGTGGCACAAGTTAGACTCAAAACTAGGATTTATATGAAAATCCCTAGGGCTGACCCTTTACTCTAGAATAATGACAGCTCTTGTTTGTCGTGGTATAAATAAACACCGGAGAACTTTACCCTTAGGCTACAATTTGATACTTTTGATTGTTAAAGTGGTATCTCTAGTCTTAACGCCAAAACTTCTGCTATTAAGAGTCAACCAAAGGGATGAAGGGAGTTCCTGGTGAGGACTCACTGAAGATGCCTGTGTATGTATAGATGCACGTATGGGTCTGATTTGAATGACCTTTCAGTTGGATAAGTTGATGCAGCATTTTGAAAGTGCGATTACCATCTATTTGTATTGCTAAGAAATTGATGCCTAATCCTCGGGTGACATTAAGGGAAGTCACCCCAGCCCAGCTCTCTCAGATCATCATCCTGGTGTGCAGAGGAAGGAGAGGCCTCGCAGCGGCATGTGCTCGGATACCTGTGTGCCTTCTGCTGCTTCCGGCTTAGCCGGAGAGCTCAGGGATGCTCAGGGGAGAAAGCTTCTTTAACCCGGCACACGTTCCTCAGGGACCTTGTTTGTTCCATCCCCGGGGATGCACATGGACAGAAGAGTACCATCTGCCGCCACGGCCTCTGAGCAATTCAGAGCCCACGCTGCAACTCAAGCCTCTGGAGGCTCTGTCCATTGTTCGGCCTTTCTTTTATCTGGCGTCCCTCCACGGAGACCTGGCTCTAACCACATTTCTACCCTGAAGAGGCAGGAGGACACACATCCACTTATCAATTGTGTTTGTGTTTGTGTGTGTGTGTTTTCCTGTTAGAGTACTTATTTAAGGACTAAGTGGTCCAGTGGGAAAAAAAAAGAAGGGGTTATGCAATAGGAAATAAAAACAAATTAAATCTTTCTCTTGGATATGTTTAAAAATGATGACGGGCAACCTATTCTCAATTATAGGTAGAATTATCTTGGAGAAGATAATAAAGTGTGTTTTAGGTCAACTTGTATGATGCTATTTTTTTTTTTTTTTTTTTACGTAAAGCTTCATAGATAAGCTGAGATCTGTTGTAAGGGCAGACAGCCTCCTCAACTTGGGAGTCTAGGCAGGCCTGGGTACGTTTTTAAAATATTGTGATTTATTCTCTTTTAAAATGGACAGCCATGCTTTCTTTGCATCATGTGACATGCTTTCTAAAGAATTTCAGGTTAGTTTGGGGTACATCTTATATTCTTGAAACATAGGAGGTTCAGAAAATATTTAAGGCCAGATGGCAGGCTAACTTCTTGGAGTTTTTTTTTTTTTTTAAATCAATTTCATTTTGAAGCAGGGAAGCCTCATTAAGTGACTCTATTAACTTTCCCTCTCCCCACATGTTCCCATCTCACAGGGTCACGTGGATTCGAATCTCTGAATGGAGAGAGACTGGGCTTCTGAGAAATGGATACTGGCCTGGTGATACAGAAGGACAGAGGGCTCTGCTGCTCTACTTCACGATGGGCACTGCTGAGCTTGCACAGGCTACTTGGGCAGAAGTTTTTGGAGGTACCTGGGGAGCACCAGGCACTCAGTAGAGCTCAATATCCCCTTGGTTCTGTTCCCCTTCTGACCCACGATAAAATCAGCATTTTCATGCACGAATTGTCCTCAGTGCTATACACGCTTTTTCACGTTTTTTAAAGAAGATGAATATGTAGCAGTCAATTCTGAAATCACTTAAAGCACTGTTTGAAAATCTGACCCCTCCTAACAGTCCTAGGCACTCAGAAAATGATAACAGTGAAAATAATAACAACAACGACAACAATAAATGTTTTATAAAGGGAAATTGGCATGTCGCAATTATCGAGTGATATTAGCTGTGGCTATAGAAAGGAGGGCTTTTAAGAAAGGCATTTCTTTCCATTTAAAACACAACCTGAGCGTTGAACCACACTGAACCAGAGGAAAATGCAGCGGAGAGTGGGACAAGCGGCTTCCGTTTACCTAGGTTATTTCTAAACAGTAACGCAAGGATGTAATAGAAATAATTTAGACATATGGATAAGAACCTTCAAAATCAATAGTGCAGGGAGAGCTATGAAGCATATGCTGATGCAATCAAACAGAATTGAATTTCATACAAACACCGGCAAATCTCTATGAGATTATCACAGCAAAAACTTCATTTTCATTGATTTATAATGTATTATTATTGTCTCCACCAAACTGCCATAGACAGCCATTTAGCAGCTGCCAAGTGCCTTAAGGGTAAATAAAGGCTCTCACTGACGGGTTGGGTTATGGACGTTTAAGAGGCCAATAACTCACAGGGCGGCAGGTGTGATGTCCCCCGCAATTCTCGACTTCTTCCTTTTAATCGCATTAGATAATTCTTAGGACTTTTGGTGAGCGTGGGGGTATTTTCTATTCACAACCGAACCAAGCAAAGAGGAAGGAAATGTTTTATCATACAGAATTCAGCAAGCATGAAGCCTAGCAGGACTGCTAACACCCGCATCTCTATTTATAATGAACCTACATCGGATCTAATCAAGCCTACCCCACCCACTCCGTCTCTTCACCTGCACGTCTTCCCAGATCCCGATTTCCACCCTCGCCCTACCTCCACTTGTAGAATCTGGAGACCTCATTTAGACTGAGATTGTCTGCGGGAGCCCGACTCTCTCAAGGCCCAGCCCAGCTGAGAGCCGTGGCCATGTGGTCCACTTCCCTTTCTCTGTAATGCGTCACCACTTTGATGGCTTTGGGGGCTTTCTAGTTTCTGATTTCTTGATCATCCATTCTCACAGAGAAGTCTGTCACAGTTTGCTACCATCGTCTGGCCTTTGGAGGTAGAATCATAGAAGTGGTTATTCTATCTATGTTTATAAAACGAACACCCAACTAACCAACCAACCAAAACAACAACAACAAAACATAAAGACCAGGAATGGAGCCAGAAGCGGTGGCAAACACCGGCAATTCTGGCACTGTGGTGGCTGAAGAAGGAAGATTATTAGCCCAAGCCCAGCTAACAGGCAGTGATGATGTGTTCAAAAGCTCAATGCAACCCAATCCAATCAAACACGAGAAAGCCCGAGATGAAATTAGTACCAACATGTGAGATTTTATGTTACAGTTTTAATAAACTTAGTAAGGCTTTGAAAGAAACTGAAGTCATTTGTGACGTTGAAAACGGGTGGAGCACCTGGAGGCTGTTGGGGACCGTATTATACCGGCCAGTCTAGGATGCACAGCTGGAGCTTCTGTCAAAACAATCAAACAAAATTAGAAATCTAGGTGTTGATTGTACTGTCTTTTTGAAAGCAAGTAAAAAAATAGTCAAAAGTAAGATGAAGACAGTGTTTGTGCCTTAAAGTATAACCTGGCCTTTCCTTCATCCATCTCCACAGACCAACTGTGGCTCCATTCTACATAACTTTGAGAATCAGTTGAGGTTATGGTACGACTGCTTCTTGTCAATGCATTGTTTATGTTGTCCCCGTTTCTTCTGTGACACCCCCTTTTCTGGAAGTGAGGTCTGGTTTAAGGAGTAGAAAGGCAGTAGGGTATATCAGGAGGTTTTAGGAGCGTGGTGGAAAGGTTTACACCGGCATTTCACCAAAGATGCAGTACAGCTAGCGGTATGGTGCATACTGACAGTGAGCAGTATGCAGACTGCATACTTCACAGGGCTCCTATCTTATGAAAGCCAGGTGACCCCTAAATGTCAGAGAACCGAACGTGTGTTCTGTGTGGTTCAGAGAAGGATTTATCATAGCTGCGCTTTTGGTTTAGGATGAGTAAGCTTATTAAATGTGTAATAAGCAAAAGTAAAGGTGTAGGCGGTAGGTAGTGGAGAGGAGCAGCAGAAAGAGAGTAAAACATCATCAAATCAGTGTCTTACAAACACCCAGCAGCAATCTTCCAAGGAAGGTGAGGCAGATGACTGTGCTCTGTGAATGCGCCTTCTCCATGTCTCTAAGGGGTAACCCTGGAAGCTGAGGCAGATGACTGTGCTCTGTGAACACGCCTTCTCCATGTCTCTAAGGGGTAACCCTGGAAGCTCCTCTCACAGGGCCATCCCAGCCATCTGGAAAGGCAGAGCCCCAGGACAGGACATACCTACTTCCCAGACAGCCACCTCTTGGTAGCATCACCTTGGTGTCAAGTTACAGTTCATGACTGGGAGGAGTAAATCAATGCCTAGACCCTAATCTAGGATTTTATCCGACAGAGGAGTTAAAGCCCAAGGATCAAGAGCTGACTGGCGTGATATTTCTTGGTAGTGTCATTCTTGGCGTTCTCTCCTGGTCCTGCCACTGACTCCAGTAAAGTCACTTGCTCACTAAGCTGAACTTGGACGATATGCTTGCTTTGGGCTGTCTATGCTCTCTCTCTCTCTTTCTGAAGTGAATAGGCATTTCTTTTTGTCTCCGTAGGAAAAGTCACACGACATATGCACACACATTTTAACATTATGGAACTTGACACAGCTTTAAGCTGGCATCTGTTTTTCTCGTCATAAGTTTAAATAACTGCCAAGATAGCTTCCGTTATATTGATACACTTATCGATCTTTTACAATTAAAACTGCAACCCCCCTAGCGTGTTTTATATGGAGTGTAAATACAATAGCAATTTAATGTGTGCTGTTTCTATTTTAAAAAATATTTAAGTCTGGTGTGCTGCTGTATGCCTGCAATTCTAGTACTCAGAATGTCAAGGCGGGAGTAGTAAAGGTTTAAGGACAGCCTACACAACAGTAATACTCTATCTCAAAAGCAAAACAAAGCTCAGCATAGCAATGCCAGCACTCAGGAGGCAGAGGCAGGGGGATCTCAGTGAGTCTGAGTCTGGCTTGGTTTACATAATGAGTTCTAGGTCAGCAGGCAAGAGAGACAGTGAAACAAGACAGAACAAAAATACACAGAACAGTCTCTTTTTAATTTTTTTAAAAAAGATTTATTTATTTTTAATTTTTTATTTTAATTATGTGCTTGTGGGGATATGTGCACATGCATGCAGGTGCCCACAGAAGTCAGAGGTATGAGACCCCCTGGAACTGGGGTTATTGGCAGTTGTAAGCCACCTGGTGTGTGTGCTGGGGATTGAAAGAGTCCTCAGGAAGAGCAGTATATGCTCTTAACCACTGAGTTATCTTTGCAAACCTTAAATATGTATTTACTTATTATGTATACAGTGTTCTGTCTGCATCCGTGCCTGCACACCAGAAGAGGGCATCAGCTCTCATTATAGATGGTTGCAAGCTGCCTTGTGGTTATCAGGAATTGAACCCTCTGAAGAAAAGTCAGCTCCTAACCTCTGAGCCACCTCTCCAGCCCCACAACAGGGTCTTTAACTGTTGGGAGTTTAATATTATTTCTTTTCTTCCATATGTTCGAATTTCAGTTTCTTTTCCTGGTGAGATTTTCTCCTAATATGTACGTATGCTCGTGTGCGTGCACGCACACGTGCACGCATGAGCACGCGCACACACTTTTGATGTATCATCTTATCTTAGTCCTGTCTAAGAAAAAGATAGTAGCTGAAAATACGTTGATTGAGGAGGTGGATCAGTACCCCCTGGGATGTACATTTGTGTATAATGGTTATTTATTGCTAGGGTGGAGTGGTCCTCCAATCTCAAATCTACTTCTGTGTTCTTAAATATTTGCTAACATAAACTAACAGAAATGGAGGGAACTTTGTGGTGTTAATGACATGCAGTATTTTAAACTCCTGCTAAGTCGTCTGCCAATAACCACATGGTGATCCGTCATAATTAGTAATGGGTTTTCCTTCAAAGTGATAAACGCTGAGTTGGGAATTGGCAGTCTTCAGATTTGTTAGCTATCCTTGAGCCTCTTGTTTCAAATCTGGCAGCAAAATTGTTTTATTGTCACATTGTGTTTTTTTTAGCTGTGGGCACCAAACACAGAGGACAGGAAGGAGCTTGGGCAAACAGGTGTGGTCTTTCACGTGGGGGAAAGCTTGTTTTAAGGTAAGTTCTATATATGCAGTCCAGAGTGGTCAATATCCCAAGGAGAGATGGCCTCAGAGGAGAAGTTTCTAAATGCCGTTAGCCATCTATCTTATGACCAGTGATAGCACAGGGGACCCTGTGGTTCCAGCAGCGCATACTTAGTGTAGCGTGGTCAGAGGAGCTCCTTGGTTGGGACTTTAACTAACTGCTTGTCTTTAGTCAAAACAAGATCATAATTACCTGTTAGTTAAACTCAAACCAAGACCCAACCAAAGTTATCAATCAAGCATCTTAATTTTGCTGTGTATTCCTGAAACAGAGGTACCTCCATCCCCAGTAACTTGGCCCAGACAAAGAAACCCAGAGTCTGGGAAAGAACCTTTTCCAGTACTCCCCAGAAATCATTTGTCAACCCGTCTTTATATCATTCACCCACCCTCCTTTCTTCTGTCATTTATCTTTTCCAAGTGACCCACCCACAGCTTCTGTGTGTTGAGACCATAGGCAAGAATTACAAAGATTCACAGTCATCCTTACAGAGGCCAAAGTCCAGGCAAGGAGGTAAGTATGGACCCTGACAATAATTCAGTTGACCAGGTGATGATGGTGACAGGCTCAGCCTTCCCACTTGGACGTAATCAGGAGGGATGGGTGGCTAAATTTAAATACTAAAGTCTTACCCATCCTACCTGATGACTATCTGCTTTTCCATTTGTGTGTGTATGTATACAAGTTACACACACATGATGCGGTAAATTCCATGTGTGAGCAAGGGAGTACATGTGTGTATTTGTGTATGTTTGGTGAGTGTGAGCCTCTATGAGTTCAGTTTATACATGTGTTCTCTATTAACTCCACTTAGGCAATTTTAAAAACTTTACAGTAAAGGCAGTGATTGGGAAAAGAGCTGTAATTGAGCTAGGATCATTCATTAACCAGGATCATTCATTAATGAGCAGAGTCTCAAGTAGTTTTGACTTTAATAATTAAACACGTTGCCCATTGGCTTAGTTTTCTGGGGACCTCTTCCTTGTGGAGGGCAGAGATAGTGCTATCGCTGAGTAGCACTCTAGTGACACACATCTTTAGTCTAGACTCAGGAGTACCCAACCACTCAGTGATAGGGCTCTCCAGAGCAGTGAAACCCAGCTGGGTACCATCCCAAACCCAGCTTTAGAAAGGGTAGATGAGGTTCTGTCTTCTTGGATACTAGAACTAAATACCTCTAGGTTTAGACATCACTCAGAAGGAAGGTTACATTGGCAATTCTCTTCACTGATAGTCAGTCTGATTTTTAGGGGGAGGGGATGGAGGTGTGAATGCAGGAGCTGAGTGTACATCCTATTTTCCTCTAATGGCTCTCTGCTCAGGTGAGGGGAGACCTCAGCTCTTCTCTGAGTGAGTCCAGGAGTCTGGATGGGACTTCTTGGGGGAATGTCTGAGTTTCTTAGTAGAGGTTTTGCTCTTTGGCAGGATGATAAAGGAGTGCAAGCGGCTTGGCCATGTTCTGCTCACTTCCAGGGCTTACAATGAAACCTCAAGTGTATTCTTTTAGAGAAATGCCAGCGCTAGGCAAGATTAAAACAAACTTCTCTTTTGGATGATTGCTTAATGCATCAAGTTGATCCTTAACAATCCATGTATGATTTCTTTGGGACTTACATGTGGTTTAGCATTTTGTAATAGTAGTGGAGTTGCATGGCAGCCTGGAAGCAAATAAAAGAGACAGGGTTTGAGATCAGTTTTGGAATGCTCCTACCTTTATCATCTAGTTGTCTGTCTGTCTGTCTGTCTGTCTGTCTGTCTATCTATCTATCTATCTATCTATCTATCTATCTATCTATCTATCTATCTATCATCTATCTATCATCTATCTATCTATCTACCATCTATCTATCTATCTATCTATCTATCTATCTATCTATCTATCTATCATCTATCTATCATCTATCTATCTATCTACCATCTATCTATCTATCTATCTATCTATCTATCATCTATCTATCTATCATCTATCTATCATCTATCTATCTATCTATCATCTATCTATCTATCTATCTATCTATCTATCTATCATCTATCTATCTATCTATCTATCTATCTATCTATCATCTATCTATCATCTATCTATCTATCTATCTATCTATCTATCTATCTATCTATCTATCATCACCATCATCATCTGTCCAGTCACCACCACCACCTATTTATCTTATATCGATCATCTATTATCAACCTATCATCTATCTACCTAATTATCTACCAAACAATGTATCTATCATCAGCTTTTTTTTTACCTATATACCATCTATATACTTTCCTAACTATGCATCGTCTGTCTGTCTTTGTCTATCATCTATTAGAAAGTTTTACACCTCGACCCGCATGCGCTGCTGACTCAGCAGCTCCATAGTAGCTATTCAACTTTCTTTTTTCTTCTCTGCATTGAACTTGAGTGTGAGCTGCAGATGGTAAGGAGTGCCGAGCCTGTGCATATCTGGCTCATGTGTCAGTTTTTCTGCTAACCTCGTGCAGCTATGATTTGGGCTTCCTTGTCATCTCTTCAGATCTCCATTCTCTCATCCATAAAAAAGCAGCTCTGTCCTTTTAAATAATGTCCAAAACCTTTATGATGCACCTGACCCACTGATGCTCAGTAAAGCAGGTGAAGACATCATTGTTGGAGCTGCTGTCCTGTGTGGTCCCATCATGTCACTAGCACAAGAGCACCTGGAAGGTGAAGAAAGGTACCAGGCCTCTTCCACATTTACCATCCTCTCAGGAATGAGGAGTTGGGGAGCTAGAATGGAGGTGTGGAAGCACCACACATGTGGAGACCAGGGGCAGTGCAGATGTCTAACCCGGGGGCTCCAGGCTGGCACCAGGTGGAGGGCAAGGCTGACACATGCCTTTCTAAGAATTCAAACATCTTGAGGTGCTCTAGGAAGGGAGGGTAGACTCATGGAAGAAAGGTGAAAGAAAGACAGGAAGAGGAGGAGCCTGCAATGAAGGTTCCAGAACAAAGTGTCCAGATCCACGAGACTGGACAATGTAGACTGGAAGCAGTTCAGAGCTAGTATGCCCTGGTGGAGCCCAAGCAATCTCACCCACATGCTCAGCAAACTCCCTCTACCTGCTGGTACCCAGAAAAGAGGCTAAGTGGCTTCTCTGGCACATGCCGGCCAAGTTAGTGAGCAGCCCCAGGTTAGCCCTACGGATTCCAGACTAAGTTCTCCACACAAGAGAAATGGAATGCAGGATTCTTCTGGCCTCACAAAGACTGTGCCAGGGTGCTGGTGAGGAAGCCACCTGTCACCTTCTGATGAAGAGTTTTGGGCTGGCCACCTATAGGCCCAAGGTCTAGGTTCTCATCTGGCTTAGGCATCTTAGCATCTCTGGGATGGTGACAGCATGTAGGCACTGACATCCCAGGGACTTGATGGGAACTTTGCTGTTGATGTGGGCAGGTAGCCTCATGTGGCCAGCTCACCGTGGCCTTCTCATACTCTCTTCTTTCCTCCAAGTTCTCCTGTCCATCTTTGTTGACCAGGATCCTGGGACCTGATGTCATAACTTGCCTTTCCGTGTGAATAGCAGATACTCCATGCAGGGCTCTGTTCAGTGCCCGGAATCTTCCGCTGAAGAATCTGGGAAGTCTCAGGAGCCTTTGTGGGACCCTTCCCACATGTGGCAATCTCCTCAGCTCAGCACTGCTGGTGTTCACAGAGTTGGCCAGACCTCCTCTGGAGGATGTGTGTAGAGCATCAGGCAACCCCACTCACACAGGAGAGCATCCTTACAGGCCCCGCCACTTCCCTTAGAGTGGCAGGTGAGAATACCCTCAAAGGAAGGCAGATAGAGCCTTCTTGGTACCTGGCCCAAAAAGCAAAATCAAAACCCAAATTCTGTGTATTTGAGTATGTCAAGAATTTTTCTGGCAGGTGTGTGGCTATCTGTTGCAACTTTTGTTATTGTGGATTTGTTTCGGAAATAGAGTTTCCAAATTTTAATAAACTTGTTTCAGAACAAGTGTGTGTCTGTCCCAGTAGTTGATGGTTCAAAATGAGCTGCCTCTGCACTGGACCCAAACCCAGGTGTCTGGGAGACCTGAAAAAGAAACCTGGAGACGGTGCAAGGAGGGCTGTGCACAGGCAGGAGGTTAGGGAAGCAGCAGGATGCTTGGGGGGGGGGGCAGGATTGGGAGGAGTACAAAGAAGGCTGGGCAGTTAGAAGAGGCTTGGGGCATGTCATTAATTAATTGATTAATTAATTAATTGTTAACTAGAAACACCTAAACTCACCTGGAAAGAGTTTTAATGGGTTGGCTACTGTGGGAGTGTCTTCGGGGAATTTTCATAATTAGGTTAATTGGCGTAGGGTGAGCTGTCCAGCATGGGCAGCACTATTCCCTAGGCAGGGGTCCTAATAGATAAGAGTGGAGAAAACAAGCTGAGATGCAGGTGAACATGTTTGCACATCTTTTTGCCCTTAACTGTGGATATGATGCGATCAGTTGTCTGAAGTTTCTGTTTGATGGAAGGCAACTTAGAATTGTCATCTGAAAGAAAACCCCTTTCCTCCTCAATTTGTTTTTTGCCAGGGTATTTATTATAGCAACAGGGATAAAATTAGAACAGGGCAATAGTGGGGGGCCTGGGGCAGTGCCAAGAGGCCTGGGGTGGTACCAAGAGCGCCATGCAGTGGCAGCAAGCATGGGATTCAGGAGTCAGGCAGAATTCTCCAGGTAACTCACCCAGGGAGACTGGAAGCCTGTAAATATTTTATGCCTGATTTGCTGATTTTGTGGGTGTTGTGTTTCACTGAGCAGTGGCTTCTTTTACGTGTCATGTTTTTGTTCCTGGAGAAGAGGATATTTTTATTTGCGAATATGTAAGGGACCTACCACTTTATAAAATGAAACAACAGATCTTGTTGTAATTGGCTGACTTCCTTGGCAATGCTGTGAACATTCAGGAATTCTTGGCCAAGTGAATGCCTAACCCATAGACAAGTTGTTTTCACAAATGATAGAATTTTTATAAATAACCCATTGTGCAATTAATGAAGTGAGTGATATTATATTTTATAGACTTCTAGCTAAATATTTATTAATTAGGTTTTGTATATTTTGAGAGGCAGGAAGAAATATCCTGCACATCTAGTTAAAAATGCAGCAGTTCAGTAGATTTTATGTTCATGGTAAAGACGAATAAATGAGCTTTTAAAGTTAATTTAGCTCATTCTGTGCATGATTATACCATGGTTCCGTCTATAAAGGAGCTAAGAGTTTAGAGAAAGAAACAAAACATTGAAAAAGAAAGAAAAGAAAACATTGTTACCAGAAGTTGCGGCAGAGTAGGAGGGACCAGGTGGGATGCAGCTAGGAACCCTGCCTCCCCTACTCCTCCAGAGTGGCAGGAATCAGGAATCTAAACCGTGAGAGCAGGTCTGGGATGCTTTCCTATCAGAGGACAAAAATGCTATCTGACAGCTCCAAAGCCGTGGCTGCCTTGTGAATAATCTATGAATAGATAATTATCTGCCCTGTATTATTGGTTCAATTACACTCAATCTATACCCTCAACATCCATGCAATAATACCAGGGCATCTATGTGACACGCAGAGAGCTGCCCCATCACTGGCAGCACGCTGGAGACTGCTGGAAGGGCGTTTGTTCCTCACAGAGGATACCGTGTGTCCTGATAAAGGTGCGTGTTCTGTCTCTATCAGTGAAGCAGCCACACAACACGCCTTGTTTTGTGGGACTCAGCTCTGGTTGCTGTCCCTTGTAACCTGTGGGAAATTCCCTGTACAGTTCGCCCAGGACGACTTGGCTATGGGGTTTACGTAGTAGGCACCTGCATACAGTAACAAGCCTGCTTAGGACGCAGATGCTGTTAGTTGTGTGTTTTTGTTCACCATATCGTTTAGGGTGGCAGAATGCAAATGCCCATCTCAGAATTCTTATTTGATCCCGATTTTGATTTGAATGAAATGAAACAGCCCGTTCTCTTTGATCTTTTGGCCCAGATGCAATGCTTGGGAGATGAAGGTGTGAATGCTTGGTGAACAGAGTAAGAAGTGACATAGATTTTAAGGATGTTTTCAGAACATTTGGGTTGGTTTGTTTTTCTGAAACAGGGCCTCAGGTAGCCTCGACTAGCCTAGATTTTGCTATATAGTTGAGGATTGACCTTGAATTCCTGATCCTCCTGCCTTCTCCTCTCTGGTGTTGGGATTGCAAGCATGCAATACCATGCCTGGCTCATTACAGGATAATTTTAATGAAAAAAACTAAATTTCTTTAAACTATACTTTAAGATTTATTAATATTGTTCATGAAGAACAGGAACTGTTTTATAGGAAATATTAACTTCCTCCCCTGTTGGCCTGCGGTTGGAAAGAGAAGGAACCAGAAGCATGTATTTTAAGGAATTCTTCCACTTTGAGATAATCACTTTCTCAGGGTGTGTGTATTATATTAGAATTATAAGTATGCCTAAATTAAAGTATTAATCTCTAGCTCACAAACTCTCTTCATTATATATCAAGATTATGAACATTGTTGATACTCAACTAATAATAATACTGATCATAATAACCTGGCAATATTCAACTTCCATTTGGTCACACATTCTGCATATACAGTAATTGTAAAAGCATATCATTTCTGAGATTATGTGTTGTGCGAGAAGAAAAGGTGTCATAATCAGGAAATTAGAGCTAACGGCAGGAAGGGGACCTCTTTGATCACCCCCTCCATGCCCCTACACACTCCTGCTAAATGCACCTCATTATGAATTCATTTTCAGCTTCATTGAGTCCCAGAAATTAATTCGACATAAATTTCATTGTAAAGCTCTGGAAACTTTAATTTCAAAGGTAATATCAGCGTAGGATTGTTGGTGCAGCCAGTGCTTTACTGAAGTGACTCTTGATTGCCACCTTTCTCTCTCTTTAGTTTTATTGTTGCCTTATATTTTATTATTGCTTTAAATTTTTATTATTGCTGTTGTGTATGTGCATGCATGGTTCTTTATATATCATGATTTTCTCATTTTTATATTTTCCATATTTATGTGTACCCTTTTTCCTCTTCCTCTTCTTCTTCCTGTTCCTCTTCTTCCTCTTCTTCTTGTATAAATGAGGACAGAACCCAGTACCTTGTATATGTTAGGCAAGTGCTCTACCATTGAACCATCACTCCCTCCCTGTATCTATATCTATCTTTGCATATGTATTCATGCATCTATTTATCCAGACATCTGGGTTGATCTCTCACTAGGTTCCTCAGAACCTACAGTCCGTTCTGGAGCTCAAGCACATGAACTTATGATCCTCCCGTCTAAGTTTTCTAAATAGCTAGAATGACAGGCCTATGTCACCAGGCCCATCGTACTTGGCTACATTCTTGCCTTTAGTCAGGTGGTGTCCTAGGGGTTGCATAGCTCTTGCCAGCCAGAAGGGATCACAGCACACCTTTATCTCTGTTCTCTATCTTTCTGGCTCTTCTACAACTGCCTCCCTTGAGTTTGCCTGTCCTTGATGACCTAGCTGGGAGTGACTCTTCCTCCTTGCTGCTCCTACCACTCATGGTTCCTTTCCCCTGAAGGATCTATATCTTCATGTTGGTGGGCTATGGCTGAGTTCTCTTAATCCGGACTTACGACCATTGCCATGAGGCCCATGTGCCACATACGGAACACATGCACAGGGCATTCCAAGGTCACAGGAGGAATGCGGTTAGTCTACTGAAATGATGGTGTGGAGCTGGGTCGTTAGAGGTGGGAGAAGACTATAGGTAATTGGGTCTCCACCCCAGTGTGGGTGTGGCTCTTCTAGAGCCAATTTTCCGTCTTTTATTTCACACAGTTACAGAGCTGTGTGGGTGATACAAAGAGCATGAAACAGATGAGTAGTTTCTCTGAAGGGAAGGTCTGCTTCCGGGGTCATCCATGTTGACCTTCCCTCTCCAAGTATTCATGTTCTGAACACACCAGCCAGGCTGGCCTAGTGGGGGAGTTCTGCGGTACACACTGGTGTCAACACAACACGACTCCTGCCTTGTTTTCTCTCTCTCTCTCTCTCTCTCTCTCTCTCTCTCTCTCTCTCTCTCTCTCTCTCTCTCTCTCTCTCTCTCTCTCCTTTTCCTCCTCAGATTTGTTCTCTACTGGAATGACAGTGGGAGTGGCCAGTCATCTGTTCTCCCACCACGGATGCGGTGACCACGGGGGCATGGCACACCCATGCTGTCTCTGGCCTCCTTGAATGAGAGTCCATTCCCAGGGTATGACTGAGGAACTCAGAGGATACCCTGGGGTTGTGGCTCTGAGTGAGTGTGGCTGCAGATGGGCTGGGTCCTTGCTTGCCTCCCGGCTGGATTTTCATCTTGAAAACGAAGGGAACATGGAAGATGACTGGAAGATTACTAGTTGGGGAAGCAACATAAATAGCTCTAGTCTAGATCATTCTAACGGGGCTGGAGGGGCAAGAGCATGCAGGGACAGCTGCAGGATCATTCTCTGTTTAGGTTCCTGGCAGGCTAGAGGGGTCAGACAGCAGGTGCGGGGATATGTGGCATGGAGAAAGCAGGGTATGAACCAAGAAGCCAGACTCCAGGATGTTCCTGGGTTCCTGCTTGGTGCCAGTGGGCTGTCTGCGACAGGAACCCAGTCTGGAGAACCCAGTCTTTTCTGGAATTGTTCTTGTTCAGGTGGCAGATGGGCCAGCCTTGAAGAATCTGACATTCACTTGCAAGTTGGTAGCTTGCCCAGAGAAGAAATACCCAGGCTTGGCCTGCTTTGCTGGGTTGCTTGCCATCTTCTCCTCTTCTTTGCATCCACCCTGCTGTTTACCACAGAACCTGTACTTTGTCCTGTCCCATTTTTTTTCCTCCCTGGAATGCAAGCTCCACGAAGACAGCCCGGCTCTGGCTTTCTTATCTCTAGCCTCAGGGTGGAGTGCTCAGTGGACGGCTGGGGACTGCGGCCTTATCTTGCTCAGCTGGACAGTTTTACAGTATTCCTTACCAAATGCAGGTGTTCTAGCACTGTGTGTCGGGAAGTGACCCAGCCTTCTGGAGTCTTCCGGGAGCTGGATGTTAGGCTTTGGCGCCCTTGTCCTTCTGTTGTCTGCCACAATGAGGAGGTTGTGTTCTTCCTTTCTAGAGAATGCAGCCCTCACCAGACACTGAACTCCCTGGCCCCTTGGGCTGGAACTTCCCAGTCTCGAGGACCATGAAAAATGTTTTTCTGTTCTTTACAAATTATAAGGCCTTTGCCAATTTTGTGTCAGCAGTGCAAATGGATTAACGCAGCTGGAGAGCTGTGGCATGCACCTGGCTAGGTGCATGTGTGCTAGAATGACAGGGAGCAAGATCTAGGAGAGGATGGTGGCACTCTCTGCAGTGGCCAATGGCACTGGGAACTGGAAGTTCACAATGCCACAGAATTTTGGAAGGATGTTGAATAGACGATAAAAATGAATCATGAGACTGATTGCCCACCTTCCAGCCCTGGGCATCCTGGAGAGCTGCAGGCTTCTGTCTGGAACTTACTGTGGCTTCACTGGGGCAATACTTCCATTCAAGATGAGTAATGCTCCACCATCAGGCATGGTAACTCTGCTTGGTCCATCTAAAGCCCCTGGGTAAGCAGGGGAATGCACGTGAGTCTCATCCTGGTGTCCTAGTCAGCTCTCAAAGGTCTTGATGTGAGATATCTGCATTAATGGATACACAACTTGATAAGATTGTTTCAGCACACAGTCGTCTGGGTGCACCAGATGTCTACTGCTGTACCAGCTGGGGTGCTATGCTGTCCTGACTGGGGGCTGTGCTCTCAGCCAAGGTGCAATGCTGTCTTGACTGGGTGCTGTGCTCTCAGCCAGGGTGCAATGCTGTCCTGACTGGGTACTGTGCTCTCAGCCAGGGTGCAATGCTGTCCTGACTGGGGGCACATGCTGCTATGGGAGCCTCAGAAGCTCTTGAAATATAGCCATGACAATTAAAAATTGTTCATTTTAGTAAAATTAATTTTCTTTAACATAAAAATCATCTAGGGAAAACTGAGTAGCATGTGGCGTGAGTTGGTGTGGGGTGGAAGATCTGGGGGTTCCGAGTGCTCCCTTCTTCTCAAGGTGGCATGTGTGGAGGTGGCCTCTCCTGACAAAAGCAAGCTTTGTGTGCTGGGAAGATGGCTCAGCGGATGAAGTGCTAGCCGTGCTGTGAGAAGGCCATAGTTCGCCTACCTAAGACCCATGTCAGAGTCCAGTAGGTATGAGGACTGTTTGCAATCCCAGCACACAGACGCATGAACAGGAGATCTCTGAACAAGATAGCCTGCTGGATGAGGCAAGCTCCAGGTTGAGTGTGAGACCCTGCTTCAAAAAAGTGAGGATTGATTTAAGAAAACATGGGATGTCAATATATGATGTTATTTGTCCCTGAACATGCTTGAATTCACACCTGCACACACATGCAAACACACACACACACATGCATCCACAGACATGCAAACACTAGTAAACACACTCAGCCACACTGCACACATATCCCCCAAACCCATTCCAAACCAAACCATCCTTCCCACCACCAAAAACCAACCAGAAACCAGAGCTTGGTTAAAAAGCCAGTGCACTACTTCTCGGTCCTCATGGTGCATGAATCTCGCTGTAACTTTCACAGTGCTGGTAGAATGTACAAATTACACAAGCTGAAGTTTTTTTTTTTTCACGTTCCATATTGAGCTATGTTTTCATTGAATACAATTACAAAAGAGATAATATCTCAGATATTTGAGTCACAATCTTAGCCTTATTACTGTCAAAAAGCAATTACGAGCTATTTTTATGCAGAGCTCAAACATAAAATTAAAGACTCAGAGATGAAAGCGAAACATTTTTTAACCATACTATACAGTACTCATAACAGTGTCTGTGGAGCCAAATGTGGAGCAGAGAAAATACGCATAGAAACTATTCTGCAAGCCATGGAGGGTGTTCACAAAGATGCGCTTGGAGAGGAACCCAGGCCAGCTGCCTGTAGTAACTTTATCTCCGTGCTTGCTGGTGTATTACAGAAAACCGAGGGGGAACATTTGCCCCGAAACACTTAACTCTTGAGACAAACCGATGTATTTGGAATGGGGCTTTCTAAACCAGAAGTAGGAAGTCTTGAGAGCCAACGTGAGTAGCCCAGGACGATGGATGACAGCTTCTCTGGTGCTGTGTCCAGTGAGTAATTGTGTCATCAGATAAAAGGTCAGGCTGTAGGTACCAGGGAAGTGAGAAGCGTGGGTCCCCGAAACCTGTCTGTACACAGGAATGGTGCTGGATGACCATTTGGCAAAGGTTTCTCCAACAGAAGCCTCTTTGGAAGGCAAGGACAGTGTGAGTGTGCAGGGAGACCAGCAAACCAGGAAGACTTGAACTGGGCTGTCCCAGTGTGGCTGGTTTTCCGTGGAGTTCAGGAGTTCCTGGCAAGCCCAGCTCCCAAGCACATGGGGTCCTTGGGTGTCTTTACAGAGTGTGTGGGTCAATTCTTTTTACATAGGTGTGGGGGGTGTGAACTTAGTTCCTCCTGCTCATGCAGCAAGCGCTGTACTGACTGTGGGGCCTCCTCAGCCCGTAGCTGGTTCTGTCTGTTGCATGTGACGTCTGCTTTCTCAGCACAGGCTGGGCATGTGGATTTTAAGGACAGTCGACATTGCACCCATTAGTGGATGGCCAAGGGCTCAGGGGAGGCCTCTGATGCTCTGCTTTGGGTGTTCCTCTTCTGGGGGAGCTTGATTCACAGCCATGCTTCTAGTTCATGAGTTCCATAGACATGGGCAGAGGCCAAGCTGGTACAGAGGAACCACCCTCAAGCTTTCCCTGATCTTGTCTGTGAACTCCAGTCCTTGTGCCTGAAAGAGGGCGTCCAAAGGAGACCAGGCCCTGTGGAGGGAGTCTGACTCACACAGAAAGAAAGAAGCCAACTCTTCTATACCCCTCAGAGTTGAAGAAGGTGAAGAACTCACTTGCTTCTGTTTATGGGCCTTGTGCAAAGGAGATATAAGGTGATTCCCGATTGGCATTGTGAGGTGTGATGGGTTATCTTAGGAGATATAAGGTGATTCCCGATTGGCTGGCATTGTGAGGTATGATGGGTTCTCTTAGTTGCCTGGATTGGATATCACTTAGAAGATGTCCACAGGCGTGTCTGTGAGGGTGTCTCTAGAGTTAGCTGAGGAGGGAGCAATCACCTTGACTGTGGGTTGGGGTCCTAGGATGAATAAAAAGGAGAAAGCTAGTGGGCACCAGCATTCAGTTCTCTCTGGGCTTCATGATCCACCAAGATGTGAGCCGGTTCCTGCCACTACAGTTAAGAGTCCTTCCTGCGCTGTGACTGCCTGGCCATAGCCGGCTCTGTCCTATGAACCAAGGGACAAAATTATCCTTTCCGCCTTGGCTGGTTTCTTATCAGATATTTGGTCATAGCAATAAGAAAAGCAAGTAACACTGCTGGTTTGTAGCTTGGAAGCTTAGTTAGTGTTAACACTTTTGTTCTTCTGCCACAGAAGCGCTTGTGACCCCCACTCCAGGAAACTATTTTGAAGTAGCCGTGATGTGCCTCTCTGAGGCAGAGGCTCAGTGTAGAGGAGTTCTGCTATGCCTTTTATTCTCAAGGGTGAATTCTATTTTCAGTGCTCCAGGCTCAAGCATGTTGGATCAGACTTCAGGGAATCTGTAGGAATGAAGGATACGTGGATTTGAGGTCATCCTGCCTCTTGTATGTATCTATGTAGCTCTTGGGTTCCACATTACCCTTTGGGTTCTGACAGAAAAAAGGAGGACTCAGGGGGCCCCAGAAGACAACTTCTTCTCAGGAGACTATAGTTTCTTAGAACTATGAGATGGTCTGCAATGCCCCTGCATGTGTGCCCTTCTGCAGATGTGCCTTAGCCTCGCAGGTGTGCCTTTCTGCAGGTGTGCCCTTCTGCAGATGTGCCTTAGCCTTCCAGATGTGTCCTTCTGCAGGTTTGCCCGGTCTTTTCAGATGTGCTTAGTAAGCCTCATGCCAGGAGCATCTGCTGTCCTCAGATTCTCAACTAGAGAAAGCATGAGTCCTGGGGAAGTTCAGTTAGCACTCAACTCTCCCCTGTCACAGAAGGTAGGGCAGCCTCTTGGGCCACAAGGTGCTTTTCCGAGAAAATACTCCAGAGGGGAAGACCCTTCAAAACCAGGGTGGGATCCTGGGAAACAAATCCATAGATTTTTTTTCTGCTAAACACAAATTGTCAAGTTTTACCCCCACAGACAGAGTTCATAACCCATGTTTTTTTTCTTCTAGGTTTCTTTCAGCTAGTCGAACCCGATGAGAAGGGCACAGAATCTTGGCACACCCAGCCATGCCATGCAAGAACACATATGTGTGCACACAGCACAGATGCACACACAGAGCCCACTTGGAAACATCCTCTATGACTCTTGCTGTAATGTGGCTGTCCAGGGGGAACACAGCATAGGTCGTGTAGATATTAGATTTCACCTTGGTTGTTGCTAGTGCTGAGAACCTTTGTGTGTCTACCTGTGTCCTGCCATTGATTAAGCCCCTGACTTTCAGGGTTCTTAAGAGCTCTTAAAATACTGTTCAAACTAGCCATAATTAGCTAGCAGACTGTATGAACACTCACACTCATTCCACATAGATTCCTTGTTGGCACGGAGCAATCCATTACCTGCTTCAATGAACCGTCCCATTGGTAATTTGCAGAGTTCTCACCCCTGGGTGATGGAGTAAGCTGCCCTCTTCCCAGGCACTGGCTACTATTGTTTAAGCCAAATGTATAATGCATGAGAGAAGTTTGTATATCAAACATTCCAGGCAAGGTACTTAAATTCTAGACCAACTGATAACATTCACACCGATGGGGCTGGGACAGAGAGGGCTGGGAGGCTGCTTTCGCAGGGCTATTTCACTGAGGTAAAATTCATGCACCGCGCGGTCTGCTCAAGGAAAGTATACGACTCAATGACTTCAGTATAATCACAGATTTGTGCGATCCGCCACTGTGGCCGCCCTATAGAGAAACCCCACACCCGTGGCACTCACTCCCCGTTTCCCATGAGCTTCTTAACACCCAGGAACCACGCATCCGTCCTCCATGTCTGTAGACTTTCCCCTCTGGAGATGTCACCTAAACAGAGTTGGCTGGCATGAGGGTTCTCACGATGGCTTCTCTACTTTTACAGTCATGTAATTTAAGTCTCATCAGTAGCGTAGCCTGTGTTAGTGGGTTTTTTTGTTTGCCAAATAATATTTCATCTTATAGAAATGCCCGTATCATTTCACTTATTTGTGAGTTGATAGACATCAGGGCTTTTATGATTGATGCGTTTAGAAAATTATAATTTATGATTCTTATCAGGTGAATTTGTTGTGAATTATACTAATTTGGGTATTATTTTAGAGATTTCCTCACTCTTTTCTAAGAAATGGAGCTAGCTGTTTCACATGAGGTCATAGTTATAAGATCCAGTTGATCAAAAGAAAAGCTAAAATTAAGATGTAGTAGCCCAAATGTAAAATAAAGCAAGCTGTATGTATGAATACCTGCACATGCATGAGGGAACACACAATCAATCTAATGTTTTTAAGTATGTAAAGTTTCCCCCTGTTTCTCTAATCCGCTGCCTTCAGGACACTATAAGCTGGACATGGTTCTTGATGGCTTTAATTTTAGGGACACTGCTCCTATGTCACAAGTAATGTCAAGCAGCGAGACTGAAATCAAACTAACAAACCCCAGACACCAGGACCCGGAGTGATGGCTCTGCAGTTATAGAGCACTTGCTGCTCTTAGAGAGGATCTGAGCTCCATTTCTAGCACCTACATCAGACAGCTCACAACTGTAAGGTTAGGTCCACAGCTCCAGGGGACCTAACACTTTCTTCTGGCCTAGTGGATGGTACTGCACGCACACAAACCCACACACTGACGTGCAGATCCACCCATAGGTAAGAGCCTGTGGCTAGAAAGGTCATGGGTTCTAGGGAAGAACCTATCCCCATCACTCCACTCCACTGTATGGATGTAGTAGTAAGTCGACCGCTGATAACTTACGTTATACCTGCAGATTAATGCATCTCACACCTGTCCTCGGAGGAGCTTCCATTTGCAGTAGATGCTAATTAGCATAGAGACCCCACAATTGGACAAGGTCCAGAAACATAAGGGACTGAAGAATGCCCAGCCTTAAATGGAACACACTCTTCCTCCAAAGGATGAGGGGGGGTCAGTGCAGAAAAGGAGGTAAGAAGGGTAAGAGGCAGAGGCGGAGGAGGATGACAAGGCAACAGCATCTTCTGGGCATAGCAGGGCAGGGGCCACAGGAATTCTCAGTGGCTGTGACAGCACATACAGGCCTAAGCCAGATCAAACGTAGCTGGAGGAGGGAGGGGATGAGATCCCAGCCCTTGCTGCGGGGTGACTGCCATGGTTGGCTGCTGGGAATGGGAGAGTCAGGTTCTCTCCATGCCTGCAAGCTTTGGTAGGCTGAGCACACTTCAGGGGAGGACCATGTATTCAGGCGTATATATGGGTGGCCCGTGTTGAGATAAAAAAGGCACAACGTCTGGTGGATGGGGAAGGGAGATGGCAGAACCGGCAGAACGGGTGGTGAATATGATCCTTAGAGAACTAACTCAAATTTAAAACTTACAGTAAAAATGTGAATAAATTAAATCTTAGAACTCGTCAGGCTTGGATAATAAAGGGAGTGGATTTTAGTGAATTGATCCAGGGGGTTCTTCCTTAATGGGCTCATCAGCTATTTCTCTCTCCTAAGGATTGCCTTTCCGCCTAGGGCTCAGCCTTCGGTGAGCACAGTAAAAAGTCTCTCATAGCAGCATAAGTTCTTTCTTAGAGATGGCTCATAGAGGACAGCCAGGGCCGCTACACAGAGAAACCTCATCTCTTAAACCTCCCCACACACCAAATATATGCATTTCAATTAAAATATGACTCTCTTGTATTTTGGTGCCTTGAATGAGAGCAAGGAAATCTTATAAAAATAGTATAAAAGGCTTGAGAAAACCATAGAACATTTCCCACTTTGGAAATGCAAGCAAATGATTTACATTTGTAAATCAACCTCCTGACTCAGTTCTCTTGCTTTACTAGGAGAAGAGGCAAACCTCTGGGCTTATGAAGGATTCTAAGTGGATAGCACCTAGGGCCAAGCCCTTTGGCTCCTGGACACTGCTGCTAACAGCAGCATGGCTGTGTAGTTCTGACCGGAGCTGGGCAGCAACAGGGCGCATGTGCACATCTCTTAGAGTGGCTCCGCGTCGTCCTCCCCAGAAGTGTGCACACTGGGTGAAAGTTAGTGTCAGCGGGTGCTGAGAAAATATCTCTCTATGCTTCTCACTCCCTGAACACAGTCAGAGACAGATTTGGTGTGTGCCGTGCAGAAAGGGCATCAGCTCCACCGGTGGACTCTGGGCATCCATGTTATTGGGTTGAGTAACTGAAAATCAGAATCAAACAGGGCTTTCTTTCAAAGTCTGAGGAAACTGGCTCCTAGAAGCCTGTCAGTAAAGACTGCAGGGCCTTTCTGGAAGATTCCACCACACAAATGCCCTTTTGGCTTTTCATTCATCTAGATTTTTTAGCCCCTTGTTTCTTGTCCCCACCAACTGCATCTCCCTATCTGATTCGATTGCAGGGTCTCCTGCCCTGATAAGTGGCCTTATCTTAGCTCCAGGGGTGGTTGGAGTGGTCTGGTGTGGGGGGCGGTTTGTCTCCAGGCCCCTCTCTTCTTCCCTCACTTGAGGAAGCTCATCTGCTTCCAGGCCTGACTTCAGCCCCTTTGAAACTTCCTGCTATTCCCCTGGAGGTGACTCACCAGCCTCAGAACTCCCCCAAGATCTTGTCTCTTCTTTTATGGCCCCTACTCTGTTTGGGCACTCTGCCCCTCCCCCAGCACCTTTCAGGAAATCCACCACTCAGGGTAGGAAAAAAAAAATAAAAAAAGTAAGACTGCTGTCATATCCTTGCAGCCTGGAAGACTTAGTCCTGATACAGATAGTGCTCATTACAACTTGTTAAATCCAGCTGAGGTTATCAGTTTATACAGCCATACTCCAGTCATTTTTCCTTTGTGCATTAATTCTTTTTGTCACGTCATAGTAGTTTTAGACTTTAGGAATAAAACCAAGCACAGCACAACTTGAAACGGCAGCCTCCTGTTGGGAGCTGGGAGCTCTGGGTCCCTGCCTGCTAAGTGGGAACTGATCTCCATCCAGCAGAAAGCCAGGCCCTGGGGGGAGGGGCTCCCATTGGTGGCTGGGCCTTAATCATCCAGGCTTTTGTGTGCAGTGGTTGCACCCGGCTTAGTTCTTTATGACGCTGTTTTCACTTTATAGACTTTACCTTCTAGGTAAGCATTAATGATCCCTTTATGTCAGGGTTAACATATTATGTATGGCTAACATAAGGGAGAAGAGTCTAGAGCCCAGGGGGCTAATAGCTCAGTCATTGCTGCAGTGGGGGCCTTTGTGGTTATAAGTTGGTACCAAGTGGAAATAGAACCAGTGGGTGCTTGGTTTTCTCCCTAGGGGTCTCCCAAGGTCCCTAACACAGCCTCCCAAAGGTCCCTCCCCTCTTTGCCTCAGCTAAGGGGAGTTAGTGGTGCAGGTACATGTGTCAGGTTGGTGGCAGCAGTCATGCTGCAGCAGGTATAAAATGACTTTGTTTTCTCCTTGAGACAGGATCTCATGGAGCACAGGCTAGCCTGGAACTCACTAGCAGTCAAGGATGACTTTGAACTTGAGATTCTCCTGCTTCTGTCTCTGGAGGGCTGGGGTATTCCAGGCCTATGCCACTCCTGGTTCTCCAGAGTGAGGACCAAACCTGGGGTCTGTGGGCGCTAGGCAAGTGTGCTACCAACAGAGGCCCCACAGCCCTAGAGACTCTTTAGTGAGAGTATCAAAGTGTGAGGCTGGGGGCAGAACAGAAGGGATCCCCAATTTCACCCTTCCTACTTTTAAACTTTTGAGCCTGGTATACGTGTGTGTGTGTGTGTGTGAGAGAGAGAGAGAGAGTGTGTGTGTGTGTGTGTGTGTGTGTGTGACTGTATGTGTGACTGTGTGTGTGAGTGTGTGTATGAATGTGTGTGAGTGTGCGCATGAGTGTGTGAGTATGTGTGTGTGTGAGTGTGTGTATGAATGTGTGTGTATGTGTGTGAGTGTGAGTGTGTGTATGTGTGTGAGTGTGCGTGAGTCTGAGAGTGTGAGTGTGTGTGTATGTGTGTGTGTGTGTGTGTGTGTGTGTGTGTGTGCGTCCGAAGCCTTCCCATGTCTAGAGGACTCAGTCTTCTTTTTCTACTTCTGAAATTTGGCTGCACCAGATGCTTGCAAATTAGTGCGCCCTCTGCTGGGCAGAAATAGTCTGAGTTTCTGAGAAGGCTGTTAAAGTCCCTGCAGCTGAACTCAGGGGCTTCATTTTAAGAAGTCTGGATTTCCCTGAAGCTGAACTCAGGGCTTCATTTTAAGAAGTTTGGATTTCCCTGAAGCTGAACTCAGGGCTTCATTTTAAGAAGTCTGGATTTCCCTGGCAGTTGAACTTATGTCCTCTGAGGTTGGGCGATGCCTTCTGTGAGAAGGGCGCTTGTCTGGGGGTTGTTTCTGTGCCTATCACGCTCTTCCAGAGCCTTTGTCTGGGGGTTGTTTCTATGCCTAGCACACTCTTCTAGAGCCTTGGATGCATTCTGGATGAATAAGAGTCTTCTAGACTTTACTCGGCATCCTGTGGGCTGAGCTACTCCCAGGGGAGTTTTGTTCTGAGAGAGTCATGTAATAACCTCAGCAGCTCCACGGAGGTGCCATTTTGGCCACTCTCATTGCTCTATGAGGAAGGACACTTGATCCTCATTGTACCCATGAGGTCAAGCGACTGTAGTCCACATGACTGGAAAATGGAAATCGTTTGAAGACAAATTTTGTAGCTCTAAGCCACCTCCACATCACACAGGCCATACACACACACACACACACACACAGACACACACAGAGGCAGAATGTTAGTAAGTGAATGGCTGACTGACACCGGGTGAGGGATTTTTAGTGCCTAGAACACGTGGTCCCCAGAGCACCGTCCGCACGCACGCAGACCAATGCTGTGTGACCTGGAGTAAAACCACTAACCTCTGTTCTCAGCTTTCTAATAAGAAAAAAGAGGATGACAATTCCACTCTCATTGGGTTGTGAGATAACGAGTATAAAGAATATATATATATATATATATATATGCTATATAGAATACAGCATTAGCTGTTATCTACCTGTTCATTATTAGCCATCAGATCTGTTGGTGATTTATTGGACAGTGCTAGGCACCTGAGGTCTAATTGGAGAGAGGATGACAAGTGAACAAATGCTGGGTACCCACATCCGAGTACATGTCTTCAGGAAACTCTTGTGCCCGCTGCTCGTCTGTTTGGCCAAAAAGACATGGCTCAAAATCATTGAACTGAACTGTTCTTATTTTGGGGTTTGCCTGTACTGCCTGCTGTTCTGTGACTGTCACTGATGACGGCAAGTGTGGCCCCCTGAGGTGGATGGGACTTCATGAATGTCCTGGGATTTTAGAAGCATGTGTGGTGAGGAGAGGAAGGTGGGCGAGTGAGACCAGGGATGGGGGCCTCACCTCCAGAGAGCTGCCTCACTGAGTCTGAAGACAGTCCAGCCCGTGGGCCGCTGGATCTGCGCGGTTATGGTCGGAGACGGAAAGAGCTATTGCCTTCAAGCCCGTGCTCAGCTGGGATGTGAGCTGGAAGAGGCCAGCTTGCTCAGATCGCGCGGTCTGGTGGTGCCATAGTTGTATCTTACATAGGAAATACTATTGTGGGGAGGTTTGAAGATATGAAGTATGTCTCTCAAAGCACCACGGCATCTTCTGATGGCCAGAAGTTGTTTCTGTCTATGTTCTGGTTCCTTGCCCCATGGTTCTTCAGGTAATGCTCCTTATTAGGAGGATTCAGCATATCAAAATCATGTTAGCAAATAGCTTCAAGAGAAAAAAACCCCACAAAACTGAAAAATGTATGTTTTAACCAGGGTAGGGTTTCTCTGGTGGCAGCTGAAAGAAGTCCACATCTAGGCAGTGACAACAGACACTGCCAAAGGCTTTTCTGAGTCTTCTGTGCTCAGGGAGGGTGAAGAGTGGACCCTGCCTAGGTTCTGATCTAGCCAAGTGGAGAGTGTGCATTTTCGTCTGTACAGATGTGTCATGTATGTTTGTCCTTTTCTACATGCAAGGGCTTTCTAGAGTGACTTACAAACCAAGTTCTATTTCCTCATTTCCTCAACCGTCACACTTACACACAGATACAGACACACACACACACACACACACACACACACACACACACGTGCATACATGTCCTGTTTCAACCCTGAGGCTACCAGCAAGCATGAATTGCCATCATAGAGAAAGTCTTGGAGAAAGCCTGTCTCTGGTATTAACTCCTGTGGTGTGTCATCCAGCACCCCATCAGGCCTCTGGCCTCAAAACTTACTAGTCCTAATAAAAATGTTAAAAAATAACAGTCAGTTGGGAGATTGGGGGAAAAGTGAAGAAGTATCTGAAAGTAAAGACTTTTCAGTTGATTCAAACACTTTTTTTTTTGGTGGAAAGGGAGTGATGGGATTGGAATAAAGGACCTTGTTCCCTTGCTCCCATTGAACGACCACTCTGCCCCGAGCCACAGTCCCTCACACATTGTTTAAGTTGAACTTATGTGTCTCTGTTTTTCTGCTGGTGGCTTCCAGGTTGTCACATAGGGTGTGCTGGCTTTCCGGCTGCCTTACCTGGCATGAACGTAGAGCTGGTACTGAACACCCCACTGACAATCACACACTGACAGGAAGTGTGTTGCACTTAAACAAGGAACACACGTTGAACGACACAAAATGCCCGTGTGCTATGGCATATGGGTGTGTGGCACTGATAATTCTGAACTCAGACAAAATTAAGCAGCATGGTCTTCATTTTCTCGATTAGGAGATGGGTGTTGATCTGAGTCTTGCTGCCGTGGAGCTGGAGGAACACAGGACACAGGAGAACTGTCTTTGGGCTGGAGTGTGTGTGTGTGTGTGTGTGTGTGTGTGTGTGTGTGCAGGTGTCAAGCAGAACCAGAGGTCTGCCATTCTGGTTCCACAGCAGAAGAGGCAGCCCGGAGCCCGAGGTGGGCCCCTGGCAGCAGGTCCCTTCAGTGTGTATAGCACTCAGGTCTGGCCTGCTGGACACACATATGGGGGGTTTGTCTCCAGCTGGGGGTGTCCAGGATCTGTGGCAAGCCCCCAAGTGCGTTAACAACTGAAGCAAAGGATACTTTTGTTTTCTTTTTCCGTTTGGCACATGAGAAAGCCTTCTCCCCTTTCCTGCTTAAATATACACAAAGGGCTCAGTATACTCAGGGGGTTAAGGCCAAGAAAAGGACTTTGAGAATTTTGAAGGAGTTTAATCTGACAATTGATGCTCTAGTTAATTCCTAAATGAATAACTGATTAGCTGCACGTTTTCCAGGAAATCACAGGGCTGCATCATGACATAATTCCTGATTACGTACCGTTTCATTTTATCTCAAAGAAGCACATAAAAGCCAAGCGTTTTCAGCTTGGCACTCATTTCCTCCCCTCGCATGTCTGGACTAGCAATTTGACGTCCTTGCAAAAGAGAGGCTGGGCTTTAATGTTTTAGGAATGGCTAAGTGGTTTGAGTCATGGGTTCGGACCCCGACAGGCTGGAGACTTTTGACGTGTGTGCTGGTGTCCTTGTTTTTAAAGGAGAGAAGGAGAGATGCACTGGTCTAAATTTCCCCCTTAAAATGCTAATTAGTATGGCAGTTAGTAGCCATTAAGTGGCGTTTTATGACATACCCACCACCCACAGAGGACTTTGAGCAGAGGGTGGCCTTCTGGCATAGGAACAGCACTGTTAGGTGCTCAGAGCAAGAATCTAGTGTTAAGCTCCCTCTGGGTGGATGGCAACCTCTTGAGAAAATCAGCATTACAGAAAATTAAAAATGACCAATGTTATTCCCCAAACCATGAAGATAACACAGACCCCGTAGGAGGTAGGGCTACCCAGACTCGGATGTCCTCATTTTCCTTTTGTGAAGTCCGGGTTCCCATCTTGTCAATTTATGACCCATTGTCCTCAAGTTAATTTAAAACTCGAGGAAGGCCAAGTGCCACGTCTTTGGCTTCAGCTCTCACAGTCCTCTATGAATTCCAGGACTTGTTAGAATTTGTCCTTTGTTGATAGAACACCTGGGTTCTTGGCTTTTGTTCCCCCCACCAGCCCCAACCTCCATTAACTATGGCAAAAGGAAGTAAAATAAGCCAATTTGGCTCCATCTCAGCTGCTCTGGATGCTTTCTGAGTCCTGGGAGGAAATCAGATACATTACATAGAGACCCGGAACAAGGAGACATTGCCCCACTTGGAAACTTTGGAGACAATGTAGCCACAACGCCCAGCTAGAGAGGCAGCTCCAGGGCCACCTTCCACAGCTTGGGTATCCCAGAGTTTCACTGGGCACTTCCCCCTGACCCCCGCCTTTGGAAACAGCCTGTGACTGGCTGGGGCCAAGATGAATGTGAGGTTCTGGGCCAGTGGCTGACTCCGCCATACAGAACTTAGTGCTCCCACTTTTCACAGAAGCGGGAGGCAGTTGGCACTTTCTACAGACATGCCCTGTCCCAACCCTGTGAGACGGTATGGGCATTTGCCAGGACGTGGAAAACGGCACTGTGGAACTGTATCTTTAGGAAAAGAATTAAAATGGCAAGAGCTGTATAAAAAACAAATTGTAAAAAAGTCTCAAAAGAAGATTAAAAAGGAACAGAACAAAGCAGGAATCCAGTGGCCTCTGTATGCTGGACCAGAGATGGTCTTAAAACTAAGCCATCTAGTGCCCTCCCCATAATCCAATGCTATTTTTACATAACAAAAACAAAAACAAAAAACAAAAAACCCCAAAACCCTCCTTTGATCTCCAAAAATGAAATGTGAAAGAAAAAATGATTGTAATACATTTTATTTACTCAAGTTCCATTGGCAAGATATCGCAAATTTAAAAGCCGGACACTCGGGATGAAGTACAAGCGTGCAGGCAACTGTGGTGTGGAAAGAGATATTAGGAGGATTATGTCAGTCGCAATTAAAATGGAGAGCCCATGCAGGTGACAGCTGGCCCTGCTGTTCCCAAGCAGAAAGCAAGAAAGGAAGGTGCCAGGGGCCCAGATCTTGCTCTCTGCGTCTCTCCAGGAGTTACCCTGCGTGGATCTCGCTCTGGGAGCTGGGGTAGCTATTGGCTACAGAGTTCACTCTCAGGAGTGGGATTTAAGAGATGCAGGTTTGGGGCAGGGCGATTTAATTGTAGAGGGAGGCCTAGGAGGGTTGCATGCAGAAGAAACCCTGTTCAGGCCCGTGGTACACAACCTCGGAGTTGCACGTATGTTAACTTGATTTTTAATTTTTATTGTGTTCTGAGAAAGGGTTTCGGGTAACCCAGGCTAGCCTCAAACCCACTAGTCAAGGATGACCTTGAACTTTTGATCCTCTTGCCTTTACGGCTCATGTGTTGGTATTACAGGGGCACACTACTATGACCAGAGGCTCATTAATTCAGTCTTGTGACCATATGAGAATTTAATTGTTTTTTTTTCTAAATTCAGAATCTTTTTAGCCAGAGGACATGCCTCTCTATCGATAAACATGACATTAATTTTTCCATTGGTCTGGTTAGCTCCAACAGACTGTAGGTCAAATTGAAGTCTCACTAGTTCCCCTGGAAAAGCTCCAACTCGCCTTCCAGACCGACCAGGAAGTGATGTCAGTCTGTTACCACTGTTTAGCGCATGCCCAGGGTGACCCTTCTGCGGATGGCGGAGGCTTCTTTGCAGCCTCAGATGCTGAAGATGTGTCATTCTCTGATACGATTAGTCGTCTGTTGGCTTGGGTGAAAGTTACTTCCAGGGACTGAGGACCCGCTCGTGTGGCATCTGTCTCCTGTGACGACATGCTCACAAGGAAGTTGGAGGCCCGGAGATGGGGGTGGGCGGTTGGGGCTCCCAGCTCCAAGACCCTGCTTAGCCTCTACATCTGATGCAACATCAGTGACTCCCAGTCCAGGGAAAACTTTGCTCTTCTGTTTTTCTCTTCCCAGACGGGAGTTAGCGGCCTCGCTGCTCTGCATCTGGGTGACACGGGAGATAATTACAGCCTCGTTTGGTCCAGATAAGCTGCACTTTCCCAGCTGGGCTGCCCTTTGAAGTCCAGACAGTTTCATGATAATTGATAATCTAATCTCAGACCAGGCTGCATGCTTTCCCCCCTTCTTTTCACAGGCTGTTGTGCAAGCAAGGGAATTATTACAGCATTCGTATTGATTGCCTCTGGAAGAGGTCACTGTGTGGGGATTGCCCTGTTAGCACGAGGTTCTTCTGAAAGGAGAAATCTTGGCGAGACCCGAATAGCAACCAGAGGCCTAGTTAGAGTGGGGCGGAGAGCTGGTAGGGCCAGGAGAAACGACTTTTCATTCTCCTGCCTTGAGGCTATACATGGCAATTACTGCTGCAGAGGCAATAACGAAGTTGTTAATTACAGGTTTATACCCTTGTAGCCAAAGTAGGAACGAAGGGACTAAAGGTTACAAAGTGGCACTTAAAAAAAGTTATAGGTGATTTCTTCTTTTTCCTTTTTAGTGGAATAACTTAATTAATGGTCAGGTTTTAGCCCAATGGCGAACAGAACTCTTGGAGACATCTTATTAGAATAATTAAATTTGTCTATACCCTCCAATTTGCTTTTCGTAGCTGGCTATTCTGTTTTTATTTTCCTCAATTGTCTCTTGAAGTCTTTCAGATGTGGGACGGAGGAGGAGGCATGTCCCGTGGGCAACAACACTGCACTCACAGAGACCAAAAGCCATGGCGTCACTTGTTAACCCTGGTTTCCCTGAGATAGAGGAGTCCCACTGGGTCCCACTTGGTGTGACAGCATGCTCTCAGTCTGGCCTCATAAAGCCACCTGTCCTTGCTCCCAGCATCTCAACCCCTGCTTTGGAAAGTTACAGCAGTCCCTGCAAGCTTCTAGCTGACATGTTTTCTGGTCTCTGAGTGCTTCACTCCAAGCTACCCTAGAAGTCAACACTCTGGTCTGGGGTGTAGTGTAGTTGATAGAGAGCTTCTCCAGCCTGCACAAAGCCCAGAGTTCACCCCTCAGCATCTGCATAAACTAGGTGTGGTGGTGCAAGCCTGTAATCCAGCAGTCAAGAGGCAAAGGCAGGAGGGTCATAGTTCAAAGTCAGTCTCTGCTACATACTGAGTTTGAGGTGAGATCAGCAAAACAAAAGCAAAAACACAACAACAACACTCCCAAACTAAACCCAAACAAGAACACAACCAATTAAAGTCCCAGTCCAGTCTCCAACACAGCGATAGCTCACAGTACGTACTTGCAAGTCTCCATCAAACCTAGGTGGGCTCAGCCTTCTGAATGCTTCCTTGGGTGAGTCACGCCCAGAGTGAAGACAGGAAAAAAGACGCACTCTGGGTAACTTGTTGAACTAGTTGTTCAAAACTGGGGGTGTGGCCAACACAACTGCCACTATCTTGGAGGAAAACACTCTGTGGATTATCGTAAACATACTTGGGGCCATTTGAGGGGAGGGTGGGGACTAATAGTGTAGCTGGGTCTGCAAACTTCCTCTGGTGAATTTGGTTCCTGGAAGGAAAAAGGATGGATGTCACAGGCGTGCTCATAGCTCTCAGTAGAAGGCTGGCTGCTGGAAACTGAGGCAGGTGGAGGTGACTGGATTGTACGCTCACATATAAGTAGGTCCTCTGTCTGAAGCCCACAGAGGACAGGCCTGTGGGGACTCTGGGGACATCGGTGTGAGACCTGCCAGTGGATACTCAGAAATCAAGCTCCCTAAGTTCTGGAAATAGCTACAGAAACAAGAGTGACATCCCCAAGGACCTTGGCAAGATACTAGCTGCTCTCCAAAGATCCCTCATCCAGCATTATTAATCTTGGTACATATGAGGGGTCACCCCAGGAACTAGATCTTGGGGTCTCAGTGAACAGCAGCCCAAGTGATCACTCCTTCCATAGCAGAAATGTCATATTTGTTTTTAGGTAACTTATTATATATACTCTCTGTGTGTGCTTGCACGTGTGTGTACGTACATGTGCATGTGTGCGTTGGCTAGAGGTCAGCCTCAGAAGCCATTCCTCAGGTGTCACTCTTTGAGACAGTGTCTCTCATTGGCCTGGGGTACACTAAGTAGGCAAGGCTGCTGGCAGTCGGCCCTGGGATCTGTCTCTCAGCACTGGGATTACAAGTATGCACCGGCATGCTTGACTTCTTTACTTGGTCCTGAGGATTAAGCTCAGGTCCCCACATTTGTATCCTAAACACTTCCCTAAACCTCATACCCCAAATCCAACAGCCTTTAGTTATTATATTTTCTTTCCAAAATCATTTGCTCATGCTGTTTGCCCATTCACATAGAAGTATTAGTGAATTTTATCTGCACAAATGGCTCACGTCTTAGAGATGTTATTTGCTCATAGCGTTGCCTGTTTTATATGTTGTGATTTATTTTATTTTGACAGGTTATTTACTCTCCTCTCCTATAAAACTATGCTCAGTCCCTCCCAAGATGTTCAGTGGGGCCATCCACACTAGTGGCATTCATGCTTTCTGTCATGACCAGACATGGACCCTTGTGACCAGGATCCAGTGTCCCACGTCCAGAAGTGGAATAGGAATGAAGTAAGAAGGTAACACTTCCTGCCACCATGTGGAATTCTCTTGTGATGGCAGAAAGAGGTCCCAAGAGCCTTCCTAGAACCCCCTTTCCAAATTCTGCTAAGTCGGAGCTAGGCCTCAAGCTCTGGTTCTGGACTCTTCCTTCCCAGCATCCATTTGAACTAAGTTTATACGGAACATTAAAGAACACACTTCCCATGGCTGGAAGGTTTCTCTGATTACTTGTAGAAATTTGGACTGGATAACAGTACTTTTTTATTTTTATTTTATTCTATTTTATATATGTCACACACAGAGTCTTGCCATACTAGCAGGGACAGTGTGATAACACCCTCAAAAATGGAATGTCCTCTTTTTTGTACATAGCTCCCTATGACAGAGGCATATTACCTTTCTTCTAAGGGTGACTATAATGAGTTCAAGGCTATTCCCCACTTTCTCTTCTATCAGATGGAGGGTATCTTCTCCTCGATCTATTTGGATTTGACTTTTGAGCAGGATAATACATATAGATCTATTTTAATTTTTCTACATGCAGCCATCCAGTTTGACCAGCACCATTTGATGAAGATGCTGTCTTTTTTTTTTTTTTATCAAGTATGAATTTCTGGATTCTTTGTTTAAAAAAAATCAGGCTTTCATAGGGGTGCGAACTTATGCCTGGTTTTCAATTCCATTGATCACCATGTCTGTTTTGATGTTAGTCCCATGTTGTTTTTATTACTACAGCTCTGCAATACAACTTGAAATCTGGGATGCTGATACTTCCAGCAGTTCTTTAATCATTTAGGAGTGTTTTAGCTATTCTGAATTGTTTGTGTTTCCATATGAAGCTGGAAATTATCCTTTCAAGTTCTGTGAAGAATTGTGTCAGAATTTTGATGGGCGTTGCGTTGAATTTGTAGATTGCTTTTGGTAGGATGGCCATTTTCACAATGTGAATTCTACCAATACATGAGCATAAGAGATCTTTCCATCTTTTGATATCTTCTTCAGTTTCTTTCCTCAATGTCTTAAAGCTTTAATCATACAAATCTTTCACTTGCAGGTTTGAGTTACTCTGTTATATTTCAATTTTTTTGAGGTGATTGCAAAAGGCATTGCTTCCCTGTTTTCTTTCTCAGTTCATTTGTTATTTGTATATAGGAGGCTACTTTTTTTAGTATTAATTTTGTATTTACTGCTTTGCTGAAAGTGTTTATCAGCTACAGAAGTTTCCTGGTGGAAACTTTGGGGTCTTTTATGTATAAAATAATATCATCTGCAAATAAAGATAATTTAATTTCTCCCCTTCCTATGTGTATCCCCTTGATCTCATTCTTATTGCTTTAACTAAGATTAAAGTACTCTATTGAATAGGTATGTAGAGAGAAGGTCTTGTTCCAATTTTAATGAAAATTCTTTGAGTTTCTCGCTGTTTAGGTTGATGTTAGCTATGTACTTGCTGTAAATTGCCTTTATTATGTTGAGGGATGTCCTTTGTATCTCTGTTATCTTCAGGACTTTTATCATGTAGGGGTGTTGGATTTGTCAAAGGTTTTTGTGTGCCTAATAAGATGATCATGTGGCTTTTGTTCTTTAGTCAGTTTATATGGTGGATTAAATTCATTGATTTTTATGTTAAGTCATCCTGCATCTCTGAGATGAAGTTAACTTGATCATGGTGGATAACATTTTTGATATTTTCTTGGATTCAGTTTGCAATTCTTTTATTGCAAATTTTTGTATGTACATTCATAAGGGATATTGAGGTTGGTATTGGCTCAGGGATCCGTTTTTAGTGAAATCTTAACCAACTATTCCAAATTGGTCAGCATACAGCTTCAGCCAAGGAAGGCAGGCTTGGGGCAGATGTCAGAGCCTTCAGGGCAAAGATTACTTCCTGAGTTGTGGATCGAAAACAGGTGCAGCTCATCCACCGAGGCCACGCCCACTGTGTTCCAGCAAACCCAGCCACAGACTGGAGTCCAGACTGAGTGACTGTGGAAGAAAGCAATCACCAAGGTGACTAACGCTGCTGTGGGATCAGAAGTCCCTGCCAGTCTTCTTCTCCAGCGAACACCAGTCTTCCTTCTGAGCTGCCTCCACCCAGGCCTTTAATGGGCCTTTTGTGGCATGTTCATCTGAGCTTGAAGTGCTCTCATCAGAATCCGGGCTTCTAGCTGAGAAGCTTCTCCACGGCTTTCTCGGGAGCCAGGCTGCTCTCCTGGGCCAGGTGTTGCGTGAGCGGGAGCATTGTGGCACTTTCTTTGCTTCATCTTTTTGCTTTCTGTAGCCGGTCCACTTTGCCACGCCTCTCTGTCCCTGCTGCTCTGCAGGGACCGTGTCCCACTGCTTTGTCACCTCCACTGCTGCCAACCCTTGACACTCCAGATGCCTGTCCATGTGTGATGTCATATCCTTCCCAGGAGCCCCCAGAGCTGTGTGACACAGTAAGTTTCTGTCTTTCAGCTTCCTATAAATTGAGTCCCACTCAGTGTTCCTAGGTATGTTTTCTCTTTTGCAATTCTCTGTTCTGAGGGCAGACGCCCACTCTCATTTCGCCGACTAGGGAAGGTAAGAGGGTCCCCAGAGCCAGGCCGCATAGGTGACCAAAGTTCTTAACCTCACCAATTCTGATGAAAATCTAAGGAAGACCAGCCTAATCCTCGCTGCATGTTGGAGGAAGAACAAGGTCTTCTCATTTTCTTCCCAGGCCTGGTCTCTTCCTGCCCTTACTGCCACAGTGTGGTGTTCCTGTCGGCCTTGTTCTCTGTAGCTTGCCTGATTCCACCAGCCTTCTGGTTCCTTGTTCCCACTGAGCTATCCCCTCCTTGCTTCCTACGAACTCTGCAGGCCAAAGTGGTGATTTATTTTTCCGGATAATCTTCATAGCTATGGACATGGCCTGCTCCACCTGCTCAGGTAGGAAGCACCAGTTCTCTCAGTTGGACTCTTTCGTGTTCACAGCACCTCTGCCCCACACCCATACTAGGAAAGGTGTCTCCAAAGACATTCTATGGTTGTTGAGGAGAAGCAGTTCAAAAGGATTAATTTGCATGCTGCCTTGGTTAGCTGCTGTCAGATCGACAAGATTGAAGTCATCTGGGCGGACCCTCAAATGAGAAAAAACGTCTCTTTCAGGTCTGGTTGGAGGCAAGCCTTTCCTCCCCAGGTTGTCTCTATCCGGTCTGATTGGAGGCAAGCCTTTCCTCCCCAAGTTGCTTTTCGTTGTGGTGTTTACCACAGAAACAGAAAGTGAACTAGGACAGGGTCCTGTGAAAACATTCAACTCTGAGGATCTGAGGAGTGAGTGGGGGGTTGGGGTGCGGGGGGGGGGGAAGGTGAGGGGGCAGGAGGAGGGGAGGGAGTGGGAACTGGGATAGGTATGTAAAATGAGTGAAGATTGTTTAAAAAATAAATTTAATAAAAATAATACATTTGTACACAATAAAGATATATATATACACACACACACACACACACACACACACACACACACACACACCTGGGTCTTCCTCTGGGTCCAAAGGCTCTAATTTGGTAGTGTTTGTCCTGACAGAAAAGTTTTCAGCCAGAAGTTAAATTTATCTTTCCACAATATGAAATGTCCCTTTCTGCTTTTGCTTTAGTTGATAGCATTTTGGTTACTTTAACCCTTTTAAACCTTGGGACAGCCCCCTCCAGCAGTGTCTCCTTGCATGGACAGAGCTGGGACACAGGCTAGAGAGCCCCAGGGGTTTCAGATAGCCTTCCCTGTGTGCAGGACATTCCTTGATCTCACAGTCACATCGGTAGAGGGCTCTGCTACGTGATGGAGGTGCCCTGTGAAGACCTTAAGACACAAGAGTGGTCTCAGAGGGTGCCTTGATGTGTTCCGAGGGACTCAAGCTTCTCTGCTTGGTGCCTGAGAGATGGAAACTAGCCCTAACCAACTCCATCGCCTGCATTATGACTGTTTTCTAAAGTCATAATTGGAAATGCCTCAGTTGAATGTGCGGTGACCTTAAGAGGGAGTTTTCCACCAAGACCTGTTGTGGAAAGTCCTTCTGTATGTGTTGTTTTTATTAGTTAATGAATAAAGACTCTGCTTTGGCCTGTGATAGGGCAGAGTAAAGTTAGGTGTGGAAAACTAAACTGAATGCTGGGAGAAGGAAGGAGGAGTCAAGGGAGAAGCCATGGACCTACCAGAGGGGAAAGATGCTAGCTGACAGCTAGACCCTTGCTGGTAGGCTATGACCCTCATGGTAAACTACAAAATACTGGAAATGGATTAATTCTAGATGTAAGAGCTAGCTAACAATACCCTTATGCAATTGGCCAAGCAGTGATTCAAATAAAATAGTTTTTGAGTAATTATTTTGGGGCTGAGCAGCTGTGGACAAACAAGCAGTCTTCTACAACAAAGATCACTTCCTGTGTACTTGGGGCAGAGTGATGTATAGGCATTCCATCTGATTTTTGGGTAAAGCAGACACAACATAGAAATTAATGGTCTACAGCAGTGGTTCTCAACCTGTGGGTCACGACCCCTTGGGGAGGAGTCAAAGGACCTTTTCACAGGAGTTGCTGAAGACCTTCAGAAAACACAGATATTTACATTATGATTCAGAACAGTAGCAAAATTACAGTTTTGAAGTAGCAACAAGAATAATTTTATGGTTGGTGGTCACACCAACGTAATTGAAACTATATTAAGGAGTTGCAGTGTTAGGAAGGTTGGGAACTGCTGGTCTATAGGGCCGACGCGACAGACGGAGCATTCCCCCTCTCACAGGGCCTCTGCTGACATTCCTGCATGCCAGCTACTGCTGTACCTACAGTCTTTTCATGTGCCAATCCACTATTTTCTTAGACCGTTAGAAAGTGGTATGCAATGAGGGCGGGACATGCGGTCGGCCTCTCTGAATCCTTAGATATCTTTGTGTTCGTGTCGTTGCTCAAATGATGTGGTTTGAAACAAAATGTCCTCCAAAGGGAGTGGCACTGTTAGGAAGTGTGGCCTTGTTGGATCAGGTATAGGTATAGCTTTGTTGGAGGAACTGTGTCACTGTGGAGGTGGGCTTTGAGGTCTCCTGTATGCTCAAGCCACGCCCAGTGTCTCAAACAACTTCCTTTTGCTTGCCTATCAAGATGTAGGGCTCTCGGATCCAACACCATATCTGCCTGCACACCATGTTCCATCCTGATGGTAACAGACTGAACCTCTCAAACTGTCAGCCATTCCTTTAATGTTTTCCCTTATGGTCATGGTGTTTCTTCACAGCAATAGAATCCTTGACTAAGACACATGGTATACATAATCACCACTGTCCGGCTGTTCAGCCCCAGTTAGAACTTGCATAGAGGGGCTGGGACCTCCTGCTGTCTGTCTTTAACGATTAATTTTTATTTTCTTTGGTTCACAGTGCTATAGTGACTGACTTGCTCTGTTTCTCTGGGTCAGGGATGAGGCTTACATCATGGTGGAAAGGCACAGTAGATCACAACATCTCCCTTCATGGCCAGGAAGCTTGTGAGAAGAGGAAGTCCCGTGACTAGAAAACATGTGAGAAGGGCTGTGGGCAGCAAGCATATGGGATAAGGGGAAGGGAAAGGGCCCCAGATCTCCTTCAGGTGACCCAATGATCCCCACTAGATCCTGTTTGCTCCTCTCACAGCTCCCATCCTTCTCAAGAGAGCCCCAAGCCTGTGGCACACAGGCCTCTGAAGAGCACTTTTTTCCCTGTTGCCCAATGGAAATGTGGTCCTTCAGTCAGATGAAGCACACACTGAGAGGCTGTGCACAGGGAGGAGGCTGCAGAACATGGGCTTTCATAGGCTCAGATGTGGAAGCCCAGGCTGGAGAGATGGCTCAAGGTTAATAGCACTTGAGTTTGGTTCCCAGCATCCACACTGTTGTATATTTATGGTGGTGGTGGTTGAGGTGGTGTGTGTGTGTGTGTGTGGTGCATGTAGCACAACATGTATGTGGAGGTCAGAGAACAACTTCGTAGATTAGGTTCCATCCTTCCATTATTATATGGGTTCTATATATCAAACTCAAGTTGTCAGAATTCTGTGACAAGCACTTTATCCCTAAAGCCATCTTGTCAACCCTGACTCTGGATTCTTACTGTCAAGGAACACTTATCTTCTAATGGTTTATAAATATGATGGTAATATTACACACACACACACACACACACACACACGCACACACACACACACACAGATGAAAAGAGTTGATGTAGATAGAAGTTTCTGTCCTGCCCAGTACTACAGCTGTTCAGTCCCAAAGAAACACACAGAGGCTTATATTACTTATAAACTCTTCGGTCTTTTAGCTCAGGCTTATTATTTCTAGCTCTTACAACTTAAATTAACCCTTAATATAGTTTTTATTATGTTTAGCCATGTGACTTGGTATTTTTTCCTCAATAAGGCATTCTCATCTTGCTTCCTCTGTGTCTGTCTGGTAACTACGTCTCTGCCTTTCCTCTTCCCAGAATTCTCCTAGTCTGGTTGCTCCATCCATTCAGCATTTTATTAAACCAATGTGAATTACAAATTTTTTGCAGTGTACAAGAGTATTATCCTACAACATTTCCCCCCTTTTCTTTGAGAGATGCAAGGAGGTGAGCTAGGTGAGCTGCTTGCTACTCAGCCTCTCTGGGAAGCAGGATTCTACCTCAACTTCGAATCCTGAGTTCTGCCCTATGACCCTCAGCACCCTGGCTCACACAAACTCCCATCAACTGTGATGTGCACAGTGGTGACTTAGTCCGGAAGTGTTTGCTCTGTAGCCACAGCCTCATGTTACTCCTATGTTAAGAACATTGTCTGTCTAAACCTTGTTGGTTTATCTGTCTGGAGGTGATTTTGTTCTGTGGTATAATTACATATCAACTTTTTGGGGGGCATATTTTTGTGTGTTCATGCAATAGATGTGTGGGGTATATGTTCACATGCATGCACTTGCATGTGGGGGCCTGAGGGCAGTTTGTATTTCCCATGCTGTCAGCTTAGCTCTTCCTCTTCCTTCTCCTTCTCCTCCTCCTCCTCCTCCTCTTCTACTTCCTCCTCCTCCTCCTCCTCCTCCTCCTCCTCCTCCTCCTCCTCCTCCTCCTCCTCCTCCTCCTTCTTCTTCTTCTTTCCTCTCCCGTGTCCTTTACTGGCCTAGAACTCACCAAGCAGGCCCACTGATGGACTAAGATGCCCAGGATCTGCCTGCTTCCACCTTTCCTGCAATGGAATTATGGTAGTCAGTGGCTCTGTCTTTCTTTTCTTTCATGTGGGTTCTGGCTATGGAACTTCATGCTTGCAAGGGAAATACTCTATGAATTGAGCTACCACCCAGGCATATGCTGATTCCATGTATCTTTAGATTTCTTCAGGCCTCCATTACACTTGTTTATGAGATTCCCATAAGCCTTCCCCCTTCCCGTGAGCCTTCTTCCCCTAGCCATGCATGGAACCCATAGGACCCGACCTGCACATTACAGGAAAGGCAAACTAGCTGAGCTGCAGTGAGGTTGCCAAGCATGTGGACAGTCTTCCGGTGGGGGCTCTGAAGGCTTCCTTGGCAGAAATTAAAGGAAAGTTATAATCTGCCTCACTCCTGTGATCTCTAGCTCCTCTGCAGTTAGTCCCAGGGTGATGATCATTTTATTCTGAATAAATGTCAGGAGAGTTGCGTTTGATCAGACCTAGGTGGGTGCTTGCCATAAGGAGCACACAGTGGATACCCAGGAGCCAGGAGTCACCCATCCTCTCTCTTATAGCACAGTGAAAGGAGCACACCTGTTGGCCAGGGCCAGCTTAGAATCTTTGCTGTGGCCCTTTCTCACTTCTTGAGCAAAATGTTCTGTTTTTGAAGTAGATCTTCTCAGACCTTTGATTTTAATGCAGAGTCATCATGCTACAGGTTTGAAGAGCATGCTAAGGAAAGGAGCTTTAGTTTAGGAAAAGTCAGGACTCAGCGTATATGTAACCAGAGTTTCCAGACTGTAGCAACTGATCCCCAGCTCTGTGATGGGGAGATCATTAGGACAGGTGGCTCAGCGTCTTGTCTGCTCTAAGTGCTGACTAAGGTTTTCATGGCCAGTGGCAGTTCTGGTACCCTACAATGAAGAATGATCCCATTCTACTTTCAGAAAGCATGGGGTCTGCCTATGATAAATGTGCAGAAATACAAGACAGGGCTGGAGTGCAGCTCTGGGGTAATACCAGCCTTGGTGGGGTACGCCTTGCGATCCATCCTCAGCTTTCCATGAACATCAGTAACAACAGTTAAACACAGAAATGAACTGGACCAGGCCAGGTTAACACACAGGTACTCCCCGGGTATACATGAGACTCAAAAGCGAATTTTAAACAAGGTGAGCCTGGATGCCATGGTTAGTGTTAACTAAGATCAGCTTGGCAGAATCTAGAATTACCAGGGAGATGGGCCTCTGGGAATGACTGGTTATCTTGACTGTGTTAATTGAGATGGGGAGATTTGCCCACTGCAGTGATACCTGGGAGTGGGTATCCTAGACCATAGAAAATGGAGGAAGGGAGCTGAGCACAAGCACTCATCTCTATTTCTTTCTTCACTGTGGATTCGGTGTCACCAGCTGCTTCAAGCCCCGCTGTCGGGACTTCTCTGCATGGTGGACTGTAGACAGCCTGAGCTGCAAGCCCCCAAGCCCCAGACAAACGATAAACTTTTCTCTTAGGTTGCTTTGGTCTCTTAGGTTGCACAGTTGCGGGGAAAGAAACTGAGACACTGGGCATGTCCCGGAACTGTGACTGGTCATTCTCCATTTCCTTTTCTACATAATTTAGGAGATATCATATACTTTAAACTTCTCCTCAGTGAAGGAAACAAGCCACACAGTGAAACTGAAGTCCCTAGATGAAATATTTCCAAACCAAATATATGACAAGTGAGTCATATTCACATACATAATTTATATATATTTATGATTTTATCCATGCTTGCATAAAAGTATACCATGGGATATCAGTAAATTAAAGAGATTGTCTGGCTGACAAATGGTAAGAGTTCTGATATGTTATTGAAGTTTAGCTGACATGAACATAAAGTATTATCAATTTAGATATAAATGTGATTCCAATTGTATCCCCAAAATAAGCAGTTCTAGAATATGTACATAGGGGATAAGAGGGGACTGAAAATACTCCACTACAAGATCAGCCAAACACACTAGTGTTATAGAAGATAAATGAGTAAGAAAGCTAGTAGTCACATAGACAACAAATAGCCACAAAACAAGTCTCAAGAGATTAAGAAAGCAGGGTATGGGATATTTTTTTCTGACCACAATACAATGAAGTTGGAAATCAGAAGTAAAACCAGAATGTGTGGAAATTAGATGACAAATGCTAATGAATCAAAGAGGCATCTCAGAAAGAACTAGAAAATACTTAGAGATGAGTGAAAGAAAAAAAATACAGCATGCTAAAACTCACAAGATTCAGGAAAAGCCACGCTGAAGGGCTTTATAGCTACAAACACCTGTACTTAGAAACAGGTGAGAACTCAAATTAGTAACCTAGATTTTCAACTTAAAGAGTGGGCAAAGAATGGGCCGTACTCAAAGCTAGAAGTGGGAGCATAATAATGACTTAAACAGAAAAACAATAGAGAAAATCACCCACATCAAAATAATGGATTTTCTTTTGTTGTTGATTTTTATTGAGCTCTAAATTTTTCTCTGCTCCCCTCCCTGCCTCTCCCCTCCAGCCTTCAACCTTTCCCCAAGGTCCCCATGCTCCTAGTTTACTCAGGAGATCTTGTCTTTTTCTACTTCCCATGTAGATTAGATCTATGTAAGTCTCTCTTAGTATCCACATTGTTATCAAAGTTCTCTGGGATTATGGTTTGTAGGCTGGCTTTCTTTGCTTTATGTTTAAAAACCTATGAGTGAGTGCATGTGATAATTGTCTTTCTGTGTCTGGGTTACCTCACTCAAAATAATGTTTTCTAGCTCCATTCGTTTTTCTACAAATAATGGATTTTCAAAAAGACTTAAGGAAACAGACTGAACTATGGATCAAGAAATGAGAAGGATGAGAATTAATGTTGATCCACAACTACTGATGATACAGAAATACAGTCTTGTCCAAGAGTTCTCTAGACATCGGATGGCAACACAAGATAACCTGCTTGAAGTGGACCAATTCCTACAAATGCAAACATCCACCAAGGTGGAAAGATGGAGCAATAGAGAAAATCTGAACATGGCTATATCTAGGAAGAAGACTGAATCAGCCATCAAAAACTTCTGGGGTGGGTGGGGAGAGCCTTAAAAATGGTGGTTTCACTGGTGATTTTTATCAGACATTGAAGGAACTATCAGAAATCCCTTTCAAATATAATAAAAGAGTTGGAGAGGAGGCAATGCCTAGTAATTCATCCTCTGAGCCCAGTTTTGTTCTGATAGCAGCATCAGAGATGGACGCGGCCAGCAAAGAAAACTATTCATCAGTTTTGTATTGAAGTTGTCCCAGAAGTCTTCAATAAAATATTAGCAACATTAACAACTAAATTTTAGTGTATAAAAGGATTTATCTCTGGCATGCAAGGATGGTTAAATATATAAATATTGATTTATGCAATATATCCCTATTAATGCCATGAAGAAGGAAAATAAGATGAATAATTTGAGAAGATGGAGCACAGATTTATAATTAAAACAGTAAAAACAAAATCTGTTTTTAGGAGTAAACTCTGTCTACATAAAATCTGTACACAGTGAAGACTGAACTCAGTGTTGAAGATCTAAATTCCTGGAACAAGAAACAAGGCAAAGAGGCCTCTTCAGTCTGCCATGGCAATTGGACAAAATTTGGTTTTAGCAATGTTCTTGCTGAATGCTCTAGCTGGACCAATTAGACAATAAAGAAGATAAAAGATAACTGACTTGGAAAGGGAGCTGCAGACTTCTGTTTGTAAGCACTAAGATCTTATACGTAATCTCCACTTTCACAAAAATGTTAAAACTAACAATAAACATAGAGGAGCAGCAGGCTATAATGTCAATGCATTAAAATCTCAGTTGCTTTCTTTCTTTGATTACACTGGGGATTGAACCCAGGACTTCACACATGCTGGGCAAGTGTTCTACCCCTGAGCTACAGCCCACCTCATTAATTGCCTTGCTCTACACTGACAACGAACAATCTGACAAGGAACTGGGGAAACAAGTCTGCTTCCAGGAGTATCACTAAGATACCCCCATTGACATACACTCTCATATATACCCTCTGTACACCTGCTGGTGCCCAAGGCATCGCCAGCAGACACTGCCAGATCTTGCCAAAGACTGGTGCTGGCAGCCATTCCCACAGCAGCACTCCACATCTGGACAGATGGCTTATGAGGACAGTATTTCCTTCCCACATTTGACCTACTGAGTACCTTCCCAGCTCACATCGGCCCCTGCCTTTCGAGGGCACCTTCAAAGATGGCTCCTGCCTTTTTGGCCCCCTTCCTGTCCATCTGGTGAGTGGCTGCCCCATTTCTGTGTTTCTACAATGCTTAGCCCGATGACCCTCTCTGCAGATACCATATCATGACACTTGTCTAGTTGCTTGTTCCCAGCCATGGGGGTGTCAAGAATGAGTCAGAGATCCCGAGACACAGCGCCCATAATGTGACATGTGTGGGGAGTGAGTGGACAAGAGAGGGTTACTGGCTTGATGTGGCTCTGCCGAGGCCCTGCTGCCATCTGGAGCATCAGCTAAGACAGGCAAGTATTCTACCTTGATAAGAACTTGAACCCAGTGGCCCACTGCCTTTTCATGTGCACACAACAGGGCGCGTGTGTCCACTCCTACACGGGAAGAGTTCAGCCGAGGACTCAGCAATGATGACTCACGCATGTTACAGAGCGGTGTTAGTTCTGTGGAAGGAAGTTAGATGTGGCTGCGTGTCACAAGTGTTCGGGGACCACGGGTGGGACCCTGTGATCTCCCCTGATTTCTGTGCTGAGGATTTGCTGACAAAAGGTGGTTAGCTGGGAAGAGTGATGTTGGCGGTGGAGTTAAAACAGTTTTTTTTGTGTGTGTGTGAAACTGCTTGCTTGCCTACCCCCCCGCCCCTCCCGCCCCTCCACACCTCTCCTGGCATGTGGATGTCTGCCACTTTAAAAGCTATGAGCATAGGCTGAGAATTATTTTTGATAATTGCCTACATTTCCTCAGAGAAAAGAACCCCAGGATCCCGGGGATGATGAGTGGGTGGAACACCAAAGAGTCCAGCAGTTCCATCCTACCCCAGACACCCACCCCAACAGAAGCAACTGGATCTGGCCGTGTTAGCCAGGCTCCATTTTGTTTTCTCTCGGAGAGTGCCTTTTGCAGCTCAGGCCAGCGCCAGCCAAGCCCAGAGGCTCCTGCTGCGTGTCCTCTTATTTAGAAACCTTGGCTCTACTGTGAAGATATTGTAAGTAGAGCAGGCTGGCAAGTCTGAACCAGGGGACAGAAGTCCCATGTACACAAGGATATGGGACTAACTCACCCATGTGACCTCAAACCACAGATAGGCACGGGTGCACACAGTTTGCGAATAGACTCAGATGGAACTTATACTCAACTTGCTTGAATACATACACGCATGACCCCATATAGGTGTGAATATACCACAGAACATGAACTACACTCAGACACATAAACATACTTAAGACAAACCTTACACTTCAATGGATTTGAATAGATATAGACTTGAATTTATAGACAGATAAGTGTGAATACACAGCCTGAGAACACACACTCAAACACATATAAAGCAGATATGAACTCACACTCAATAGACTTGAATATACACAGTATATGCATGTATATTCAACTCAAACTCTAAAACTTACAACTCAAAGGATGGACTTGACATACTCACAGACAGAAACAAATTTGCACACAGATAATCATGAATTCACACTCATGGGCAGACCTGACTTCTCTGTCCCAACTTTGAGCTCCTGGCTCCAGCTGGGCACCATCTCATTCTCTCAGAAGTTCTAACTCAAACAGTTGATCAAGGGACTTGCAGGTGGTCACTGTTAGCTGTAGGCAGAAATTTCTGTCCCCCAGTCACTCCCTAATAACCACCCAGAAACTTAATATAAATTGTAAATGCTCAGTTGATAGCTTAGGCTTATTATTAACCAGCTCTTACAACTTAAATTAACCCATTTCTATTAATTACTGCATTGCCACATGGACCCTGGCTTTACCTGTCCTTTAGCATGTTTTTCTCCTTCTGGGTCTTCTTGCTACTCCACCCTTCTTCCTCCCAACCTCCTCAGTTTGGCAGTTCTACCTATATTTCCTGCCTCGCTTCCAGCTAATCAGCTCTTTATTGACCAATAAGAGTGACGTACATTCTCAGTGTACAAAAGCATTATTCCACAGCAGCCAGCCTCTTAATTTCCCTACAGTGTCCAAGCACTGTCCAAGTTGGTTCCAGTATGGCAAACTATCACATACAGGTGCTTTAAACAATAGATACTTATTTCTTGCAGTTCTCGGGGCTGAAAATTCTGGTGGCTGGTGAGGGCCATTTTCTGTTTCTTAGATGATGTCTCCTTGTGTGCTCATGTGAAAAGATAGGCAACTTTCTGGGGTCTCTTCCACTAGGACGCTAATCCCATTTAGGAGGGCCCCACCCTTAATGACCTCAATACCTCCCAACACTACCGCCTTGAGATTTGGGAGCTTTAGTGTGGACATTGAGTCTATAGCAGGCTCCCATTCCTAATCCACTCAGAGATGGCGACAGAGGAAATCTGGCATCATCAAGCCTTCTGATGGGCCCAGGGTTGAGTATGCTGTGTTTATCATAACCTGTCACTCCCTGGCTCACATGGGTAGGGCTTCCTCTTCTGTTTCCTGGCTTCCCTCTGCTCCTCTCTACCTGCATTCCTGTATGTCCTTCTGGTGTGGTGTGGAGGGCAGAGATCACACTCAGCCAACCTCAGCTTCTCCAGTCACACTCACTCCATGTATGGGTTGTATTGCTGTCTCTTTAATTTATTCCCGCAGGTGTGTATTTATGCACATTGGCATGCTGCATGCTTGCCTGTTTAGCTAGCTGCCTTATATACATATCCACCCCAGAAATGTCTGAGCCCTCTGTGCTCTTGGCACTATACCTTAAAGAATAAAAGAGATGTTAGTAACACTTCCAAGTTGACAACACTTCTCTGCTTGCTTCCTTCCTTCGAGACAGGATCTCACTAGGTAGCCATGTCTTAAACTCAATGTCTTCCTGCCTCAGCTTCCCAGTGAACTGAACTTTTGAGATCATTCATGTTATGTCTTGAGAGAAGGAAAAGTTGTGCCAACTTTTGTCCTCACTGCACTTGTGTGCATGTACATGCATGTCATAGTGCCTGCAGAGGTCAAGGGACCTCAGGTGTCTGTCCTTGCCTTCCCCTTCTATGAGACAGGGTCTCCTTGTTGCTCATTGCTTTGTGTGTGTCAGGCTATCTTGCCTGCCTGAGGCTTCTGGAGATTTTTCACCCATCCCACCTCTCTGTTGGAGCGCTGGAATTACAGATGCGAGCTATTGTACAAGCATTTACGAAGGTTCTGGGACTTGAACTCACACTTCACACTTTAGTCCCCAAGGCATCTACTTTGCCTTTTTTCTTTATTAAATAGCAGTGTAAACAATTTAAAGTTGGCCTGTGTTAGTAATAGGGAAGGTGCTGGGGCAAACTGTGATGACAATACTGGCCTTGCAGATGTCCAGGAACTGGAGAGTCCCCTGTAAAGACCTCTTTTTATGTAAGCTAGCTTATTGGTTTATACAAGGGCTCGTTTTCTTGTGTTGCCTTTCTCCTCAAGAGATTGTAATTAACTGGATATTCTGTGAGTGACTGATGTGTGGTATGTAAGATGTCTGGGGGATTTCAGAGGGAGATAAAGTCCTTCACAACTTTTGAGACTGAGGAAGAAGGGTCAATAGACTGTAAGAGCCAGAGGTCAGGGACGGCAGGAGCAAAACCGCATCTTCTGGCCATGACAGAAGGCTCTGCTCATGGACTAAAAGCGGCTGCGGTTGCCCGCACAACACCTATACAAGATCAAGTCAACCAACATTCTAGCATGGAGTGGGAAGGGTTTCACAAGTCCTGCCCCTAATGGAAAAGCTAAGGAGGGCTCCTGGCTTCTGGGAAGGGAGAGTCAGGTTCCTTATAGGATGTGGTTGCCAGACACCCAGGCTCCAAAAATGGTCTATACCCAGAAGTATATGGGCAACAAAATTCAAGTTGATGTGTTGTTGAATTAAAAACAAAGAGGACACCAAGCTGTGGGCATGTGAAGGTGGGTGGACCTGGGAGGAGTTACAGAGAGGAACTGGAGGTGAACATTATCCAAATACATTGTTCTCAAGAAATTAATAAAAACTATTAAAAAATCTTTTGAGGATGCAAGTTTTATGTGCACGCACATGAAACAATGAGACAACACAGAAACGAACATAGCTATAAGATAAATTTAGAAAGGTTAAATTCTTAGTGAGACTGACTGTCTTGAGGCAAAAGGGGAAGTCAGGGTTTGAACCCAAAGGGACATGTGGAGGGAGGGAGGACAGGTGAAGCCCTGCATTTCTGTTTGTCCACTGTGGAGGGTATGTAGAGCCTCTCTCATTATAAAATGCGCAGCACACCTTGCCTTCGCTGGCCACTCTGTCTGGCAGCTCTGGAATCTTTCCTCCTGTCACCGGTGCTGGCGTGCTACCATTCCCTTTTGCTCAGCTCTCTCTCCTTGACCTCTAGGACACCTTAGATTCTCTACAACGTCTATCGTTTGGTTGAATAACGTCCTTGTGGGGGGGCCTGCCGTGGGAGTGTTCAGAGGTAGAGGGGGTGAATGCTGGCATGGGGCAGGCACTCCTTGAGCATGAAATGGCTTTGTTGTTGGAACCCGAACAGGCAATACATAGTCAGGTCATGGAGGAGTGCATCTGATGACACATGGCTCAGTTGGGCACCTCATCTCTTCCTGATGACGCGGAGGAGCTAGATACAGAGTGGTGTGTCATGGGAAGCCATAATAAATGACTCAAGTGGCAAGGTAACAGGGATGTGTGCTTTTCCTTATCAGTGGGGACTGAGAAAGCCTCTGGCTTCTGTTGGGTCCTAGTTCCTTCCTGAGAAGAGCCAGGGTGGAGGGCAATTTTTAGTGTCCCAGAGGGTTTGAATGCACAGGACCAGCACACTGGAGGACCCAGCTTATCACCAATTTGGGGTGTAAATTTGGAGGGTAAATCACCCCCATTGTAAACATGCCTTTCAGGGTGCTGCACCTCATTCACTTAGTCAGAAAGCCATAGAGGTGCTGCTTCCATTTCTCCAGTGTGTTTCTGGGCAACATCAGTGCGTGGCTAAGTCTCTGCCACTGATTCACAGAACAGGTACTTGTGACCCCTATTTATTAAGTCACTTGCCTGACCTTTGGTGGCCAAGCGGAGCCTCACAACATGGAGACTGCTGCCCAGAGTCCCTGCTCATGTCACTTGGCCACCAATTGGCGAGGATTCCGAAGCTTGGCCCTGGTCGCTAGAAGCAGGGAAGCTTTGGGTGAACGACAGTTGGAAATCGCTGTTCTCTCTCATACTTAAGCTAGGCGTGCTGACGAATGGCAAGGAGTGTGGAAGGGGGAGCAAGCACAGTTCCTTTCTTTCTTTGCTTGTTGAGAAACCATTTTTATTCTTGGCCCACAAAGAAGAATCGCAAAACTCCAATTCCTTCCATTGCTTGTTTCAGAAGAAAAGAATTAGCTAGGGCAGGTACCTTGTTAGGGACAGATTATGCATAAAAGACAGGAACAAAGCTCCGAGATAAAAGGCCCTTCATGTCATTGAGATGCTTCAAGTTAGCCTCTGGGACAAGTGCCTCTTAGGTCATTTCAAACTGGGGCCCATTCTTGGGACCTCCGTGGATTAAGAAGTAAAACAACACCCGATGTCCCGGCCATTGTTGTGGCTCTCGTGTCAGAGTGGGTTAATTGAGACTTGTGCTCCTTCCCATTCGGAAACTTTGTGTGGGACATAATGTGTGTGGCTGCAGCTTTTTAAAGTGCAAACTAGGTAAGAATTGCAGGTGCTTGATTTGCCTTCCCAGATAATCACACACACAGACACACAGACACACACAGACAGACACGCACAAATGAGTGAGAAAGAACTTTTTTTTTGCAAGTCCTTCACTTCAATAGGCAAGAAATTTAACATATTTCTCAAAATATTGAACAAAAAATTATTCCATGACTCCACTCCTGAGAGCGTGCCCAGGAGAAAGGAAAACACCCCCCCCCCCCCATGGATGCTTAAGCATGCGTGTGGCTAGCAGGAATGTACATCGGAGTCCCAAACTGGAAACAACCAACGCATCCCTCGGCTGATGGATGGGCAGATGAAATGCGGTGTGTGTGCACAGTGGGACAGCGGGTGGTCGCGTAAAGAGGAGACGCTTTGTTCTCTGATGCTGCGACACTGGGGACCCTGGCATCTTGTGTGGAGGGAAATAAACCAGCAACAAAACATCCCATACTGTATGATGCTGTGTCTGGAGGTGGAATGTGGCTTGGTGTCCCAAGGGTGGGGATGGTGACTGATGGACGCAGTCTTTGTTTTGTGGTGAGGAAAATATTGTGAACTTGGAGAATACCCTAAAAGGCGGACTCCTGATGTCAATAGAGACATAAAATGGGAAAAGTCCTCACATGTAAACACAGGCCATGCTGCCTTCCACAGGTTTGGACCATGACCCCATGGAGGACCCTCTTACCTGAAGGTCTGGCCCTTCTGTTGAAGATCAGAAGGGCTTTCCTATTGGCCTTCCTCACAGCGACAGGAACATGTGTGTCCACAGCCTTTCTCACAACATTCTCTCAATGTCCTCAGGCAGAGCCTGGACAGCTGGACCCTAGCCTGCCGTCGTGGCCACACGTGACACTGATATCTACTAATTAGCAAGATGCCCAACTGGACTCAGAGATTTTGCTCTTTGGACAAAGAACCTGCACTTTTCTTTTGAAGAGCAGAATGAGGGTTGAAGTTGCAAAAGGATTCCCACTCCCAGCTCTGGGATAGGTGCTGGGAGTAGAAGGAAGGGAAATATTGAGGAGCCTTGCTTGGCTTTCCTAGGAAGGCCTGAAGTTTCCTTTGCTCCCACCCAGTCCAAGATATTTGACACTGACACAGATATTTGATAGACTCTACACACAGCTGTCCCCACTCAGCAGCTGTCATTCTGAGAACACACAGTGTGACGACATCATTCCTGGTGATGTCCTGGAAACCAAGAAGGAGGGGGCATCTTTTGGAGGCTGTGATGACCCTTGCTGTAATAATAGCACTAGGGTTCCTCAGGATGTGGGTGTAAAATCAATGTAAATAGCTGTGGATTTTGCAGTAAAAGCAAGCTGTAGTGCACCAGCATTTGGCTGGCCAAGCCCTCTGCCTGCCATCCCTGCTGAGATGCACTGCACACAGAGACTCGGTGCTGCCAGTGAAGTGGGGCTTAGGGTTGAAGCAGGGCATAGGGTGTGGTGAGATACCAGAAGTATTGCTACAATTCCTCTCATACTGCAGGTCTCTCTGTACTAGCCTTCCTTCTGGGGACTGGAGCTGGGTGCCTGGCCACAGCCATAGACTGTCCTTTATTGCTCCTGTGACAGGAAACCATCCTGGAGTACCACCGTCATCTAGGGAACACTTGACTTGTGTGTTCTCGATATCCTAGATATTTGCCTCTCCTGATTAGTCTGTGCTGGTGGCCAGCATTTGGGGAGGGTCTGTGTACAGGCACTGAGACCCTGTCTCTTCTGTTGAAGTCTTTGAGATCCCTCTGCCTCTCTCTCTGCCCTCCCACTCTGTTTTGGTTTGGTTGAGACAGGGTTTCTCTGTGTAACAGCCCTAGTTGTCCTGGAACTTGCTTTGCAGACCATGTTGGCCCTAAGCTCACAGATCCATCTGCCTCTGTCTCCCAAGTGCTGGGACAAAAGGCATGCCCTACCACCCCTGGCTGCCTTCCCGCTCTTTGAAAGAGGAAGAAAACATGCAGAAACTGATACAGTAGGGATACTTGTCTTGGGATTGGATAACTGCACGGTTCTCATGGTCTTGGTGATCTGTTCCAGTTGTCTCCTAACCAGACATCCAGGGTGTGTAGAGGATGAAGGCGACGAGCATCTGTATACCGGGTGTGAGCATCTGTATCTATATACAGATAGATACCCTATATTTGCATATAGGGTGTGGACAACTGCATACAGGGGTACAGGCATCTGTACACAGGGGTGGGCACCTGCATATGGAATGTAGGCACCTGCATATAGGGTATGAGCATATGCATACAGGGGTTCAGGCATATCTGTACACAGGGTGTGAGCATCTGCATACAGTGGTACAGGCACCTGTACACAGGGGTATGGGCACCTGCATACAGGGGTGTAGGCACCTGCATATAGGGTATGAGCATCTGTGCCCCAAAGATGCTGTGCCTGCTTGCACTCTGTCTGCAAAGCTTTTCTAACCCATACTTCCTTCTCACGGCAGTCAAGACTGGCAGGCAGAGCTTCTCAAGCTGAAAGTGAACTTTTAAAAAAATCATTGTAGCATGATGAGAAGAAGAAAACTTACCAACAGGAAAGAAGCGCACCCCAGTTGGAGCCCGGTCCAGACTTCAGAGGAGACTCTGCGTCACAGGTGAGAGACATGACTGCTCAGACAGGCCTAGCTGAGCTGTGTGGCCATTGCTGCCCACCAGCTACAGCCCGGTTCCTACTCTGCTCATCTACCGTAGCCCACTCCAGCGGCAGAGGATTCAGGCCTGACGAGAGCTCCTTGTGGAAGGGACAGGATGGCCGATGACCAGTGCCCCGCTGCAGTAATAAAACGTCTAGACAGCAATTAGCGTTCATTTCCCCGAAGAATGCACTGTGTCATTGGAAAGTCCTCCACGCTGCATGGGAGCCATCAGGGTTTGCTTCCCCATGAATCAATTCTCAGATCTGATCAGGGTCTGTTTGGGAGCATCCAGGGCTCCGGACAGGCCTTTCTCACCCTTCTCTCTTGCTGTGCCTCGTGTTCTGGGACCCCCAAAAAGCAGTCATCTCTAGTTTTCTCATCCTACAAACCTATCTGGCCCTGGGTTTGGGAATGTTTTGTGCTGGGAGAAGGTGCTGTGGGTCTCCCTGTTTCCTTTCTGTTTAACCCCAATCCTGGGTTCCAGATGTAAATGCTGTGGCCACCAGGAAGGTGGCTTAGCCAGGCTGACCACTAATCTGAGCTGTGGCTAGGCCATGGGTACCTGCTCCTTTCTCTTCTGAATTTTCTACACCATGCCCAAGCCCACTCAGCTGCTCTTTGTCTGGCCATTTTTTTAACCCCATCCTGGCTTTGTAAAAGATCTCCTTATGTCGCTGTGTATGACCTTGAACTTTTGATCACCGTGCCTCTACCGCCCTAGTGCAGGGATTCTGGGGGTCCCCACCCGTGCAGTTTCATACGGTAGTGGGACTCGAACTCAGTGCAAGCGCTCTACTCAGCTTTGTCACAGGGTTCTGATGGGTCTCAGTGGATCATGATCCAATAAACAGAAATGGCTTCTTCCTATCCTGGAACTGGCGAAGCTCTTTCTGTGTAACTAAGAGCCTGCTCCCCTCATAGGCAGGCTATAGAGTCAGGGCGCCTTCTAAAATGGATGTTTTTGCAAACAGGGCTCCTCCCTGGACAGCCCCATGCCTTCTATAACAGAGAGGCTAAGAAAGGAGCCGGAGGTACCTTTCACATAGATGGAAAAACCAACCTACAGACTTTAATGTATAGGAAGAAACTCCCCAGAGGATTTCGCTCCCTGAAGGTTTACAAGTAATTGCTGTAAGAACATAACTCATTTGTGTGTTAAAGGATATGAAGCCTATTTAGTACATATTAAACACTATGGAAAAAACATACTGTTTACAAAGCTGAAATGACAAGTTATTTGCACCAGGATGACACATACACATATAGAATCTATTTGACCAAGTACTTTGTTGTGTAAGTATGTGGCAACCAACTGTCTTGCTCATGGTCTTTCTTGGCAGTGCTGTGTATCTTGTATTTAATGCAGGGGTTCTCAACTTGTGGGTTGCCACCCCTTTGGGGGCAGTCAACTGATCCTTACATAGGGGTTGCCTACAACCATTAGAAAACACAAATATTTACATTATGACTCATCACAGTAGCAAAATTACAGTTACGAAGTAGCAACAGAAGTAATTTTATGGTTGGGATCACCACTACATGAGGAACTGCATTAGGAGTTGAGAACCATTGATTTAATGGAAGGACAGTGATCTCCTATAATCTGGGGCCCAATTTATACTTCTGCAGGGAGGCATAAGAACTGCATGTTGTTTTTATTCTTGGGACTCTCTTCTTGGTTGGTCCCACGCTGACTCTTGTTTTGGGACATTCTTCCTCATTCAGGTAGGAACCCCAGCAGTTCTGGTAGTGAGTCCTGGACGTGTATAGTGCCCCAGGCCACTGCTATAGTGACAGAGAGTGACTCTAAGATGGAGTCTGTCTTTGTTGTCTGTCCTCAGGTCAGTTTCCTGGGTTCCTGTGATTACTGGTCTCTGGGGGAATGTGCTGCAGAAGTACCACTGACGTGGCACGAAGCACCCATTGCTTAGTCAGAGCAGTGATGGCGTGGTGGCTTGCTGCCCTGGTGACAGTGCTCTGCAGAGGGTGAGTGGGAGAGATGCTCCTGTTTCCTCTGTGCCCTCCTTGGTGCTGGCCTCAGATGTCCCCTTTTGTGGCAAAGGTTGCCATAAAATTTTCTAAGAAATTTACATAATTGTCCATTATTCCCGTCTCTGCCTCTCAATATTTGTCCCTCCTAACATCCCGCAGTATATCTGTTGCCAGCCCCTGGCACGGATACACCCCATCCTCTCTGAGACATTTTTTTGAGATTGTAAATAAAAGCCACAGCACCGAGATGCAGACAAGATGGAGCCCATTGGAGCTGGAAGTCGCAGCAAAGTTATAATTACAGCGGAGTGGCGCGGGGTGAATTCCTTCCACCCGTAGATTTAATTGTCGTCAGCTGCAGAGGACAGGGTGCACTGACCAGAGAAGTGGGGGTAAGGGAGAATGGAGAATGCAGGCCCCAGGCAGTCTGCAGCCTCTGGGAGGGGCGGCAGGTCTGAGAATGTGAACCCCGGGCAGTCTGCAACTGTGTATCTATGTATTCCCCAGGAGGATGACAGGAGCCCCTGAGATCTGATAGCATTTTTTGCACAGTGGACTAGATCAAACCGTAGCAGTGGGAACCTTTTGTCCAACCTCTGACACAAAAGGACATCCGGACAACCGAAAACCAGACAAATAGCAATTAAAAAATTTAGAGAGAAATATGAGGTTTTAAAAGTATAACTTGTTCGTTACTTACCTGAGTCACTTGCTCCCCAGAGGCACAGAGTCATATGCAGTGGGGGTTACTTGTTGCCCTTCCCCAGGCTTACCCTTCTATGCTTTGTGCAAGCAACATTAGGGCATGTAGGTTCCTTCTAGGCTCGCTGGTGGCCGAGTGGACAGGGAAGGGAGGCAGCCCGGCTAATTGCTCCTTCACAGGGTGGAAATTCGCTTGCTGCTAATTCGAGACTCCAGCAATGATGATAATAGCGATGCTAATGACTGTGGGAACAGGGATTATAGGTAAGACACAGTTATAATCAGGAAGCTGGTAATTACCTTGTAGCCACAACTGGGCTTTTGAATTTTATATTTCTTGCATTTTTTAGTTCTTAATTACAATAGTTCTATTAATGAGAGATGGCCTTCCAGAGGTAGATGGGGTTCATTGCGAGGGAAGGAGTGTGTGCTCATGCAGCCTGCTCTTCCCTGGTTGTGGAGAGACTAGCGGAAGTGAGATGTTCCTTCCCGCGGGAAGAGAAGCAGCACCAGCGGGCTCCTGATGGCACACGCGGTAGCCATGGGCTGCGGTTTCCATTTGTTTACTGTCTTGTGGGTACCAGGAGCTCAAGGCCATTCTCCTTAACCAAAGGCGATGTTCAGCAAAGCCCACAATCATCAGGACACTATGACGGGGCAGTGCTGGAAAGCCATACACCAACATGGGTGTGGGGGTGGGGGCTTCAGATATGAGCCCCTCTGACCTGTGATGTCTGACTGCTCTCACAGAACTGAAAGACCCCCCCGTTCAAGTGTACAATGAAAACTATGTCTAACAAAGAGCCCTGAGTACATAGTCAGGGTCACCTGCACAGGACATGTAGTCATGTGAATGGCTGGCTGGCATACAGATTCACATCTATACCTGTGTGTGTGGTTGTTGTGTGTTAATGTAGGGCTGTTGCTCTTTCCATGGGACTCCTCCAGATAACCCCTGTCCCCTCAAATCAAAGGCTATTAGTGACTTTTTAAGGTCGTAGCCCACTCATTAAGTCACCTCACCTGCTGGCTTCAGGTTCTGAAATCCACCTGGGTGTCTTGGGTAAGCAAACTTCACATGGACTTTCAGGGATGTGAGGTTGGATCTACTACCCAGGGGCAAGGGAATATTGCTACGATAATCACCATGAATAATATCAACTAGGGGATAGAAGAGTTTGCTTCATCTTATAGATTTAGTTCATCATCTAGGGAGTCGAGGCAGGAATCTGGAGACAGAAACTGACGCAGAGGCCATGGACGAGTATTTATTGCTTATTGGCTTGCTCTGCCTGCCTTCGTACAGCACCCAGGATGCTTAGCAACATCCACAGTGGGCTAGGCTCTCTGGTATCAGTCACTAAATAAGAAAATGTATCACCATAGGCTTGCCTACAGGCTAATCTAGTAGGGGCATTTTATCACAAATGACTTAAGATCATGTCAAATTGATGTAAAATTAGCCAGCACCGGGGTGTTCCTCCACTGAGGACACTTACAGTCTTAGTTTGAGATTTTTCAACTCCATGAGAAGAATTATCCATCAAATGCCAGAAGGTCAGAAGATCCCTGTGGAGTTGGCAAAGGGCTTTCTGGCACTGCCTCTGTTGGGGTAGCTATCTGACTGTGATTCAGATCAGCCCTACGCTGCCCACTAACCCCAGGGCACAGAAAGGTACAGCTATGGGGGTGCTGACAGGGGTGTGTGTGGCACAAGATGAGTGTTCCCCAGGATGCAAGATGGTGTGTACATGGGAGTTCTTGGGAGGGTCTATGTTACCAAACATGTCTAATCAAGATCACCCCTGTCCCCTAGGGCCATAGGAAGGCGCTAATGATGCTGTGTTTCCAAGCCAATCTGGTCAAGACCACTCTTGTTCTCTCCTCAGGCCACAGGAAAATGCATGAGTGAGAACTTGGTGGTAGCCTATGTTAACAAATAAGTCAAGACCACACCTGCCTTCCTCACCCCAGGCCTCCCAGGATGCTGGAAGGTACATGTGCAGTCTGCTGGAGTAGCAGTAGGATCTGTGTTACAAAATGACAATCTACAGCACAAATGTTTTCTGTTTTTGGGAATGAAAAACTCACATTGCTCCAGTTAGGTCACTTTGTATCTGATCGTTCCCAGCTCTTCAGCCATAGTTGGTTATTGTATTCCTCTTCAACAAGGTGCAGCAGAGGAGGAGGAAGATGTTATGATGAGCATCATCTACCAAAAAAGTGCCATGTCATGTTTTAGTGAAAGAAGATTGGGAAGGCCAGCCTGGGGTTGGAACAAGTCCTTAGAGAACCGTCTAGGATGCAAGACTGCACACAGAAACTGCTGATCAGGAAGAGATGGAAAAGGGTTAGAGTCCAGGTCAGGACTGGGTTGAACAGTGCCTTATATAAGCATGGGAAATAGTTTAACATTGGCAGAACAGTTACTGCAACATTCAGGCTATGGGAGCCAATGCCTGGACCCTGGCTGGGATGAGCTGATGGGTGATGAAGCTGCTACTATGGGTCGGAGGCAGGTGTGAACTGCAGACAGGTGTGATACAGGTGTGAACTGCTGGCAGGTGTGATGCATCTATGAACTTCTGGCAGGTGTGATATAGGCTTATTGATCATCTGGCAGGTATGACGCAGGTGTGAACTGCTGACATAGGTATGATGCAGGTGTGAACTGCTGGCAAGTGTGATGCAGATGTGAACAACTACTACGGGTCTGATACAGCTATGAACTGCTGGCAGGTGTGATATAGGCTTGAACTGCTGACAGGTATGATACAGGTGTGAACTTCTGGCAGGTATGATGCAGATGTGAACTGCTGGCAGGTAAGATGCAGGTGTGAACTGCTGGCAGAAAATCAGAAGCTCAAGAATGGCCCATCCTAGACTGATAAAAAGTGACTAGGACTTTGGCTGGTGATTCAGTTAAAATCAGGGTGGCTGCTTCTACAGACTGTGGTACTCGTCTTCTACTCCCTATGGGGACAGATGGTCTATGGGGAGTTTCCTCTCTGAAGGACCTGTGTAGAAAGGACCCCATAGTTCTATTAGCCTTGACTTTGGACACTGCAGGCTTTTGTGAGCTGGGAAGGAGCAGAATCCCAAGCCCATTAGAGGCAGAAGATGGTATGAAGTTTTAACTAAGAGACATCTGTCTATCTGTTCTCTGCACCCAGTTTCTATGGGGAGTTTGGTAATGCAGATGCCACAGGGAGTATGGAAAGACACCATGTGCTCCTTTCACACTGTAAAGCTTGAAGACAAGAAACTGCATATCACCTGTTATACCTCCAAGGGTTAGGTCAGGTCAGAACCCATGCCTTCAGAAAGCACCAAATTATATAAAAAAATACTCCCATATACAAATGACTGATTGTGTCTTGTGGCCTCCATTCATGTGCAGTACCGTGTGACAGAGAGGAGCCCATACTTGCTAAACTTGTTTTAAACACCCCAATTAGTTTGGAAGAGGAGGCTTCTCATTGTCATCAGTGCTCAACCATAGGTGAAGCCAGTGGCTTCAGAGTGGCTGACCTTTGCCGGGCCACCAGGAGCAGCGTGCACAGGAGAGCTACTTGAGCCTCAGCCCATCCTGTTTGTTCTTTGACTGAAGCCGTGTAAACCACCGGGGTGACCTGGAAGAGTTCCTTATATCAGTGTAGAATCTAGACTCACTGGCTCTTCAGCGGCATCTTCATAGAGCATCCTTTTCCTTAAAGACAAGATGTGCATTTCTTTCTGTGACAACCAATATTGATTGTCAGCTTGATGGACTCTCGAGTCTCCCAAGATACAGGCCTCTGACATGTCTGTGAGGTAGTATGTAGACTGAGCAGATAGGGGTGGGAAGAACCCTTCTACCTGTAGGTGGTGCTGTTCCATGGGTTGATGTCCTGGACTGCATAAAAAGCAGAAAAGCCTGTACCAGTGTTCATCTCTCTCCCTTTCTGACTATGACTATAATGTGACCAGCTGCCTCATGCTCCTGTCCCATGTCTCTTCCACTCTGATGGTGTGAGCCAAAAGTGGATCCACCCTTCCTCAAGTTGTTCTTATTGTGTCTATAATGCATTCTCTTTGCACCTGAGTTTAGGTGTCGATGCAAAACTGACCCTTGGGGCTAATGCTTAGCCTTTCAACTATTACCTTATAATGTGTGCTTCCTTGAAATTCTTCTGAGAAACTACAGTGCAGGCTCATACAGTTGGACGTGCTCATCTACTCCCAGGCACCAACCATGTGGACCACAGGGATATCCTTCTCCAATAACAAACTCAAGCCATGCTCAATTATGGCTCGCTTATTAACTTGGTGTTTACATTTTAGGTTTGCACAATGAGTCCTCTGTGGCGTGTAAAGATACACACGTGCCTTTTCTGCTCATGTGAGTGTTTAAACAAAGTTCTTCTGGGTTCAGCAGTCACTGTGCAGCCCTCAGCACACTACCTCTGCGATGAATCTTCAGAACTTTGCTTATTCCATGGTCCTCATCTCTCTTAAATCTGTCTTTATTGAGTACTTCTGTATAGAAGAAGCTATTCCTTGTTGAGCGCTACTAGGATTAACTGTGTAGTTAATTGTCACAACCCTTAAAACCATTGCTGGAGAATTTTAATTTTTGCATATTGTCTTAGCTTACCATCTTTTAGGTTTTGAACAGTCAAACACAATGCCCCATTACTTGTCCAAAAGAAAAACAAAATTAGCATGCAAGGGAGGGAGGTGGTGGGAGATTGATAGAGGGACAATGTCCCATGGAGTCTTTCCCAAGATAAGTGACAGTCTCTGGAGATAGGTAGGTAGCACCAGCTTCCAGAAGGTAAGGGATTTAATGGGAGTTGGAGGCATGTATTGTCCCCACATGGGAGGTTTGGACACAGGGGGAGGGCAACTATCCAGTCACTCACAGTGGTTCCTTGAACTAATTTTGGAGCCAGAATTGGCTCAAATCCTGGCTTTGCATTGAGACAAAAGACCCCTGACCTAGCACTTGGCCAGCTCATGTCTATTGATTTGGGTGAGTATGTGGTTGCTCAGGGTTACTGAGAGAAAGGAGTGACCCAGATGACCCAGAACCCGGATGAAAGCTTAGAATGATAGCAATACAACCTGTGAATTGTCACTGGCCCATGGTGTTCTGGAAGACACTGTTGTGAGACTGAAGGGTTCTGATAGCCCTTGTGAAAAGGAAGCAATGCCCACCGGGCAGTGGTCCCAAGTCTCCTCCTGTGTCAGATATGTCTGGTCTGTGTACATCCCCAGCATCCAAACTGCAGACATGGTTTGGAGAGTTCATCCGCGGTACATGCCTGTCTTTCAAGAGTGCACTTCAAGAGCACACTTGGACCGACAAGCCCATGTGACATTGATGAACAGACATGTGAGGTTTCTGGTGAGGAATCTGGAGGTCTCACACAGCAAACCCTTGTCAAATTGGGGGGAAACGTGAACCCTTAGTACCTCAAAGGCTAGTATTGCCTTCTCTGCCCCCTATTCCTAAGTGATTTATAAGAAGAACAGATGCAAACCTCATTTTCCAAGTTATGTTTTCTTCTGTCTTTCAGAGAAGATGCACCTACAGGGACAGATATGATAAAATGATCGTCCTACAGGGTGGTGGGCTTGCAAATCTGGGTCATCGAAACCATTCGTATCAGAGACACAGACAAGAGCTTCCAGTTACCTTCCTTCCGGGCTCCCTGTAGTGAGCACGATGAGAAGGGCTGGCTGTGGGCTACTGCTCTGCCTGGGATGTGCAGGGCGATAGGAATGGGCCTTGCCCTTGGCTGCTCTCCGGGGGGCACTGACAGCATCTAGCCTTCCCACTGTTAACGTGCTTGGCAAGGTAACATTTGAACATATTTACATTCTGTACTTAATTAAAGATGCTCATCGGATCCATTTGGGCAACTTGATATTGAGAAGAAGGGAGCAGATCTTTATGGGATCGTCCTCCAAAGGAGGATGAAGTCACCATCATGGAATCTAAGGAGGAAACATTAACAGACCATCTGATGTTCTGCAAAGGGAGCTTCGGGAAGAAATAAAAGAAGGCCTGGATTGTCATTGCAGTCCGTCTCATTCTCCGGCTGTGCCCAGCCAGGCCACCCGTGAGCTGGGATCCCATTAGGAGAGCTGGGCAGCGGCTTGTATTTATTAAATCTGGGAGAGGTCCATCAATCATAGCCATGGGCCTCAGTGTTTGCTGGGCTGGGGAGAGTCCCACATGTACCCTTTGAAGTGTCTTTTACTGAAGGTAACATCTGAAGACTGTAAACAATGAGTTCCTCTTTCTGATGGGGACTTTGTAGGGGATGCGGGGAGATACAGAGCCAGGCAGAGAAGGGGCAGCTGCACAGAAGAGCTTATGTGGGCAATTTGCACATTACCACCCTCACACTTAGTAACTAGGTCCTTAAAAATGGAATTCTTTATCTGGGAGGTCTGTAGGCAACAAGGGCCATGTGGGCACGTATGTGCTTCCTGTGACACACATCTTAGTTACAGGGAACAGCAAGGAAATCCTGCATGAGTGATCTCCTCCCTGCATGAGGCATTGGAGCTCAACCATCTCCCTGTGTAAATCTGGAGCTTTAATAAAAGGGAACATTTCCATTCATAAAATTAGCAGTGAGAATGAGAGATGACCTCGGGAATCAGTAGCCATGCAAATGTGAAGACCCAGGTTTGAATCCCCAAACCTACATAAAATTAGGTGTGGTAGCACGTCTGTTATTTTAGTGCTCCTACAGATCGTAGGTAGAGAAGGGAGAATCCCTGAAGTCTGTGGGCCAGCCAGTTTACACAGTGTTGAACCACAGACGCTGTTTTAGACAATGAGGAAGATGAAGCTTGACCCCCAAGTTGTCCACATACATCAACACTCATGTCCTGTTATGTGTGCACTCATATGCACACACATACAGACACATGCACACACATGTTATAACACAGAAATACATACACATAAAAGAAAGTTAGCAATGTTATAAAGAATTATGCTTTAATATCACCAATCATTTTAAGACTAAATATCTCTGGATTTTTTTAATTTACTGTTTTTCTTCTTTATTTTCTTTTAAAAATACATTTTTAAAAATTTATTCTTATTTTACATGTATTAGTATTTTTTCCTGTATGTATGTCTGTATGAGTGTGCAGAATTCCATGGGACAGGAGTTACAGGTACTTGTGAGCTTCCATGTGGGTGCTGGGAATAGAACCCAGGCCCTTTAGAAGAGCAGCCAGTGCTCCTAGCCACTGAGCCATCTCTCCAGCCCCTTCTTTATTTCCTTATTCTTTTTTTCTATTAAAACAGGGTTTTGCATCATCCAGAAAGTTCCTTGAGTTTTCTGTCAAGTTGAAGTTGGTCTTGAACTCTGGCTCACCCTGCCTCCGTCTCCAAGATGCTGGCAGTGTAGGCACTCACCACCCCACTGTCTGAACTGATTGCTTTTCATTCTCAACAAAGTAGGTTATTGTCAGGTCTCGAGCAGTGATGCATCTCTGAGACATAATGCATGATAGAAATTAACAGCAGGCTGCAAAAATCAGTAGCAAACCTGGGAATTCCAGGAATTTGGTCAGCTTGTGTGTGAAGACTCTTTCCTGGAGATAGGTTCAGTTGCTGGAATTCCAGCCACGTCACACTTTTGCCTTTGAAAACTTATTAGCTTTCCAATAGTGGATTAAATGAGATTCTTACTTCTAAAATATGCTCTTCGATTTGATATTTTTTATCTCTTTGCAAGCAAAGGAAGCAAGATTTGTGTGAAGACTCATTGCTTGAGCAGTTGAGATCTTGAGGCGCCATCTACACATAAGGAAGAAACAGTTAGCGCGAAGGTTTTGTTCTAGAATGAGTAAATGACAAGGAGATGGTGACGCTACAGGCCAGGGTCCAAGGAGGACCACATCTGGGCATGCTCCATGCTAACCCTGTGTGTGGAGCAGTGAAAACCAGCGATGTTAGCCGTGGTTTCAACAGGCACAACATCCGTGGCCTGCCGGGTGTAGAGCTGGTGGCGGCCAGGTGCTGTGCCAGCCTTGTTCTGACCTTCAGTGGACAGCGAGGCAGGCACTGCGTGGCAGTATTAGCTTTGCTTCAGCAAATGAGGACACCAAGGATTGTGTCCCTTCAGCTGCACAGCCAAGTACAAGATAGTCTGGTGGCTGTTCCTTGTTTAGGGAAGGTCCCTGAAGCTGTGTACACACACACACACACACACACACACACACACACACACACACACACATATATATATATATATATATATATATATATATATATATATATGTACTTGAACTTGTGTGTGTAGAAGCAAGCCATGGTGCATGTGTGGAGGTCAGATGACATTTTTCAGGAATAGACTCTCTTTCTATCATGTTGATTCTAGGGACTGACCTCAGGTCATCAGGCTTGGTGTAAAGCACCTTCACCCACTTAGCCATCTTTTTGGTTCTGTTCTGAGCTGGAAAACTACATCAGATTTCCCAGCTCCTAATGGTTCCACTCAACCCATGTAGCAAACAATTATGCCAGAATGATACTGTACTTCTCAAGGGCCTGGCATCCAGGGGAAAGGGACTCCTTGGAAAGAGGGGGCTCTCTATGGCTGCTCTCTGCTCCACACAGTCAGTATCTCCAGATGCTTGGCTGGCCTGGACTTTGTCCTGTCTCTTTGGGTCTACTCTTGGAGCATCTTGCGTTCTCAGTATCTTTTCAGTGTTTTTATTGTCAAGTTATTTGTCAAGTTTATAATCTCTTGACCCTATCACCTGCTCTTGGATGGCCTCAGATATGGCTGCACTTCACAATGCCTTAGGCAGTGACTGCCTCAGGACAAACACTCGTGTACATGTGGTCACATGATCTCCTCCGAGATGAATGGCATGATGAGAGGATTTTGAGGGCAGAGTTGGCAATTAGGTTGCATTGCCTCGTGGGCCAGGATCTTGGCATTGAAGCAGTACTTCCTGTTGGCCTTGCAACAGAGATTAGGAGTTTTCAGTCCACCAGGGCCAGGGACCATCTTCTTGGCTGGCCCAGGATGGAGGCTCTTGTGGGGGAGCACTTAGCCTTCCCTAGAGGAGCTGGGTATGAACTCATGCAAACAGTCATGCCTTTACTGCCTTTTTACACAGGACCCTTCTGTTTATCTTGTTTTTTGAAGAACCCAAAGATGAGCACTGTTTCAAGGAAATCACGCTGACACACTAAAACATATTTAAGTGTCAACCTTGCTTTTGAAGAAAACTTAAATCCTATTGAATTGCATGGTTGTTTGGGTCCTGGGAGACCGGGTAGGGCACAGGACACTAATGTGCACAGTGTGGTGGCCTATGAGAGGCTCCCACTGGTCACACAGTAACCATCATGGAGGTCCCTGCTGGCATGGCTGGGATGGCCACTGGGCTTGCTGCTGCATCATAGCTACTTTTGGAGGTAGTTGGTTTTCTCATACTGACTCCTGTTTCCTGCTGATCTCATGATGGAGATGCTGAGAATGGCCAGGGAATTTGCAGCAAAGTAAGACAAACTACCTCACATCCTGCTGTGGCATCTGCTCTTCAGGGTGGACAGTTACCAAATTCTGTCACTTAAGTAGCCTCTCCATTGGTGGTTACAGGTTTGAGCAATGGCCAATGGAGTCATTTTTTTTTATTGTTGTTGTTCAAGTCTTCATTGCTCCAGTTAGAAATCAGATGGCTCTTCATGAGAAGACAAGGTTAAAATCCAGGTCCTGTTCCAGTGAAATATAAAAAATCTTGTTGAGACAATAAAAAAGTAACACTGTGTTGACACAGCCTTGCCTCAGCACAGCCCAGCTCAGTCCTCATTATGGAAGACAGGACACCTTAATTCTTGCTTTGGGATGGAAGAAGCGTGTGGGTACCAATGCAAGCCATCTATCCACCTGCATGACTGCTGGAACCAGAGCTGAGAACTGAATATTGCATTCCAAAAGCAAATTTTACTGCCAATTACAAGTCTACCGAACACGTGAAAAATCCTGGCATTAAGAAGTTTGTTGGGAAACATGGTGGTGGGGATGCTGGTGAATTTATGAACATGATAAAGGAAGGGGGAGGGCAATACCCCTCTGAGGTTATTTGAAGCCCTCATTCTACATACCGTCAGGAAGCAGGTGTGAGCCACAGGTTCTCTCTCTTCTCTCTCTTTCTCTCTCTCTCTCTCTCTCTCTCTCTCTCTCTCTCAAGGACTGTTGGAGTGATGTGGGAAGTACTTCTGTATATGTGTTGCTTTTAGGTTAATAAATAAAAAAGCTGCTTTTGGCCAATGGCTTAACAAAATATAGCCAGACTGGAAAAGATATATATAGAGAGTAGGCAGAGGCCGGGCGGTGGTGGCGCACGCCTTTAATCCCAGCACTCGGGAGGCAGAGGCAGGCGGATCTCTGAGTTCGAGGCCAGCCTGGTCTACAAGAGCTAGTTCCAGGACAGACTCTAGAAACTATAGGGAAACCCTGTCTCGAAAAAAAAACCAAAAAAAAAAAAAAGAGAGAGTAGGCAGAGTCAAAGAGAAGCCATGTAGCCATTACCAGGGACAGACACCTCCACTGAAGCCCACTGAAACTTTGCCAGTAGGCCACGACCTCGTGGTGATGCATAGATTAATGGAGATGGCTTAGCTTAGGATGTAAGAGCTAGCAAGCAATATGCGTAAGCTATTGGCCAAATAGTATGGCAAATAATATAGTTTCTGAATGCTTATTTTGGTTTTGGGCAGCCAGGAACAAACAAGCGGCCTCCCCCAGCAAGTATGCAGTGCTTTTATTGTTTTCGTGCCTTGTTAGAACAGCATCTAGGGCATGGGGCAGGGCTGGGTATCAAGGATGCCACCAACTGGGACTTTTCTTCCTCATTCCTGAAGGAGTCTTCAACTTTCATCTGACAATAAAGGTCATAGTTCATACATACAGAAGCATGAACTACATAAATGTAAGACAATGCTTTCTTATTTCTTATTTATTGCTTGTTTATTGGGGGTGGTCATGATCTCCAAGGTCATACACTTAAGCAGACACTGAGTTAGGGGACCTTAAGTCCACAGATTCCGGACAGGTTCCTACAGGTCTGGAGTCATCAAATGTTCTCCCCTGGGCCACATTTACTGTGTATTCCTGTATAAAGGTGTCTTATTCAATGCAGTGTGGAGTACTGGCACACTAGCATAAAACCCACGCCAACTGTCGGAATGAAATTTCTCAGTGCGCATCTGTGAGGCTCATCGTGGCCTCACAGTGCTGAGGATGCAAGATGCTGCCAGAGTCCTATGCTTGGGACCATTTAGAACATCAAAATCACCAAGAGGAAGCAGAAAAATGTGGTCCAAACCTGTGGGTTGTGACCCCTTAGTGGGTCCAGCAACGCTTTCATAGGGGTTGCGTATCAGCTATTTATGGTATCATTCATGACAGTAGCAAAGCTACAGTTACAAAGTAGCAGGACAGTAATTTTATGGTTGGGGCTCATTATTTGAGGAACCGTCTTAAAGCGTGGCAGCATTCTGAAGGTTGAGAGCCACTGCCCTCGGTGAGCAATGTATGGTTATAGTCCGAGTGTCAGAGCACATAAACAGAGAGAGTGGGAGAGGTTACCGTTGTGTGGTTGCTGCTCTGTGAGAGGCACAGGCAACTGCCAGAGGGCGGAATATGGGCTGTGGGGACGCAAGGTTTGAATGCATTTACAGCTAAGTTGCAAGGAGGTGAATTTTTGGCTACAGAATGAGCAATAATGAGGTCTGAATGTAGAAAATCCCAACAAAATAGTTGAGACCAAATAGTCCTAGCTTGCCTAGGAGGAGGAAAGCTAACCCTCAGATCTTGGAGCACATGGGGATTATGAGTGGTGTCATCTTTCCTAGCACGTCTGTGGTTCCCAGGGTGTCGTTGGCAGCTTTGCAGTCCTCTGGTCTCAACCAGCCTTCCCAAGCCCACCCTCTGCACTGGAGACAGCCCCTGCCCTTCTTTCTGTCCCCACTGAGTTTCAGTAGACACTTGCTGGTGCCCTCTCGTTGCATTGGCTCAATTAAAAATGTGGCTCCTGGGATTGAGGAGATGGCTCAGTTGTCAAAGTTCTTGCCTTGCAAGCATGGGGACCTGCGCTGGATCTCCAGGACATTTTTTTTTAAAGTCTGAAAATGTCATGTGGCAGTGTTCCATGGGTGGTGGGTATCCAACCACAAAACAGCAAAAGGCATGGGTAGACTTAAAGCTGACTGGACTTGTGTTGAAATTCAAGCTTTAATGACCGTAGTGTATAACCTTCACCAAGTGATTGCTCAGCCATAGCTATTTTCATCTCTAAGATGTAAAAAACACTTAGACGTGTTCTAGGATCAGCTGAGAAAGGAACACAGATACTTTAGGCTCCCAATAGCTTCTAAACATGGTTGCGTGCACTCTAGGATAGGACAGTAGTAAAGAGAAAGGTCGGTAGGCAGTGGAGGGGCACTGCAGACTTCGGGGCCATGTGAATAAACTTTTCTCCGGCTTATTTTCATATTGCTTTTCTGTTATTTCTAGAAATGTCAATGTTTTCAACTTCTTTCTATAAAATCCACTGTTTAGTAAAATTCTATTTATTCCAGTTAAGAGGATGGAAATATTGTTTATCATTACATACTTATCAAATAATTGAAAAATACATAGTTAAATTCAGTGACTTTATTAGTCACTGCCTTGTTAATTCTACTGTAATTTTTTTTTTTAAAAAAAAACCTTGTATTTACTACAGAAAATACAAAACTGGCTGGATTAGGTTGAATAAAGAATTTTTATGTTAAGAAAATCCAAGGCATGGTAGTATACTCTGTAATCCCAGGGCTGAGGAAGTGGTGACATTGTGTGTGTGTGTGTGTGTGTGTGTGTGTGTGTGTGTGTATCCCTGAGGCTTCCTTCTCAGATAGCCTAACTTGCTGAGTTCTAGGACAGCAAGAGAGCCTGACTAAACAATGAAAACAAAAACATAACAAAAACCAAGCAGCTCCCACTCAGGCACAGAACCCCTCTAAAACCACGGTAGGTGGGAGGAACGACACTGAGGTCATCCTCTGTGTGTGTGCACACGCGTGCTCTCCCCACCCCTCCCATACCACATGCATCTCCTGTCTCTGCTCGGCCTCCTTGTGTTCAGCATTGTCCGGTTGTCAGTTCCCTTTTCTCAGGTGAGGAGGAAGGAAGGGAATGAGCCACACGTGTTCTTGTGGACCACTGGGCAGGTGAGAGGCAGGCGTGGAAGAAAGCATGCTCACTGCGGGTGACACCGGTTCCCGCTAATGACATGATGGTTTTTTTCCGTTAGTTCGCTAATATTGTTTTATTATTGGCATGCACATCAATCCCTAAGAAAATGAATATAAACTAGGAACCGCGTCCCGGCCTCCTTGGCAGCCCGCGCATTACTTTGGAGAGTCTGTCTCTGTGGCACTGAGCAGAGCCATTTCCATTTACCCACATTCAATCAAGGGTTTGTCTTTTGTATCCCTGGGCAATTGCATAACTCTAATATTGACCTTAACTGAAGTCCTTTGTTTTGTACCCTAACAGCCCGAAGCATTAAAAATGCGTGTTTACTTAATTTGTCCTGGCATGCAGTGTAATTACAAGCAGTTTGTTTTCTCTGTTGTAAAATACGGTCTGGAGAAGGGATAAAGTAATGTGGAAATTAACATTGTGATGTACTGTATCGTGCAATAGCACTAAAAACACTCAGCCGGGCTGGCTTTGGAGGTCCTATTTGTGTGTGTGCAAGAGCAATAAAGAACTAAATGCCTCTTCCTGAACTATATTTGCATGATTTTCGACTGCTGTAAAATTAGTCTTATCTGCCTCCCAGAATAAACAACACAGCAACAAACTCCAAGACCCCACAGCATGCATGGTGCCCTGTGGCTTTGAACCTGAGTCTCTGTGCCTGGGCTACCCGCAATGAGTCCTCGTGATGGGGTAGGCAGGAGGGCAGCTGTCCTTGGCCGAGTCCCAAGGGCTCAGGCTCTGCTGTGGTACTTGTGTATCTGTGTTTGGTTCCCTGGGGTTAGGACATGCCCAGGTGAGGGTCAGGGATGCTGGGTGACGCTGCCTGACTAAGGTGAGTGGAAAGGTTTTGCCACTGTGACCCAAGTCCTTCCTCTTCTTCCTCCTTCCTGATGCTAAACATCCTGGACACTCATCACGAAGGACACCGTATAAATAATAAATTACCCTGTATCATTTATCTAGTGCTGAGATCACAGATAGAAATGTAATGAGTCCCTTAAAAACAAAGGTGGCAAATTCACCATCTGCCCATGAGCCGTCTTAGGACACGGTCCAGGGACACAGAGCTTTGTACAAGGTAGCCAAGCTGTGCTTTCCTTTCGCTTCCTGTCTAGCCTGCTCCCTGTTGGTTTTAAACAGGTAAAAGAATACCTTGTGATTCAGGCTGATCCAATGTCATTGTCCTCTTTTTTTCCACAACCTGCCTGAACGTGGCCTTACTCCACAGCGTGGCATATATTTTTTTTTTTTAATTAAACAAAACAAAACCCTCCCCCACAAAAAACCGATTGTCTTTGCCTATAGCCCAGGATAGCCTGGAGCTCTTTATGTAGCTCTGGCTGGCCTTGTGATCTCTTGCCTCAGCTTGTCAAGTCCTGGTGTTACAGGTGTGCATCACCACTAGGTTGCATGTGGCTTTGATATGACTCTGGGAGGTCTCACAGGCTTTGTCCTTCATTTTGCTGTGACCAGGCTCTCAAACACCTTGACACGTGTGCTCCTTTAGCGAGTGGACCTTTCATTTCCCAGCGGGGAGGACAGCTTTGTTCCCAGAAGAGGGCATGCTCCCCCACCTCAGGTGTGGCCACGATATGGCTACACAGCTGCGGCCAGGCTGTGGACTCACCTTCAGAGCCCACAGAGGAGGGTGAGGTTGACTGTGAGGAACAGAGGACTTCATAACCTCAGCCCAAGGGTGAACATCCCCCCAAAAAAAGATTATTGGAGAAGATCAGGCCAACAAGCACCTTAGAAACTCCCCCCTGTAATTTATGACCTTTAAGGAAGAGAATCAATAACACTGCCCCAGCCAACAGCAGTTCATGGCGGGGGGGGGGAGGGGAAGAAACCTTCTAGTCTTTGTCTCTGTTTTCCATCTGCTTCTCTGCAATTCTGGCGACATATCCCCTCCGTACAGGAAAAGGAGGCACACTCCTCTCTCACCTCAGAGCTCCGGGTCCTCTGCCGCTCTGCTGAGATCTGATTCCCGTGGGACAGGTGTCAGAGTGTGGGCCTGTGAGTGAGGGTCTCAACTACAGCCCTGCTTCTGCTGCAGCTCTACCCTGGCTGATGCCACCTCAGATGCCGTTGCCACACTGCACACTCTGGTCTACACTGTAACACACATTTTCACTAACTTAGACTAAGAGAGGAAAACGAAGCCGATGAAGGGAGATGGTGGCCGTCTTACTGCCTTTTCTTTACCTGGCGACCCTTCCTGAAAGAACAGGATAATAAAAAAAAGACATTTTCCCTATGACCTAACTCCCTCCCTCCTTCCCTCCCTCCCTCTCCCTCCCTCCCTCCCTCCCTCTCCTTCCCTCCCTCCCTCCCTCCATCCCTCCCTCCCTCCCTTCTCTATCATCCATCCATCCATCCATCCATCCATCCATCCATCCATCCATTTCCCCATGTGCTGAGTACCTTCAATGTTAGAGTCACAGTATATTGTGTGAGTGAAGGTGGCCTTAGGAAACCAGCAAGCCAATGATGCCGATGGATCAGGGCCAGCTGATGCCTAGCAACTGAGTTCCAACTCGGTGCCCGGGCTTGGGTTCAGTTGCGTTGTCTGGGTTCTGATGAAGTTCACCTGCATCTAAAATCTAAGCTGTAGTACTGAATACTGAGAACTCAGTACTCTCACGGGTTCTTTTCTGCCTATTGGAGCACCACACAGGAGTTTTCCTGGGCTGTGGAGATCCCGAGTGACTCCCACTTTGTCTGGCTGCTATCCTGCCTACACACATTTCAAGACGAGAGAAGGCTGTCTTTACACTGAGCTTTCGGGGTGATTCTGGTGACAGAGTATATGTTGGTATATGGATGGCAGGTCTTTCTGCCCCAGTGACATCTGGAGTCAGAGGTGGCATCCATGGAATCCACAGAAGTGGGTACAGTGAAGGAGACACCTGTGACCTCCCCTCAGCAAAGGTCTGAGAAGAAAATCACCTATTGTTTGTGGCTCAAGCGACCAGAACCTGGTTGGACCTTTGCCCAGGTATGCTGTGGGGAGCAGGTAGTCTCTGGAAAGACATTTTTAGGCATTGCAGGTCATGCTTTGTCAATAGTCGCAAGGAACATCCTTGGCAATGATGAACTGGAGCAAGCAGGGCAGTCTCTCCTCTGAGGTGTCTTGAAGACATTCCGTGGACAGCAGCTTCAGTCTGGCATCCAGCTTGGTGCCACGGAATAGACTGTAACATCCCAGAGATGATCTGTTCCAAGAGTATCTGCCAGATCTGAACTGGTCCACTGGGCTCAGTGATACTTCCTGACTCAGAGTCCTGTTCTGTCTTTGCCTGGGCAGGTCTAGAGGATGGGGGTGGGCCAGGTCCAGCACCATAGGCCTTTGGGGTGACTTTATTTCTTGTGAGTCCACCAAGTGTTTGCCTTTAACTTTCCTTAATTTTATTTTAAATTGTGTACGTATTGTAAGTATAGGTGACTTTGGGTGCTATGGAAGCCAGAGTGTTAGCTCCCCAGGTGCTGCAGTTATAGGTATTTGCCAGCTTCCCAGGGTTGGCGCTAGGAACAGAACTTGGGTCTTATGCAAGAACAAGCACCTTCAACTGTTGAAATACCTCTCTTACCAGCTTTGTTCTGTTCTCTAGCCCAGCATTTGGTCTTTGGTTTACTTTGATCCAGTGAAGGAAGTGCAGCAGGCACTGGGGTTCCTTCTTGTGAGTTTCCTCAGAGTCTTACCAGAGCCACCCTGAACCTTGTATGTGGAGCGGCAGAGCAGAGGGAAGCCAGGAGCTGGGGGTGTTGACTCTAGAAGCTTGAGCAAAAAGAGCAGGCCCAGCTGTGAGGGTTGAGTCCCTGCAGTGAGGCCCAACACTACAGGATGTGGATAGGCCAAGAAACAACAGGGTCTTGATGTCACAAACGTCGGGATGGCACGTGGGTCTAGAATCACACTGGTAGGCCCGAGGGAAGCCTGCCAGTACTCACTTACTCCAGGTGACCGACTGGAAGCCCCCTGAGCATGTGAGTGCTTCTAGGCAACTCAAGGGTGATCATAGCTACCCCATCGCAATAGTATGTCAATAGGCCTGCAGGGAACCCTCAGTCCTGCCATTTGCTGAGGTGAGAATCAGCAGGCCGTGGATTCTTTCAGCCACTCCTAGTCCCAAGTCCCCACACGCCAAGGTTTGGAACCCATCACAAGCTGAGTTTCTTGGGACCAGAGAGAAATTATAGTCAGTACTTCCAGAGCTTCTTGGTGAGTGAGGCCATGAGGGTTTTCTGTGTGCCTTCTGCCCTGTTACCCTGGCTTTATGTAGAATGAGCGACTGAATCAGAGTGAGCTATGGATGAGACCTGCGTAGACAGATGCCGTGTAGACAGATGCTACATATATATTACAGTTGATGCAGAGACAACTCCACCTGCAGCTGGAGATACTGCGGTCACGCCGTTGGGTTCCTCTCTGACTACTTCTCCACCGACTACGGCTTTCCTACTTGTTTTCCTGAACTGTCTTGTCTGCTTGACTGCAAGAACAAGACTACATAGAGTTCATTCTATGACATCCCTGGGTCATGTGCAACCTTGAGAGAAGAGTCCAACAAAACCCCACTATATGAACGAACAAATCCTCAAGACGCATGCCCAGCCTGAGAGGCAATGTCTGGAGAGGCTGGGCAATCAGAAGCCACAAGCAGCCCGTTCTAGTCTTCATTCTCCTTCCTTTGAGGAAATCAGACAACAAAACCATTGAAAAGACAGCCCACATGTGCTTAGCTCCTAAGCTTGTTTGACTTTCTACATTTGTGTTTCTTTCTCAGAGATGGGTACTTTGAGGACCTCACCGGCTCTCTATCCTGGAGACCTGGAAACAGAGGCAAAGAAGTCAGGTAGCCCAGGCTGCACGTCATGACCCTCAGGGAGACAGACTCTCTTGGAGTCTCCCCAATGGCAGACTTCTTGCCATTTGATACTTTATGTGAGACTGTGAGGTCATTGCTTAGCAGGGAAAAGCCAGTAAATTATTTGTCTGTTAACAATTTGAGAGGATTTTTTTTTGGCACAGCCTAAGAGATTGTCTGTCTGCACCTTTGACTATTGGCAGACCTCCCCTAGGCATCACAGTCCCCAACTCAGAGAGAAGCGCCTTGTATTTACACAGCATCCCTCCAGGGCACCTTGTCACCCTCTGTGTTTCCTTCCATCCTACATCTGCCTGCTGTGACAGCCCATGTCTTATGATGGATTCTGCTTTGAGGAAAGCTGCGAATAGGAACTGAGAATGTAGCGGTTTCTGAAGAAAAGGCTCAACCATATACCAGAACGTCAGATGCCTTGGTGGGCAGAACTTGGTGGGTAATGAAATGGTGGAGAGAAGGGAGTCCCAGGCTGAGATGTACATTCATGAATGACCTGTGCCATCTGGTAGGAGGCAGAGCTTGGACCTGGTGAACCGGAGCCAAGCTGCAGTGTGAAGCCTTACCTGACAATGGCAGTGTGGCACAGGGCAGGGCACTGCAAGGATTGCCCAGGCTTCTGAACTTCCCCCAAGGTCTTTAGTTGGCACCAACTGAAACTCCGAGCCTCCATTTTTTCTCTCCTGCAGACTACAGGTGATGCTAACAGTGCCAAATGGGACACAGGGCTGGCCACCCACTTGGTGCTCAGTAGAGGTCAGCCACTAGCTTGGGGGTGTGCCTACCAGGCCCTGCTTTAGTCTGGAAAATGCCAAAGCTCTGCTTTAGTGTTGAAAATAAAGAAAGGAGCCAGCAAGAAGAGCATGGTGGCTCAGCATGGGACTCAAACACTAACACACCTCAATTTCCATGCATTGCCTAGTTATGACTGACAATCTTTTGAACAGGTGAAAATGTTTTCTGAATATCTTCATCAAATGTAGTGTGTGTTCACATAATTAATTCACTGTGAAAATCTAATCCCAGGGTACAATGGGAAAGTCTTTTAAAAAAAATATCCCATGTAGTTTTCCTTCGCACATAAATCACATAATAAATGACAGACGGTCATTCATGGAAGAACCCAGGGGCCTCGTGAATTCTGGGCAGGACTACCAGGCCTGTAAAACATCGCGGGACGCTTCCAGTTCAGTGACAATACAGAGATGCACGTGATGGCAGTGGGCAGCATTAATTATGTTCCACGTTCAGTTCATATAAATATTTCAGGACTTGCTATACAGGTGCCTGAAGAGGAATGTCGTCGTTTATAATCTTCAGTAAACTTCCTGAGAGAAGGCCTCTCTGGACTTGACTTTTTCCCATCCTCTTAACCAGGAGGCATTTCACTTTAATAACACCATTTCCTGGACCAGAGATACAGCTCAGCAGGCGACGGTGCTTGTCACACACCCCAGGGACCCCAGTTCTATCCCCAGCAGCCACAAGGTGGACTGACTGAGTTCTCACTACACTCTTGGGCAGGCCCCATGCCTAGGAATAGCTGGCCAGCACAAAAGGTGCTGCATTTTTCTTTGTTTGCTTTCCCCACTGTGAACTCTTATTTTGTTTTGGTATTTTTTTGCCCTATTTTTTTTTGGGGGAAATGAGTGTGAATATGAAGTTGGATGGGTAGGGAGGATCTAGGAGGAGTCGGGGGAGGGAAAATATGATCAGAATATATTGTATGATTTTTTTTTTCCATTCCTGGCAGGCATCAATGACAAGCAGCTTCTTGGTTAAAGGTGGGAAATTGTGTCCGCTACGCCTTTTTAACATTTGGGGGTGTGTCTGGTTTTACCTCTGCAGGTCTTGTACATCTCTATGAGTTCCCACGTGTAGCAGTCCTGGTGCGTCTGGAAGACACTTCTTCCATGGACTCAACCAGCACCTCTGGCTCCCAAACCATTCTCCTCCTCTTTCACACAGATCCCTGGGGCTCACAGGGCAGGATGGGGTGAAGACATCCCCTTGGAGATTGAGCTCTCCAAAGTCTCTCACTCTCTGCACAGTGCCCACTTGTGGGGCTCTGTTAATACCCATCTACTGCAAGAAGATACTTCTCTAATGATGGCTGCCAGGAGCTCCGGTGTGAGTCCCAGCCTGGTGTGGCCAGCGGGAGTCACTGATTTTTTTTTTTAAGGTAGAAAATGAAGCATTAAAAAAAGTACTCAAAGATTCTATCAGGGGCTCATACTGGCCATTCTAGCACTTGGTCAGTACTAAGGCAAGAGAGTGCACACAAACTCCAGACCAGGAGAGGTGACAGAGTACCCCCAATAAATGTCATAAAAATTTAAAATATTAAAAAGTATAATTTCTCTCTTTGTCTTAGTTTGCACAGGGGACACATCATCTTCCGCACTGGAGACCAGAGGAGATGTCAGGGTCACATGCTCTGGAGACCAGAGGAGATGTCAGGGTCACATGCTCTGGGAGTATTAGTGTGCGATTTTTGGAACACATCCTGTGATGGACTCTCAGTCACTGGAAAGTGGCTTCTTGTACACAGAGACAGATATCTGTCTCTCTCCCCATTAAGGGTTAATGGGATGCAGCCCTATTGCATTAATTAATCCAGCCCTAGCTGGAACCACATACAGGAAATCTGCCTTGTGGCCTATTACCCCTAGATCATTGAGCTAGGTCAACTCTAGGCCTGAGATCAGTTCCATGGGAGGCTTGTGTGAGCAAGACTTTTAGAACCACATGTGCAGAGGTCCAGGAGTTGAGAGACCCTATGAACATCCACCTACCATTGAGGGCCCTAGTGGTAAGCCATCTACCTATAAAAACTATGGTGATACCTGTCTGCCTTCACTTCCACTCCCTCAGAACTACATGCTTTTTGTGAATTTTATTTGTGGATAACTTTTCTTTTTGCCTGTAACCCAGTTCTAAGGGGACAACGTTGGACCATTCTGAATGAAACAGGGAGTCAACCTCCACCCTCCCTGTCCTTGTGCAGCTTAGCAAGTGATGTCACAGGGATGTCTTCTAAAGTAGACCGGACTTCTGGTTAGAAGTCTGTTCCATGTAACTTAGCATAATGGGACAGGACCTAGTCTCACATGGTGATGCGAGGAGGCCAGAAGCTCTGGAAACACACTCCTGTTGGGGCAGCTGGCCCAATCCCTGCGTTCAGGGGCGTGGCTGCCCCAGCGGAGTAGCATTCCCCTTAAATAGGATCGGGGCGCCGGAAGGAGCCCCGTTTGGTTCTCCCCTGCGTACCTTCTGCTCCACTGGACCCTTGGATCTGTAAGTTCCCTTATTTTCCCTTGTATTAAAACTGATTTATTATAAAGGACTACCGTGGTTATTTCCCTAAACCCTATAACCGCTGGTACCTTGCCGGTACACACTCCCAATTCTCTTCTGGATGTACCATGCTTCTATCACTTCTTATCATGACTCATTTGGTCACCGGTGAGGATGGCTACGTCCTACAGGTGACATCCTCCAGGTGATGTGGCCAGAATCTCTGATGGTGACTCCTCTCTGCTGTGGACAGGGAAACCAGCAACCGGAAGCTCCAGATGGGGCTTGCATGCCTGTCCTATTAGAAGCCACCTGTGCCTTTCTCTTCCCTTCTGCAGTTATTCTATGAAGCTGTTCTCCTTCCAGGGTAGGATGCAGGGATGGGTCTCCTAGGCAAGTACGGAAGATACTACAAAGGAATCAACAAAACTTTAGCGTGTGCTCCAGAGACTGTTTTAAAATTTTTGAAACGATCTTAGATTTCTAGAAAGGTCACAAAAATGGTGCATGGGAATCTTCTGCTTGTCCTGATGCTAGCACCTCGTATGACCACAGAACAATCGCAAAATGGAAATTAAAATTGGCACAGTGTTATCGATAGGTGGGAGACTTCATTTGCTTTCTCACAGTTTTTCCAATAATGCCCTTTCCTATCTCAGGATCCCGCAGAAACGGCAGGTCTCCTGGAATGCCTGCATGTCACATCTCTTTAGTCTCCTGGATTCTGGCAGCTCTCGAGTATTTCAGTCTTTCATGACCTTGACATTGCTGAAGGGCACTGGCCATTTACTCTGTGAAAGGCCTCTGAGTTGCTTCTTTTAGACTGAGTTGTGTGGTTTTGGTAGGAACAAAGACTCGGAGAGCTTCCCTTGTGATGCAACAGAAGGAATATGCTAAGAGGGCCTGGTGACTTGACCCAGTCTTTTGGCCAGGTCTCTCCATGATTATCTTTTCCTCTGTGACTGACATGTCTTGGGGCTGGGGCTTTGAAAGGGTGGGAGCACCCTGTTCCTACTGATACTTGCATCTCCATGGAAGGTAGGTGTCCTCAGCCATCACTGCTGAGTGCGGGGTGGCCTCAGCAATCACAGGGTACTATCTATTTGGCTCGCCCTCACTCCTCCCATTTTTGCTTGCTGGAATTTTTCTAAAAGGAATGTCTCCCTTCTTCCCATTGTTTTAATTTCTGATTCCAAGCTGAGAGTTTCAAACCTTTAGTTCAGTCCTAATGTGGAGAGAAGAGGCCCACGGGAGACCAGGCTGAAGTCACTGATGTCAGGCCTTTGTGTTGCTGTGCATTTAGGAACACTCCCAGCCTAGTCTCCTATTCCTTTCTATTGTACGCTACATCATTTTGCCATGTGCTCACATTTGTTCCCACAGTGATGAGGAGGTGAGAGCCCCCTCATCTCATCTGACATGGAAGGACTGTGTCAGATCTGTTATCCCCTTAAAACCCCTAGGACATCAAGACGGCTCAGGGTAAGACTGCTTTAGGCACAAGCCTGATGACTTAGGGTCAGTCTCTAGAACCCATGGTAGAAGGAGAGGAATAAATTCACAGAGCTGTTTCTTGATCTACTCACAATAATATTAAGTAAAATAAAAAAAAAAACCCGCCATCTTGGTATTCAAATTCAGGTAACATTCTGAATTCCTTGCAATAATCACACACATTGTCAGTATAATTTTACGCTTGAAAGTGTTTTTTTTAAGGACTAATTCATGTGTGTGGGTATTTTTGCCTGTAAGAATGTCTGTGTACCATGTGTGTGCAGTGCTCACAGGTGCCAGAAGAGGGTGTCTGATCTCCTGTAACTGAAACTTCAGACAGTTGTGAGCTGTAACATGCATTTACATGGAGATAGAGGCCAGCAAGATGGCTCCGGAGGTAAAAGAGCCTGCAGCTCAAGTCTGGTGACCTAAGTGTAATGCCTGGAACTCACAGAGGAAGGAGAGAGCTGACTCTTGTACTCTTGAAAGTTCTAACTTGACATGGAACATGGACACAGCATGCACACACACACACACACACACACACACACACACACAGAGAGAGAGAGAGAGAGAGAGAGAGAGAGAGAGAGAGAGAGAGAGAGAGAGAGAGAGAGAGGAGGGAGGGAGAGAATAGCGGATTGTTCATGGCTAATGACACAGAGATGAGAAGAACGGAAGATGGTTGAGGCATCCCGATGGCACCGTGTCCCATGTCCCATTCTGTAACCTTCTGCTCACATGACGCAGGGCATTAAAGAACATTTCCTCAAGGTTGGTGGCTTGGACGTGTGCTCTTGTGCATATAAATGTTTTACTGCTCTTTAGCAGCTGGCGTTAGCCAAGACACCGAGAGATTTCTTCCTCAGCTCTAAATCACTTGTTTTATAGAGCACAGAGAATTTTTATTATAACATAATTCTCTACATAAAATATCACATTAGAAGAAGATAAAGTTTTGTACTTTCATTCTCCATTAATTTGACGGAAAACAATTTGCAACAAAATTCAGCCAATCAGAATGCATCGTTAGGAAGCCAGTCAAGTACCAAAGACAGTACGGAAGTCGTTAGTGACCAAACCCTGGAGCCACAGTGGGACATTTGGGCAGCTCTGCTAAAAAGATCATCTTCACCATGCAGCAATTGGTCAACTGTCAACGGCAATTGCCCCATGTTATTAGTGAGACGTCACGTAAGATGTGCACAGACCCAACCTCGGGACACACACCCTGCTGAGAATGTCTGTGCTGAGTCTCCTCCAACAGTCCATTCCCTTCAGAGGCTGGGGCTGGAGGTAGGCAGCCTCCTGGCTGTCAGTCAGCCAGTCTAGCTGACTTGGCAACTTCCAGGCAAGTGAGAGACCTTGTCTCAAAAAGCGCAAGGTGGATGATGTTTAAGGAAAGACAGTTGAGGTTTTCCTCTGAAGGCATCGCCACCTACCTACCCACATGCACCTGCACACATGAACACGCACACACGCACACACACACACACGCACACGCACACACACACACACTTGTACACACACGCACACACACCAGTAGTTACTGATGGGAGGGCTGGGATTAAATTCTTGTTCGCTTTTAGTTTTAGATGCCATGATCCCCTTGTTGTGTCACATTCTCTAGATACAGTGACTCAATGCAGTCATGTTTCCATATGAGCAGTGGGGTGGCGCAGTTTCAGAGCAGCCTTGGGTACTGACTCATTGGGTAAGCCAAGCTGCTCACTTGTACAACTGTACAGCTAAACTGGAGCCAGCACAATGCTCACTCTACTTAAGAATCTTCTCTAAGCCCAAACCTTTTGCCCCTGACTCACTGCGAGTTCCTTACACAGCCATAGAGGTCTGTGTGTCCTGGCTCAGGGGACTTGGTTGCCAAAGGCAAGGTTTACTTCCCGTTCTTCCTGTATGGTTCTTAGATTAATACGGGAGCAGGTGTTTGTTCTGCTGGCACTGGCTAAAAGACAGGAAGTTTGCAGATGCGGTGTTCAGTGCTGAGCTGATCTTTTTTGACGATCTGGTTATTTAGAAAGTGCTCCCCCAAAGCTGAGATGATTCCACTGCTTTGCTTGTTTTTTTTTGTGAGGTTTTCTCTCCAGTGAGGTTGTCATTCTTGGGTTCTCAGAGTTTCCAAGGTTGTGTAGAACAGAGGTTTGCAGGTTAACGCTGGTCCCGTTACAAATCAATGCAAAAGAAGCCAAGAGTGTCCTATCACTAACAGTGGCAATTGTCAGTCCTCTTATTAGCATTTCCTGGGTTTCCAACTGACCTCAGTGGCTGGGATCTCGAAGCACTCGTTAAGCACGCAGATCTGGAGTTAACGATGGGATCTAGGATGAGTGAACTGTGCCTGGCATGATGATTCCTTCAGATATGGGGGCATACTAAAAAGCCCACGGGAGTGGTGGACATTGCCAACAACCCCAAGGCTTGTGCTGCCTTGGCATGGGCTGTTTCCTGGCCCCCACTTCATCCTATTGAGATGGTCCATGCTGCAGGCATTGTCAGGAGTTTGCGCACAATGACACCCGTCTCTTGAGGCTGTGGTGTGGTCTTGACATCTTGTTTCCTGCCATCTAATGTCCCATCTTCCTTATCCTGTGGTCACGCCTCACCATGCTAATGTCCCCCCTTTCCTTGTGGGTGATTTTGCAAGGTTCTCTCTCTGACTTTACTACCGGAGCTACCTGCTCTGTCTGCTCACCTCTCCACAGGCTGTGGTGTCCCCGTGCCCAGCTGCTGTCCCCGTGACACCCTGCAGATCCCAGATCCCATCTCCTTGTGATTGTCTTCACGGCCCTCCGTCTCCACCCTGCTTGTCTCTTCTATTATGTTGCTATAACTCTGGTCTCTCACACTAGGAACCACGTGCTTTTCCTGTTTTAGGATGAACATCTCATACCCGTTTTCTAGGGCAAGGGCATGTGCTGCCTTTTGTAGCTGATGAAAAGAGACAGAACTAATCACTGGCAGTTTTTCTTTGCAATGCTACAAACTGGTTCAGAGAAAGGTCATGTAGTAGTGAGGGTCACTAATGCCAGTGTCAGTCCTGGCCACTGCTGACTTTATCTTGCATCAGGGCTCCATTAGCCAAGTCTGTACCCTCTTCCCTCTACCATATGAGCCGTAGGCAGGAGTGTGTTCTTGGTTCTGTTGCCCCATATTTGAGGAAAGGTTGCTCATTGTGTTCATGAAATGCTCTACCTGTCTAGATCTTTCTGTTGAGTTCCAGAGGGTTGAAGAGGATGGGAATAGACAGATACTTGGTTCTTAGAGCTGAGGGGTTAGTGCCAGTGGGCCACATTCTTCAGAGGGGACTGTGTCATTTGGAAGAATCAACTTGGTTTAAGGGACTGCCATCTTCAATGAGGGTGCCTAGCAATTGATTGCCACACTTTCTCTGGGGGGGGGTATATTGGGCATTTCCTCTCCTACCTACAGTTCAGAGTAATCTTGGGTGAACAAAGAGTTGGGAATGAGCAGAATATGTTGGTGCCAAGAAATTGAGCTCTGTGGGTGACCTATAGGTTCACAGTGATGGTAGATTACTACCATCCCCAGTACCTATTCTCCATCTCCATGGAACTGGGATGATTGTGTATTTGGGACAGGATAGGACCCAGACCACTCCCTTCCCAGGCTCCCTTCAAGGGAGACAAGTGGCAGTCTTTCATTGGGCAACTTGAGGCTCTGAATTCAGGCCCATGTTGCTAGGAGCCAAGATGAGGGCAGTGCTTACCTTCCAGAAGCATCTATAAGGTTTCCTAGGCTAAGCCAACTTTGCCTATCAATAGGAAGAAAAATTCATGAGTAGTTCATCAAAACTTAGCTTGCACTTGACTGAGTTGAGTGTAAGATTTGCCTGTGTCCCAGGTGAGCAGCAGCCAGGCTGGGCACTCCATGCCACACTTGTCAACACCCATAGAACCAGAGTGCTCTTGGAGAGCCTAGGGGGAGGTGAGGAGATCTGGGGACTTGAGGCTACACCACAGTTGCAGTGACTCCCCACACCACCTCACAGGCTTTTCCTCCTCAGTCCCCAAGTGAGAAGTGTGGTAAAAATTGATATCTCCTTTCTTCTTTCATAGAAAGCAAGTCATGAAGAACTAGGGCATGTGTTATATATCCAGTTTGCCTCAGCCCCCAGATATCACCTCTTTTGGTTCTATTTCAGTGAGAATGTCAAGCCTTTCTGTGAAGGAACCTTTTGGATTAGGTTTAGTGGCAGGCAGTAAAAAGCTATGGCACTGGGCTTCACTTTTTATGCAGGTAGTTGAGAGTTTTGGTTTCATCGCCAAACGACCAAATACAAGTACAAACGCTAAACATACATCTATACATAGGTGCTCCTAGTCTTCTAGCTCATTCTTGATTTATTGCAGATAGATGATAAATTATATGCATGCACACACACAGAGAGAACAATGGAATGCAGGCTGTCAAGAGCTCTGATGGGCAGGATGCTGAAGACAGCGTTTGACGTGTCTGGGTCCATTTCCTGCTGTGTTGCTGAGTTCAGGATGTGCTCCAGGTTACAATCCAGTGCCCGCAGCATTCACAGTGACACCCGTCTATTCTAGCACACTGCAGCACAGATAAAATGCACAGAGCATTTGCAGAGCAGAGGGTAAGGGTTTCCTCTCACAGAGTTGGAATTTTTTATGAACGATTTGATTTCCTAAGAGGAAAATTATAACTTCGGAAACAAAGCATGCTTTTCGGGATGAGTTCTTTTCAAAGACCTTATGCATTTCATTTTGCTATTAATTTTACTTTGGGCAAACTAAATGATGTTATGGATCTATTCTCAACACTCACTGCACATTATCATTTGCATTTTATCACCAAATTACAAATTAAATATTGCCTTTGTTGGGAAACGATTCCTACGCAGCCCCCGTTATATGACCTACTCAGTTTCTGTTTCTTGTATAGCTTTGATTTTTTTCCTCAATAAAAATAAAAAAATCAGATTTCTGTTCTATTGCCATATTTCATCTTTTGGGGGATTGCATCCTGAGAAGACAATTGCATTAATTTTGAGTCTCCTGTTTTCACAAATCATGAAAGACAGTGGGAGGTGAGAGGATGAAACCATCAAGATGACTGGCTGGCCTGTACCGTTTGGGACAGAGTGTGAACTTGATCTTCCTATTACCTTAATATTGCTATTTGGAACCCCCACCTACTCAGAAGCAATTTTAACCATAAGTTCTAGAAAACCTGGGAAGGGTCATCTTTCAAAATGAAGACTGTGTGAACAATGGGCTTATGTAGGTGGGAACAACATGCACACATGGAGAATGTTTCAGACGTTCTCTCCCTTCTTGGCTTCTCTCCCTTCCTGCCTCATCTGCTTCACCTGTGGTTAGAGCATCCCGTAGTTGGGGTTGCTGGAGCAGTGCTTGAGTGTATGCACTGTGATCAGAAGGACACAACAACAGCCAGGTAGTCATCTGTAGCCGTGGTGGCTGACACAGCAAGGAAGAGGTTAACTGGAGAGATGGGGAGAGTTCTGTTCGTCTCAATGGAGGGTTCCAGCGAGCAGTGACACATGCTGTCTGGCCAGTGGTGTGTTCCGTCTTAGCAGCTGAGAAGAGGTTCCCCTGTGAAAGGAGCGGTTGGAACAATAGGGGCAGGGGAGGAAGGGGTGAACCAGCTGGCACAGCTTCCCAGACTGGAGAACATGTGGTGTTATCCTTAGGAAGGGGGCGGGGGACGTCGGGACTAGGTCACAACAAAGAAAGGGCTGGTCGGATTTATTTCTGAAGAGATCAGCTCACTGCCATGTGCCACAAGCTCTAGAACCCACCCTCGGGCGAGGGGGTGAGATGTGTGTGTGTACGAGCAGGTGTGAGCCGCTGAGGTGACGCTGGGAGGTAGCTTGTGGAGAACTCTGCTCTCGAGGAGGGATGGCAGGTGGATTGAGGACATCGCGTGTCACCTAACACGTGGAAAGTGTGAAAGTTCTGGGTCAGGGACATTCACAAAGGGAAGCTGGCGTGGGCTTCTGCAAACAGGAAGCTGAGGGAGAAGAAGGTGGAATGGAGAGGAGCATGGAGTCCAAAAATGGCAGTGGCTACAGTGTCTCCTCTCACCAACCACCGCGTGTGGGATTCTCTGCCTTTATATGTGTGTAGAGATACATTTACACACGCAGAATGACACATGTGCAAAACTGGGGTGGGGGAGGATCCATGGAGGAGGAGTTTGTGTCTGTCAGGCCCTGGAGCAACCAAGAAAATGGGAGGTTAAAGAGCTTGGTAGCAAGCAGGTGGAAGACCTTGCCCAGAGTTCTGCGATAGCTGTTGAGACTCTCTCTCTCTCTCTCTCTCTCTCTCTCTCTCTCTCTCTGTGTGTGTGTGTGTGTATGTGTGTGTGTGTGTGTGTGCACATGCACATGTGCGTGTATAAATGGGTGTTCACCAGTGTGAATTTGCACAGACATGTGTGGTCATAGAAATGTGCACGTGTGTTCTTTTGTAGAGTGTGGATATGCGAGAGTATGAATGTGATGCTTGTGTGTGATGCACAGAATGTTTTTATGTACAGGCTTATGTTCATGTGTGTGAGTGTGCAAAGCATGTGATGTGCACGCATGGATGTGCACATGCATGGACATGAAAGGACACTCCTGGTAAGTTCCCAGGTTTGGAAGAGGTTGGTAAAATTCTTGGGACTCCTTCCTGCCACCTCTCAGACTTCAGGGCGGGAGATGCTGGGAGGCTTGCAGCTTCTAATTGAGCCATGCACACCCTTCTTATCAGTCACTGGGGCCCACTTTTGAGAGGAGAGTCTGCCAAACCCAGTCCACCAACTTCACACTCGTCCAGCTGGGCAGTGAGCTGTAGGGATCACTAGACAGGTCTCATGTTTCCCTAGTACTGGGGTTACACGTACATGCCACCATGCCTGACTTCCTACCTTGGTTCTAGAGACCAAACTCAGGTCTGTTCTTGCAAGGTCACCAACTGACCTGTCTCTCCAGCTCTAAATCAATTTTCTTCACAAGCTTCTGTCTTTAAATTAAAATAATTCTGTCAGAATTTTCTACAATTCTTTGAGCTGGACTTCATAGCAGACAGAGGATTGGTATGTCTCTTAGTCCAGGGATTTCTAAGCCCTGAAGGACCATGGGAAAGAAGTTAGAGACCTCTTCCCCTAAGCACTTCAGGAGTGGGGGTGGCTGGAATATTTCACACAGCTGGTAACAAACCCCTGCCTCACTCACTCTGAGAACACGTTTTCTTAATAAGACAGCAAAGTCTCCAAAGGTCCAGGAACAGAAAAAAAAGCAGTCAGGGAGAGCTTCTGGCTCTTGGAACATCTTGGGGCTCAGGGCAGCTGTGGGGGTGGGGTGGAAGAGCATCAGGCTCTGTCCTCCATTGACTGTCACTTAGGAAGATGCAACCTGGCCAAGGCAACCCGACACTGGCCCTCCTTGGCTCACTCAGTCCACTGGATCTGTGGGGTGCGCACAACCTGGCTCACAGCCCCTAGAGCACTCAGACCAATTGTACAGCCTGTAAGCCTGCCGAGCTGGACCAGTGCCCCCTCTTCTGATGTGAAGGAGGACATGCGAGAGGTTTTGGGAGGTGTGAGTGTTTCCCGACACCTGTCGTCCACCTGGAGGAGGCTGTGGGCGAATCTCAGCCCATCGGAAGAAGAAACTGAGGAGACCATCCTGAAGGAGGTCAGGTGAGCTCAGAGGCCTGCCAGCATTGCCCACTCACTAGGGTCCCGATTCTTGCTGAGTCTCTTGTTCTCACCATGTGTAAAGACAACATGGGAATAATCTCATTTGTTCCACGTGGGACAAATGTGTGGATGGAGATTGTTCCCAAGACAACAGGTTTCTGGAACTCTCCAAGCAACTGGTGCATTCTCGTGTGTTCTAGCTATTCAATGAATACCTACTGGGCTGAGAGACCCCCATTTGTGTGACAGAGAAGACCTTCAAAAAGCTTGGGGATTGACTATCCAATGTAAATTGGTTGGCTCTAAAAACACATACACTCAAGCAACATTAAACAGACTCAGCAGGATGTACGTGTGTATGTGTGTGTGTGTGTATGAAGATGAAGAGGCTATACATTTGAGATGGGTGGGGTTTTGGGAGGGATTGGAGGGAAGAGTAGGGAGAATGATGTAATTATATATTTTATTAAGAATGTAAAAACTGCTTGGGGACAGACTGTGGGTCAGTTCTGAGGTGGTGGATACAGGAGTAGGATCAGTGGGGTATAATTCCATCCCAGCAATCTTACTCAAGGGGTGACATCAGGTGAGTTTTCCACATAAGTCATTCTGCTATTGGTGGTGCAGGTGACGGAAGTGTCACCTCAACATGTCTCATGAGTTCCCCTCCCAGAAAGCTCTCGGAACAAGGGTGGGGTGAGATGAGCAGATGGTGTCCCCAGGTAACATCTCCAGTCCCCACACTCATTTCCTCTCCAGGTCCCTTCTAGAAACTTCCCCTCCAAGTTCTCTGTCCATCGTCCTCAAATCTACAACTGAGTGTGTAGTTTCTTCCGCCTGTGGGCAGTGATAGCTGTGTGTTCACGTGCTCACCTTCTTCCATTCAGGGTGAAAATATTCTCCAGTAAAGGACAACTTTTCAAGGATGCTTTCAGATCCAATAGATGGACACCCCCGCCCCGGCCCCATGTATGTGTGTGTGCGTGCACGCACAAGTCATGTGGGCGGGTTCACCTCTGCACGTGTGTGGAGGCCAGAGGATAACTTGGGTCTTACTTGGGTCTTAGTCTCAGCCATGGCACCCATTTTTTTATTTTCTGGTCAAGGTTTCTCACTGCCTGAACATTGTGGGAGTAGGCTAGGCTGGTGGCCAGCACAAGGAGCCTCTGTCTCTGCCTCCCCAGCCTGGTATTATGAACGCATGTCACCGTGCCCAGCATTTTACTCAGGTTCTGGAGATCAAACTCAACTCCTGAGACTACATAGCAATGGCTTTACCAGTTGAGCCTTCTTCTTAGCCAAGATTCTTCACTTTTTGTAAAAAAAAAAAAAGTCACATTGAGCTGGGCACGTGGCTCAGAAGTACATTGCTTGCATATCCTGCCCTCAATTTGAGCCATAGCATAGTAAAATGAAAGTAAAATGGAAGGCTATCAAGCCCAAGGTGCCCACAGATAGTCTGGGAAAAACAATACGTCATTACCTAATGTCTCCCAACAGCTGACCACACTCAGCTCCAAACTATATCCAGTAATGGTGGCCTGAAGCTTTCTGGAATGTAGGCTTTTCCTCTGGGGAACTTACGTTCTCAGGACAAGAAACTACTTCTCACACAGCTCTGGACTGTCTGTTTCTCTCAACCAGGAACAATGAAGATAATTCTTATATTAAAATGTGTATTCCACAAGATACAGGATGGGCTTCTTTGTTCTATCCCAGGTTAATTTTTACGATTGACATCAGTTGGAAGATAAAGATTAATGGTAGTCTATTGAAAAGAATTAAAGAAATATTATAGTTTATTTATATTTTAAAATCTAGCAGGGTATTGTTTACACCTGTGATCCCAGCATTTAGGAAGTGGAGGCAGAAGTTTAAGGTCATCCATGGCTACATAGCAGGTTTAGGGCCAATCTATTTTAATGAGTTCCTATATCAACAATCAAAACAACAGTAAAAACTGCAGAAACACTGGCTGCCACACGCTGGCATCTCCTGCATACTAGTAACCTGAAGGGCTTCAAGGAGATGTGCTCAACCCTCTAGACCCTGACCCTTGCCTTTTGTCACCAGGGCGTCAGAAAGGTGCTCTGTGAGGCAGTCATCACTGGCCCTTCATGAAGGCGACACTGCCTGCCAGGTGATCTGTTGACCTGTGGGATACTGCAGCTGTAACCCAGCCATTGTGGTAGCTACCAGGGCAAACATCCTGGCATCCCAGGTGGGGTATGGTTCAGATGACAGGGCCAGGATCAGTCTTGAGGTGTGTGGTAGTTGGTTTCACAGCCCAGATACGCCTCACAGGTCATGAATAAAAATCTAGAAGCATAGAAAGGGGTGGGGATGAAGAATACAATAAAAAGGAATTTTATGATCATTGTGAAAAATTTATGGAGTGTCTCCCTGTCCTAGGATTCCATAAAATGGAACTGGCTCCAGCTGACCCAACAAGGCAAGAATATACTAACTTGCAGGTTCCTTGCTTTTTAGTTCTCAGTGTTTACCCAGAGAAGAGAAGGAAAAACCCAGGTTTCTTCTGATTGCTCTGTAGAATGCACACATATAATTTAAATATTTATCCACTGGGCAAGGCAGTGGTCCGGCCCAATGTTGCCAGCAGTACAGTCCCAGGGTAGGAGCTAAGCACCTTGCTGACTGCAGCCTGGTTTGTGTTGATTGAATAACACGTAGCACTTTTCTTGAGAAACCCCCACGATGGTTTCAAAACATCAGTTTCAATTAAACACTAAGGAAAATCTGTGATGGCTAATTTGGGGCTGCCGTTACTCATTGAGGAGCCGGCTCCTTTGAATTGGAAAGAGTTTTATGGGGACTTAACCAAATCACACATAATCACGGATATTTTTCATTGTACCTGGAGTGACAAAATTGCCAAATGATGTACAGTGTGGCTTTTAAAAGAAATTACCCCAGCAGCTATATGCCTCAAACATTTAAAACATGGGGCCATGCAGCTAGATAGCAATAAAATGGAGGACCTGGACCAACAGTAAGTGTTTTCAAGAAGTGTGAGGAGAGGATTTTAAATCTTCTTCACTATGAGGATATGAAGTGATTGGGGAGACAGACATATTTAATTTGATTTTACATTACACAGTACATATGTGCATTGAACTTCCCGTGGCTCTCCATTAGTTTGTGTAATTTTTATGTGTTACTTAAAGTTAATTTAAAGTTTAAAAATCATTAAAAGAGTAAAAGGACACATAGATCTTGCTCTGTTTGGGTAGATAGTGACTGGTTAGGACAGTGAATTTATCTTAGTATTATGTTTACTATTCATAAAGAGTAAGATACCAAGATTCTTCCTTATTTTATATATATGTATATGACATTTTCAGCTCGCTTCTGCTCACAATCGGAAGTGGTCTTTGTAATTGGGCACACATCAGTCTTTGTTGTTTATTAATGGAGAAATTGGGCACTCTATATGATACTTTTAAATGTTCATGAGACAGATGAGCTGCACAGAACAAAGAGCTTCTGGGTTCTACATCTCAGCAGAGGAAGCTTCAGTCTGACCATTGTCTGCTTTCTGTTCCACAGGTGGACAGCCTCAAGGGCTCAGAGCATCAACTTCACAGAGAGCTGAGCTGACCATAGTTCAAATCTGGTTCCAAGGGCAATGTTTTTGCGTCGAGGGAGGCCCGGAGGGCAATCGGCCTCTGAGTGCCCCACTCCCACACATATTGCTGGTACGTGAGATCTGGCTGTGTTTGGTGGGTTCTCATTGGAACTAGCAACAGTCGCTGGCCAAGACAGCAAGCCAGAGGCTGCAAGTGCCTTTTGTGTGTATGTGACTGTGTGCTGCAATGCGGCATGAGAGCCCAAGCTTTGGAGGGGTCAGAGAAGTTTCACGCTCCTTGCTGGCACAGCAGTGGGCATAGCCAATCTCAGCTCTGCTGTTACCTGCTTCCCATCCAGGACATCCCACACAGCAGTGGCCGCTGGGCTCCCCATAAGTGGAGCTTGACTGGAAACAGAAGGCTTTCTTCTTCCTTGGCCTGCTCTCCCAAAAAAACAATCTCCCCTTTTATATACAAAAAGCCCAATTCCCAATAGATAAACAGTAATTGCACTTACAATTGCGTGCAAGTAATATATACTGAAATGGCTCTCAGTGCAAGAACCTCAGGAAGCTTGCCTTTTACCAACAAACTGATGAACACACTCCCTGGGGCGGCCTTACTTTTTTTTTTTAAGTAATATTTAACATCACTGGGAGCTATTTGTTGTTTAAAGGAACTGATTAGCACAGTTGTCCGACACAGTGTGCTCCTTTCCTGGTTGAAGCATTAACCCAGCATCGTCCCCTCCCTACCTTCATCTCCGTCACTTTTCCGGTTTGCCTATTAGCAAAGTGCTGTGTACCCATATGGGGAAGGTGACTGACCAGATGTTCTAATTTTTAAAAGATCTGCTGGTGTCCCAGTGATTTCCATCAGGAGAGTGAATTGCCCCAGATTACTTTGCTGAGGGCCTCATGGTTGAAGAAGGTATATTTCTCTTGATACCTCGGTGTCAGGAGGATGAAGGAGAATGGCCCAGACAGAAGTCCTTCCCGGTATGTCACAGATGTAAGCAAGAATAGTGACGAGTGGCGTTTCTGATATCCTTTGCTATAAACCAAGCCACTAACTACGCTATGTAGGTTATCCTAAGCCACAATGTCCAGGAATGAATATATCTTCTGGGGGCTGGGAGTGTTAAGAACCATAGTCTGCCCTGCTGAGCCAGCTGTGACTTTTGAGAAGGGGAGGATTCTGGAAAGCTCTCCATTGAATGATCGAATGGCCAGGGGGGTGAGTGTCACAGCTGTTAGGAAGCACACCTCCCCCCTTAGCAGGAACATCTGTTTAATATGAAACGAAGGATCTGGATGTGAGGGGCTCAGGTTGCAGCAGAGAAAACAATCCCACTGATTCAGCTGAGCAGCCTCCACCTGCCGGGCCCCTTCCTCTGCAGCCCAGAACCACTCGCTCAGTCACCTGCAGACTCATTCTAATGTTTTGCTTTCTAGAGAGATAGGAGAGCACCTGCCATGCCTTGGGCATTTCCTTCAATGCAAAGCACTTGAGGGTCCAGCATAGGAGTGTGCTCCTCTGTGCCAAGGTGTGGACTCAGGGATGAGCAGACGGCACGGGATCCAAGCAGAAATTATTATTGATTTAATCACATAATCAGCAGCAAGCACTTCAGGCTAAGATAGCAAATCCATAGGAGCCTCCCGCACAGCCACCCTCCCAGTCACCAGCAAGCCGTGGTGCACACTAACAAACAAGCTGAGCGGGGGTCACCTTCAGTCAGAGGCAAAATATTGACATTCCCCAAGCTGAAATATGTTTTGAGTTAAGCGTTATCAGTCTGTGATAGGAGCGGCTCATCTGTTAAACATAACTGCATTGGCAGGAGGATTACAGAACGCTTTCTTGCCATAATCTAGAAGCGACTCTCAGACAAAACTCTGCTTGAAATCAATTGTGTGCAAGAAGCTGCCTGCTGTGGCCACTCAGCATGGACAAAAGGAGAAGACCTCTCCTGTGATCTCTCACCAGAACTGCTTCATCTAATGAGAGTACGGCTTTAATTTCTTTTCACATCAAACATAGGATCAATGCTCTGGACTTGACGGTGTCTGGAAGCGGCCATGCAGGCATATCCCAGTGGCAGCTAAGCCTGGGAAGGTTGCTTGGGGATATTCTGGTTCCAGGTAACAGCTCTCTGGGCCATCTGATCGTGGCAGGCACTGGCAGAGTTGTCCACAGCCCATGGCAAGCAGGGCTACAGCTGTATCTGGGGAGAGGAGGCTGGCAGAAGCCACTGTCTCTCCTCACACCAGATAAAAACACATAAACAATCTTCAAAAGTTAACCACCTCACAACAGCTGTCGGATCCAGATGGGGGCTGAGGAAGAACCTTAATTAAAAAGTTTAGGTTGCCTCTGAGTTCCTGGTTATCAAATGGCAGTCAGTGTCTTTGGGGGACCATTTCTTCGGGGAGCAGCAGGAGGTGCAAGAGCTAAGGTCTTGCCACATTGCCGTAGTCTGGTGCAGTTGAGGCCCCATCCTCGGCTACTGGGAAGAGTGAGCCCATGTGATGGGGCTCTTTTTCGGGTGAAACAGATTGCTCTCTTGTTAGGCAGCCTAGGAGGAGGGAAAAGGTGATGTATGCCCACAACCACACTCTGTCTGTGACACATGGGGTCTCTGCACCTTCCTTGCCATCTTGACCTATTTATAGGCGCTGGGGCAGTACTGTCTGGAGATGTCATACATCCTACACACCATGCATAGGGCCTTTCACTTGTGAGGCAAGAGCTGTACCAGAGCTTCATTCAGACCATGACATGACACTTTGGCCCCTATGGGCCAGTGTCTCTGTAGGTGGAGAAACAAGGGTCTGGTGTTGAGGTCATTATTTAAGATGTAGGGAGGTAAGAAGGCCAAGGGTTGCAAGTCCCTAGACTACAGAATCATAGGCCCCATGTCCTTAGACTACTGATTTTATAGACTCATAGCTCATCAGCTTATTATCTCCACATGTTGACTTCAAAGATCTTTTCTGTTCTTCTGGAAATATAGGAGTGTAGTTATTATCTAGTGGAGTGAGACGGACGGCACAGGCAGAATTAGCTGTGCTCAGTGAAATGCCTGCTTCTTGATGGCTCCAATTGCCAGTGGCCCCACCTCCCTGACCAGGCTCAAAACCCAAGCCTTGTGCTCCCTTGCAGCAAAGGCTGTTCCTTTCCACACATTCACCTTCCTCCGTCTCAATCAGTCCTCATGGCCTCGACTCTTGTGTGGACCCTAGGGGAAGAATCCAGCTAGACAGGAGGAAGGGTGTTCCTTCTTCCCCCTCTTTCCCTACTAGCTTCTGCTCCTGAACCACCCCACCCCCAACTCCACAACAGCTGGTCTCTACCTTGTAGTGAGGGCAGGGGGTGTTTGACCATTGGAAGCCACTCAGTGTGTACGGATGAAATGGGCAATGAATGAGACAGCCCACCAGTTCTCCACCCACTGGGACTTGGGAATGAACCTGCATGGCGAACATCCCTTCAAGGAAGGTCACAGATCAGGGTCCCCATTCCCATGTAAATGAAGACACCAGTGCCGCCAAGGACAATGTGAGTAGGCCACAGCTTCCAGGACCTTCTGGTTTATTATTTTTTCTCTTTTTAATTTTACTTTCCTCTCTCTCCCCCACCTTGTTCTTGTTTTTGTTTTTGTTTTGTTTTTTTTTTGAGACAGTGTTTCTCTGTAGCCTTGGAGCTTATCCTGGAACTTGCTCTGTAGATCATGCTGGCCTTGAACTCACAGAGATTCACTTGCCTCTGCCTCACGAGTGCTGGGATTAAAGCAGTACTCCACCACCACCTGGCTTCCCCCCCTTTTATATTGTTTTTATTGTGCTATACATTTTTATCTGCCCGTCTCCCTTCCTCCCTTCTCCCCTTTTCCCCTCTCCTGTGACCCTGATTATGGTTAGACTGCTTTGATTGTCAGACAAAGGATGTGCTGGATAGGGGCTTGTGTCTTTGCCTGTAAGGCTCTGGGGGTGGTCCACAGGTGCAATGGAGAGCTACTGGCTCCACATCCCTGCACCATAGGCTTCTTCTGTCAATAGTCTGAGTTGATTCTGCTCAGGGTTTCAGGAAGTCTGTTTTCAGAAAAGTCCTTATCTTCCCAATGGTAAGTTCAGCCTTGCCCAATTGTGCAGGGCTGCCTAGGGATGTTCAAACACAGGAGGATTTCGAGGAGGACTTGACAGTCCAATGTGAGCTTCCCTTCATCCACAGATGTTTTTCTCTGGATTCCTGTTTCTGTTGCTGGCCCTCATTACCACTGATCTCAGGGATTGCCCTGTCCCGATGCCCTGATGTCTTCACAGTTTTGAGATATTCCCTGCGTTCTTACTGAGCAGGGTTTACAGTCACTGGTCAGTCTGTTCCATCTGTCTGTCTCTCATCCCTTTGTGTATGTATGTGTATATGTGTACATGCGCATTTGTGGGTACACATGTATATGCAGGTACACATGCATGTGTATGTACCTGTCTGTGGAGGTCAGAGGTTAATACTGGCTATCCTTCCTCAAATGCTGTCCGCCCAATTTAGTTTAGACAGTATCCTTAACAGGCCTGGAATCAACAAGTAGGGTAGACTGGCTGGCTAATAAACTCTGGGAATCTGATTGTCTTTGTCTACCCCCGTGTACACTCACAAGCTTGTACCACCATGCCCTCTGTTCATAGCCATTTCTCTGTCTCTTCTGACACTGTCTCTTCTGGCCCTCATGTCAGCCAGCCCACCCTGGTCTTCAGCACCTCTGCTTATAGTTTACTTGGTTTCTCTCCCACATCCCTGGGTTCCAAGCATCTTTGTGCAGGGTTGGGTCTTACTCATCTTTGGATTCCCATCCTATGGCTCCTAGCAAGTTCAAGTCAAGTAAAAGGCTTAGAGGTTGTCTATTGAATCTTGAGTGATAGAGGTGAGTAGAATAGGGAACAAGGGTGAGTGAGTCTTCCTCTGTGATTGTGAATTAGCTCATAAGGGTCTGTTCTTATCACACTAGAACCTGGAGTGGAGGTGCCTTTGTCCAGTCTGGGAGACCCTGTTACATTGTTCAAAGTTTGAGGGAACCTCAGCTAGACAATGGTTTACAGAAATGCAGAGAGCAGCTTTAGAAACTGTGAACTGAAACATTTTGACAATGTTCTGAAGTTACTGAGTCAAATTCTTTGAGACTTTGGACACCGCTCTGCTTGCTACATTACACAGGCTTCCCATCTGCAAAGTGCCTGCTTTCAAGAGGCAGGGAGAGTGTTCCCACTGCCTATTTGCTGTGGGGTCAGTGTGCAGGCTCACGGGCAGTCCCAGAGGAGCTGCTCATCAGACCAGGATAGGTACAGAAGTACAAAGAAAGAAGATAAGTTGGAGTCCAAGAGGAAGACACGACACTATTAACTGGAGGGAAGAGAAATAAGGGCAGAAACCATGGCTCCCTGCTCTGTGTTTACAAGGTAAACACAGTTTTGGACAGGTACAGATGCATGCTGGGAGGTTTCACTACTTGAAATTTATTTTGAAAAAAAAAATGGATTTCCTTCCGCACACCACATCTTCCTATTGAGCAAGGATGGATAGACAGCTTAGAAACAATTAGAAACTATTTTTATTTATTTTTCTTTAAGCAATGCTACATGCGCTTAGGGATGCTGTAGAAAATGGGACTACATTTTTATGAGATGCTGTCAAATCATCATCATTAGGGAAACAAAAACAAAAACAAAACCAACCACTCCCCACAAAAAAAAAGCCGCACACCAACTTCCTGTAGCTTCGCTATACACTGAGGCTCTCGGCCCCATGGCCCCTGGAATGGAGAATAGAAACACGGATACGAAAACGTTACTCTTTGTATTGGAAGTTTTCTTTGAAACAAAATCGTGTTAATAGCATCTTCCAACCATTTCAATACTCTCTGTACCAGGGAAACAGAAAGACTCCATTCATTAGGAATAAATTATTAACTTAAATCTTCAAAGGAAAGGTTTGAAAAAAAATGCTCACCAAATTCCCAGAGCGGCACAGCGGCGCAGAGCCCCGTGCCCTTGTTTGTGTGCTATTATGGCTATTATAACTAATTGATGCACTAGCGGTTAATTAGCAGCCTGGAGTCCCCAAAATGTTTTTCAGGACAATTATGCTGTGCTGCTTTCAAAAGACTCAACGTCTGAGAGCCACATTTGGCTACCTCCACTTTGTGGTCCTGTCGTCACCCAACACACTCCTCATGGCTTCCATGGAGGAGAAGGTAAACACGAAGCATCTAATTGCACCGAGCTTGCTCTGTTTCCTGATCCTCCATTTTCTTTGCCCAAACGCAAACCGATGCATGGTTTCTGCTTATTTAATGCTGGGGGAAAGATGGGAAGAACGGGTGAACAGCAAAACAACATCCGTGGCCACAAACACACCGAGCTGAGTGTGGGCATGGTTCACAGCCTTTGATGGATGGCAGCATGTTTAACCGTGGCTAGAATCTGGAGTCAGGGACCCCAACAGCATGCAGTCGGAGCAGGGGATGCTTCTTCACCTGTCCTGCAGGGACAGTTTAGTTTTCCAGACAGAGACGACACATTTAGTGTTATAGTTGTGTTATCCTCCACTTCCGTCTTATCCAGTCTCTGTTTCGGTTCCCAGGTATTTGAGCTTGTAGGCAATCATGTGCTAACTAGAGTCATTCCTGACTTAAGAAGGGCAGGTGGGACAGTCAGGATCAGGTTTGATGGATACATTCTCTTCTCTTCTCGGGCCATTTCTCAGAAGAGTTAAAACACCACGAATAAGGGCACCATTGGCTTGGCAGTCAGATCCCGCCTGAGGAGTATCCATCTTGATGCTTGGTTTTCGTTTTTGTGAATATCCTCTGGCTAGAGTGGGGACAGACCCCAGATCCAAGTCCTCACCCAGGAATGCTGTGGGGTGCATGTAGTTGTCATGGCTCAAGAGCACACACACTCTGTTCACAGTCATTTGGTGACCTAGTGATACTTTTGTTTTTCTGGACATCAAGGTGTTCACTCTCCTGGGCAGCTATAATGCTTGACGTGCTCAGGGCTTAGTGGATCTGACAGAACATGGTTCTTTTCTGAATGTTGGTTCATCTACCAATCACAAGCAGCTTGGTCCCCTATCTGGGCTGCTGTGGGTGGTGTTACCATGAACAGGTAGCAAATGTGTCTGTTGTACTTGCTCATTTCTCTTCATCTGGATATATACCAGCTGTTTCTGATACCCAAGGAATCCCCTCTGGACATCCATAATACATAGATGTGTTCATTTTCTCCCACTCCCCCTCTTTGCCCGTGGTTGTTGTCTCTCCTCTCACTGATAACAAACATCCCAATGTGTGTGCGCTGAGGCCTCACTCTGGTTTCTATTTACATGCTTCCTGACGGCGTGTGACACTGAGCACTTTCTCACGTACTCACTGGCCATTCACAGGCCTTCATCTTAAGAATGAGATCATTTACTTCCTTGCTGTTGAGCGTTAACCCTGTATCAGATGTCTGGCCTGCAAACATTTTCTTCCACTGGGTGGGTTGTCTATTCACCTTGTTGCTCAATTTCATTGCTGTGCAGAATTCTTGTTTGACATGATGTTGTTTATGTTTGTGTTGTTGCTTTGGGTGTAAGTTAAGACAAGCCCCACCCCTTGATCAGCATCAGGGAGTGTTCCCTTGTAATAGCCTCAAATAATTTCTCCTGTTTAAAAGTATTTACCTCATTTTGAAGAGATGTACATTGCTCTGTACATGGGTATCAAGTTTTCTTGATACCGCGTACTAAAGAGACTCTCCTCTACTGGCATCTTACTCAAAGATAAATGATAAGTTCATAGAGTTATATGTTGGCTTTCTTTTGTGTTCCACTAATCTATGTGTCTGTTTTTAATGTCTGCACGTCTGTGCCGTACTGTCTTAATTACTGCCAATTTGGAGTATATTTTGAAATTAGCCCAGGTGGCGCCATCAATTTCTCCTTCCTTTTTTCAAGATAGCCTTGGCAATTCAAGATTTTTTGTGACTCCATAGAAATTTTAGGGTGGTCAGAAAATTCCTTAAAAATTTTGTTAGGTATTCCATTGAGTCTGTATCTCATTTAGGGTATATGTCTATTTGAATTAATTTGTATTAATTCTTTCAGTACTGGAACATGGAATAACTTTCATTTATTTATGGCATCTCCCACCTCTTTCAGCAGTGTTCTACATGTCTTATTCTGCAGGTCTACTTTCCAATTCCTTGATTGCGTGTATTCTTAAGTATTTGCTTTTGCTTTTAATGTAGGTGAAATTGTTTTCTTGATTTCTTTTCTGGATCATGTGTTATTAGTGCACAGCAACTCTGGTGATTTTGTATGTTGATCTTGTATCCTACAAGCTTTACTGAATTGTTACATCTAAGAGTGTTTGTTTGTGTGTGTGTGTGTGTGTGTGTATGTGTTTGGTTGTTTTGAGTCTTGATACTGTTTATTCCTGTACAGGAAAGAAACCCTGCCATTTGTGACAAAATGCATGAGCCTAGAGGACATCATGCTGAAAGAGACAATAGAGAGGTCATTTGATCTCTGTGATGTGAATCTAACTGGGGGAGGGGCTGATGGCAACCACGGCTGTGCAGTAGAGGTGGTGTTGAGGAGGTGTCAGCCAAAGGTACAACATTTCTGGTGGGAAGAAGAGCAAGTTCTAGAGACCTGAACAGCATCCTGAGGAGTTAACAGCACTTTGCCGCCCGCAGAAATTTGAAAGAGAACATTTCTCACATTTTACCCTGAAAAATCGGCAAGCCTTAGCGGATAGATGTGTAAATCAATGTAATTTAATCCTTCCAAAATGAATCTGTTTATAAACATCATTTTTGTGCTCACAAATGTAAGTGGAGCCAACTACCACAGCCTGCTTCCAGCTGGCAAACTGGGAGAACAAACAGAAGCGGGGCAAGAAAACAAAGTCTATAGACCTTTAATACACGACAACTATAAACCTTTATTTTTCCCATGTCGTACTATATAGCATCTTGTACATACACATACATGTGACTTTTGTCATTGTTCCTTAACAATGGAGGGAAGGCAAGTGCATCTGGAGAATGGGGCACAGTAGTTGCCCATTCCTGTGTGGCAAGTGCCCTCACGTGGTCCCTCCCTAGGCTGTGACTGCCCTGTATGCAGATCTGCAGACACAGTGGCTGCATGTGTGGTCACCTCACCTCACCTCACCATCCAGTCGCCTGCCACATTGACTGAGTCTCCGTGGAGAACCGAGTACGACTTTCCTCCGACCTCATGCTAAACCTCATACCGCTGCGGCGACACGCGAAGGAGGATGGCGTGTGTGACCCGAGAGCCCCTTCTTCAGCCCCCAAGCCAGCTGGGGTTGCAGAAGCACCATTCTCTCTCAGAAGCTATTACTTGCCTAAGCTGCTGCAGAAGGACCACTGTGCATCTTTCTGCGCTGGTGACTCAGCAAGACAGTCATGTCCCGCACACTGCTTCTCCTGGCCATAGCGCACACAGCAGCCTGTGCTAACACGCCGAGTTTCTTGGAGAGTCAACTCTGCCATGTTCACACAGTTCTTCTTCCTAACAGGGTTCCCATTAGGTCTTGTGAGGGCACCAATCACGGTACTGTGAGATTGGACCCTGGGAAGGTGTTTGAACAACAGAAAAAGAGCATATTCTGCTGGAAATGTACCTACTGAGATAATGCAATTTCATCTGTAAAAAGAGCCTTATTCAGAAATCGTCAGTGATATGATACAGCTAATTAAGGCATGCTTGGTGCTAGCAGTTTCATTAGAGGGGATAATATTGCACAAGAAAAATAAGAAATCATTATGATGGATGTCCCAACATTACATTACATGTTAATGAAGTGTAAATGATCTAATTATTTTTGAAAGAACACAGATTCGATTAAACTGTCGGCATTAAATTGGAAAGGACAGTCTATTGTACTTTTTATGTACAGACAAGTTAGCGTTAATTAGGCACGATCTACAGGAACAAATGAGGCACGACCCTCGGTGAGCAATCATGGATCCTTCGCTCAAGGCAGGTTTCATAAAGAATTATATTAGGGAAAAATTGTAAGTCAATTAGATGCAGTGCTGTAACAGTGGGAGGGAGGATGAGGGAGAAGGAGGGAACCAAGGGTTCCCGCCCCTTGGATTTTGGCTGGTTTATGGCGGAGATGTCTTGTGGATGGATTCCAGGTTAGTTTCATAAATCCCTATTCCATTGGTCAAAGGCAATTGATTTCCATTGTATGTTCTGGAATCTGCTCCAGGGGCAGCGACTTTGACTGGTGGTATAGCCCCAGAGGAGGAAAGTGTTTGTGATGTCCTATTTGCTGGGATCCCAGCCAGATTCTGATCTCTGGTTGCCTGCGGTCTCTGTTAGAATGCCAGCAGACACTTCTCTTTCCACGACAGGACTGGCTGGGCTGAGTCACTACCTGGAACCCATCCCCTTACTTGCTTCAAGTCAGTGGACAGGAGGTGAGAGAAGTCACGGAGAGTCAAGAAGACAGCTATGCCGCCACCAAGGCAAGCCTATTTAAAATAACTTAAACAGTTCAGCATTTTGGGCTAGAGAGATGGTTCAGTCAATAATGTTTTTCCTTGTAAGCATGAAGACCCGAGTTCAGACCCCCACCTTTTTTATAAAAGGCGGTGTGCATCTATAATCCCAGAGCTGATGAGGTGGAGCCAGGAAGACCTCTGAAGCTCATTGGCCAGCCAAAATCAGGGAGTTTGTGGTGATATTTTGTTTGTGATTTAACAAGTAAAGTTTGTCTGAAGATCAGAGTCTGGAGCTACTAGTTAGCCACAGAGGCCAGGCAGTGGTGGTACATACTTTTAATCCCAGCACTTGGGAGACAGAGGCAGACAGATCTCTGTGAGTTCAAGGCCACCCTGGGTTACACAAGATTGATTCAGTCTAAAAGAGAACCAGAATCAGGCAGTGGTGGCTCACACCTTTAAGCTCAGTACTTGAGAGTCACATGCCTTTAATCCCAGCCTAGGAAGGTGGAGACAGGAAGGGATATTGCTGGGCAGAGAGGGGAATATAAAAGGTTGTAGGAGACAGGAGCTCAACCTATTCAATTTGAGGATTCGTGGAGACAGGATCTTGCAGTGATCGGTCTGAGGACTGGTAGAGGTAAAAGGTCTCTTTAGTGGCTGGCTCCTTTACTTCTCCCATCTTTCAGCATTTACCCCGATATCTGACTCCGGATTTTTATTAGTAAAGATCAATTGGATTTGCATAATAGGATCTTCTGATTCATTGAGAGAATCTGCCTCAGAATACAAGGTCGAGAGGGGCTGAGGAAGACGCCTCTCATCAGCCTCTAGCTTTGTCTACACATGCACGTGCACCCGCAAACACACCTGCACACGTATGTACACACATACACATAATTGACAGATTTTTTTGAGAGTTCTGCTGTCAGCGTAGTCCCTATCCTGCTTTTTATGTCCAGAGAGTCGTATTCTGAGTGAGAAGAACAAGCTTTCTTAGAGGATTAAGCTGCAGGACTCTGGGAAGGCTAGGCTAGAGCGCAGTAGCAACCCGGACCCAGAATCCACAGAAAGATTCCAAGGTGAGCTTGTCATCACTCCCGTGGTGTTCTCGGATGGCCTGACTGTCACAGGACCAGTGGTCCCAGCTTACTCAACCCCTGATCAGTCTTCATTTCAACTCGCTGCATGAGGACTTCTGCTTCCACCATGAAGCAGTAACATGATAAAACCGCTCTTGCCTAATTAATTGATTGACTTTCACTAGCATCCTATATGTTGAAAAACTCCAGATAAGTTAGACGATAGTTGTTTATCAATAAGCCTTTATATATTGTAATATTTATTGCTGAGGTGTGATTAACTCTCATTCATTAAAAATAGCCCATAGTTGGTGCTATATTCCATGAACATGTTTATTTCATAAAAGGTCAAGTGCATAATGGCACCTCCCCCTCTGTTCCTCAGGAGACTCCACTGGGGGCTGAATGGGAAGGGGGCCATGGGCTTTTGGTGTGTAGGAGCAAGAATATTTCCTTTTACACACAGCTCCAAAACTTTAGGGTAATTATTAATAATTAGAATTTAGAGAAAAGCCCATACCAAGTGAGTTATTCAGTGTAATTTGCAGTTAACAATGGCTTTCCTTAGGGAACCTCGGGTGTCAGAACAAGGAGGCATATGGCCTTTTTGTTTTAATTTCTGGCAGCCGAAAGGATCAAGACTTAGGAAAGCCATACAGAAGGGACCACACGCTTGAGCATTACCAGAAATTAAGAAAGCACACACATCAACAACAACAAAAAGCAATTTGTAAAATGCATGGAATTTGGGTTTAAAATATATTTGGATTCCGCTCAAACGGAACTCTCACAAAAGGTGCTCACAGCAAGCTGGACTTTTTGTTTTTTATTTTTTTATTTTTTTTTATTTTTTTGGTATATGCTAACAGTACTCCGGGCTGAAAATATTGAAAGTTTTCACGCTTGTGAGAACCTTCCGTTTCTAGGAGCACAGATGACCCCTGAGCATTAAGTGGTGAACAGCAGAGACCTGGTGTTGGCAGAGAACCCCTAGTAATGACCAGGGGACAGTGCTGACCACATATATGACTGCTGAGAGTGGACAAGGCCCTCATGAAGGGCATGAATGCTGACGATGGGCACGGGTGCTGACCATGTGGGCAAGGTATCTATAACTGAGCTCTGTACTGGTCTATGAGGGACTATTCTGAATTAGAATCTGAGTCCTCTGACTTTGGTATCAGGTACCCCTGGGCATCTTGCCCTGAGTAAACCTGGGTAGGCCCAGGCTAGTGCTATGTATGAAAACCAAGAGCACCCATAGAGCCTACTCCATGGCTCTGCAAGGACCAAGGATATTGCTCAGAGAGTCACCTGGATCTTCATCACTTTCCTGGTGACTTGGTTTTTCCAACCGAAGTGACAGTTGTAGGGTGATGCCCATCCTGGTGCCTCCCGTAGATCCCTGTTTGCAGTCAGGATGACATTGGCAGTGAGGCTGACAGTCTTCACAGAGACAAAGGTGCCATGATGCATCATAGCTGTGGATTTAGACTCAGAGCAAGTACAGACACTGGGCTGTGAGGAGCTGTGAATTTCCCCTACCAGGTCAGCATGATCAACCAAGACAGCTTTCTGTTGGGGATAGAGAGATGTGGTTAAGAACACTTGCGGCTCTTGCAGAAGACTAAAATTAGGTTTCCAGCACCCAAATGATAGCTACAGATACAGACAGGATAAGATATAATTGTGTGTAATCCCATTTTATGCGATCGAACACCCACTTCTGACCTCTACAGGCACAAGGCATGTAGAAAGGGCACATATATACATGCCAGGCTGACACTCACACATAACAATTTCTAAAGAAAAGAAAGAAAGCTTCCAGTCAATTCAGCAGGAGGCCTTCTGGACCATCATGCACCAGGCTCTTAGGTTTGGAGAAATTTTATAAGGAGGGTAAAAATGAACATAAGGGGATGATGTGTGGGTAGAGATGAAGCTTGGCACAATGACGGAACCAAGGACTCTATTGAGGGCAAGACTTTGACTAACAGGTTTGAAAAGAGCACTTCAATGGACGTTAGAGATGTCCTTCCAAAAATAAGGACAAAGACAACACAGCCTGTGGAATATTACTTTAACTAGGCAAAGATGTGCTACAATTGTTTATACTGCAGAATATTACTCTGTGTAAAGATGTGTTACATTTATTTATGCTGCATTTGTTTAATTATGTAAAGATGTGTTCCTGTTTCACCTTGCCTGCCTAAGGCACCTGGAACAGCCAATAGCTAGGTAGGAGGGGGATGGGTTGGGCTGGCAGGCAAAGAGAATTAACAAGAGAAGAAACCTTGGCTCAAAAAAGAGAGAAGAGAAGAAGGAGGAAAGAACCAGGGAGAAAAAGAACTTGGGGCCAGCCAGCAAATTAGATAGAGTAGAACACAGAGAAGAAAAGAAAGGTAAAAACTCCTGAGCAAAATGTAGAGGGAGCGAAACAGGTTAAGTTATAAGAGCTAATGGAACAAGCATAAGATAAGGCTGAGCATTCAAAACTAATAACAAGAGTCATGATTTGGGAGCTGGTTAGTGGCCCAAAAGAAAGCCTGGTATAGGCAGGCTTAGGATGTGTGGCTCGGGTTGAGGGCCTGGCCTGTGTGCAGCAAGGTGCTCTTCTGTGCCGTGAATTTGCCTGCACAGTCCCATACTTACCTGGTGTCCTCTTTCCCTTTAGCTGCCTGGTGAGAGACCAGCCACATACTCCCTCCTGCTCTCTGTGAACTGTACTTAGTAAACAAAATCCCTGCCTAGGAAGATTTGTGAAGCATTAGAAATGTTGGAAACCACATCTAACGATCTCTACTTTCTGAGAAGAAAGCCAGGGATGGGCAGTGGGCTGTCTTGGTGTGATGATCTTTGCTGGTCCAGACAGCATCATTTTCTGTACCTGTTTTATAAATGCAAATTATTTTGCTTTGGTATTCTGAGAAATAGCCTTTGAAAGTCCCTGAAAATGGCTACCATGTTGGCAAAGATCGTGCAATATAAATGCGTGTGCCAGGATATAAAATTCATGTAGTAAAATGTAAAATACAGTATTTTGCCAGCAGCTAATAATGCATTAACAATCACTCTCTTGTTCCTCCCAGTTGATTCATAGGATAATCAATTTCCGGTAATATTTATTAGGTTCACATCCTATATATCAAAGACTTAACTAGGTTTTGCAAATTTCTCACAGTGGAGACAAATATAATATTCCCATTCAAGCTATCCAAAATGGTAAAAAGCTTCTGTTTAGCTGAGTTTCAAAGGCAGTGGGGGCATTTGGGATAAGAAACCTATCACTGCATTTCTACCTTGGGCTCTATTGGCTCCGTTTACAGGGATCCAGGCCCTTTATTTCAAACAGCACCGAATCGGGTGGTGCTGCAGTCGAGGGCTCACAAGAACACGGCTAATGTCAGTGTTATTAACATGGTCACTCAGAGACTAATTGCAGAACACAGCGAGGGGGGCAGACACATTGTGCACTAATGCTACATAACGGAAGATTAGCAATGGCAAAAAAGAGAGGGAGAGAAAGAGAAATCCATGACTGCCAAATATCACAACCCAGTTGCCAGAGGGCTCCACAGGCAAAGGGGCTTGCCAGCCCAAGAAGGCTTACCAGAGAATCGAGAGTTGATATCCGCAATTTGCCCCAGCCCATGGACATAGTTTGCCCTTCTTTTAAATTGATTTTTCAGTTTGATTTCAAGCCATGCTGTATGTGATCTAATGAAATTGTGGCCCTTGGAAGCCTTGACTTCACTTGTCCAAAACTATTAATTGGCTGGTGTCACATGGAGAAGGTGGACCACTCTGACCAAGTCCCAGAAGAGCCACTGAACTGTCTTCTGAGCACATGGTGGTTCCAGAAAAGTAGAGACCCTGTCCCCAAAGCCCGGGGATGAGGGGTGTGAGCTGTATGGGCTCTCTTCCCCACAGTGCTACCTGGCATGGATGCGGGCTTGGTAACACCTCTGGTGTGTGGATGCATACCGCTGGGTGAAAACAGTTCAGGGCCTGGAAGGTGTGAACATTCAGAATCAAGTTCACCTCTTCCTGTCCAGAGGGTGGCTGAAGGAATGATGGTGGACTTTCAAGAAGGACTTTTGCTTGAGCCAGTGCCTCTGGCTGGTACAGTAACGGGTAGATCCATACTGAGCTGAAGCGCTGGCATGGTAAAGGCCTAGGAGGGATCCCACCCTAGTGTTCCAGCATTACGTCCTGAAGGCTTTCACTGCAATTGAGAATGCGAAGGGGCCAAGGCATGAATATAGTGAGCCCCAGCTCATCACAGAGACATTCATCCCCTCCTGCTGGTTCCTGAGCTGTCCCCTAGTGTGCTCAGGCAGGGTTCTGAAGCCCAGCCCTCAGAATCCAGCTGGCAGCTCCACCTTCCATGACTTGTATCTCAAGAACCTTTCTTCTGCACCTGTTTCCCCCCTACTCCAAATTCTGACTCCTTTCCATCTAACCATTAGGCTGAAAGTGGTGAAGATCAGGATGGGGCAGGGTAGCTGCTGAAGCAGCCACTCTTGCTCCAGTATCTGGACGGGACGGCTTCCTATGGAGATGTGTTGAGTCCAGATCATTTGATGGTGGCAAAGGGTAGTCTTTATAGCATTTCTTGTTGCTATGATAAAAAAAAAATATGTAGTCTACAGGAGGTGGATAGTTTGCCTTGGTTCACAGCTCAGAAGGAATGCAGTCTGTGGAGGTCTGAATAGGTATGGCTCCCATAGACTCATGTGATTGAATGCTTGGCACAAAGGGAGTGTCACTATTACAAGGTGTGACCTAGTTGGAGTAGGTGTGACCCTATGAGGGCAGGCTTTGAGGTCTCTTATGCTCAAGTTATGCCCAATATATAGCATTCTTCCTCTGCTGCCTGTGGATGAGGATTTAGGACTATCAGCTCCTTCTCCAGCACCGTGTTTGTTTGCACACTGCCATGTTTTCCGTCACAACAGTAATGGACCAAACCTCTGAAACTGTCAGCCAGCTCAACTAAAAATATTTTCCTTTATAAGCATTGCTGTGGCCATGGTGCCTCTTTAAAGCAATAGAAACACTAACTATGATGCCGTCCATTGTGCTGGGTGGAGAAACCAGCCTGGCCTGTGACAACTGCCGAGAACCAGAAAAAAGGGAGGGTTCTGATCAGTCCTCTTTCTCCTTTCTTCTTTCATGTAGTCTGATAGCGCAGCCCATGAAAGCTTTGCTGTGCAGACAAGTATCAGGGCTAAAGTGAACATTAAAAGGCTCAGTTCAAGGGCCTGTTAAGACGACTCCATGGTTAAGAGCAATTTCTGTGCTTGCAGTGGACCCAGGTTCAATTTCCAGCATCCATATCAGGCAGCTCACAACTGTCTATAACTTCAATTCCTTCATGAATGTGCTATACATAAAACTTCCTCTGTCTCTTTCTTTCTCCCTCTCTCTTCTGTCTCTCACAAACACACACACACACACACACACACACACCTTACACACTCACACACACAAATAAATAAATTTTAAAATAAATGAAAAGATTAGGGTTAAAATAACAAGGCTGGGAACACTAGGGACGGGAAGTGAAGGTGCTCACTGCTGCCTATTAGCTAACCAAGCAGACCAGAGAAGAGGAAGAGCTCTGGGGAGAGCAATCAGGTCGGTCTGGGGAGGCTCTGGCAAGCTCTCATGACAGTCGCTGTGAGGACATACAAGGCACTGAGGCCCTTTCACTCATTCTGGCACCTAATGCTTCTAATTGGAACACCCTAAATTGTGAGTAAGGACGGCTTTCTAAGAAAGCGTCCCCCACGCCAAAAAGGTCACCCCAAATTGCTCCACAAGGAGTTAGATACGAGGTGACCAGGGAAATCTGCAGCTGCTTCTTGATGCCTGGATCTGCTCATGGACAGAGTGCCTCTTTGTAGCTAGACATCCTCACCGCTGGAGTTTGGCCATTCGCATCCTGTCAGAAGCGAGAGCGCCATGGATTTGCCCACACACACGGACAAGCAAGAGGCCTGCATCCCCTGAAGACATCATCATCATGACATCATCATCATGACAGTGTCCCTTACACTGTGCTTTTGACAATCCTCTCCTTTTGTGGAGATCACAGGAGAAAAAAGCTGAAAAGAAAGATCTGGTTTACCACTATTTGGTATAAAAAGGGTTACCTTGCCTCATGAATATGCAACTCATCTCATACATATTCATAAGACGTCTCTAAACTCCACAGAGCTGAACCCTCTGTGTTGCTCCCTCCATAGGCAGCCCACTCTAGTCTCTCTTTGGAATGCTTGCTTTGCTTCTGCCATTTTGGTAAATAAACTTCTGCTCACGCTGTCTATGTCTCTCAACTGAATTTATTCCTCGAAGAAGACAAGAAACCAGAGACTCGCACTATGTCTGTAACAGAGTGGTGCCCTCACACTCTGGATGGCTCTGCTGGCCTCAGGAAATGCCCTCACAGACATGCCCACTGGGTCTCCTAGGTGATTGCAAATCTAGTCATATGGCAGGACCAGACCTGTTCTTTTGTTGCTGAAACATGCAGGATTCATCCCAAAGATGCTGTCATGGTGAGCACACAGTGCTTGCTATCCCCACAAAAGAGGAAAGGAACTCAGAGGTTCATGGCTGTCACAGAATCTTATAGTCTGTTGATAACTAGACCAGGGAAGGAAAGGAGTCTAGAAAGTTGGAAAGAGTTCTAGTTATCATTTTGCAGAAGTATAGTTATTTATTTAATAAGTCCAAGACGATAAACTTAAAAAGGGTAAAAATAATAAGTTAAAAATAAGAGAATTCCATGGAATAGTAGGGTATAAAAAACAATATAATCATCTATGTCCAAAGTATCCAATTTAAATGATTAAAGATCCCACTTACAAGTCAAACAGTTAAGGTGAAAATATTAGGAGAACTTAAGATAGCTAAGGCTCACTTATTGAAGCCTTGAAATGTCTTGAGGGTTATGAGAGAGGGTAGAAAAGTAGAAATGCATGCCTCCTTCAGGTGACCCTTATCAGAATGAAGTCAGTTTCCCCCCAAACTAACCTACATATTTGGTTACAGCCCCAAGTGAACGTAGTCAAATTTTCTAAAAACAGGATAATGTGGGTAGGTGAGTACCATGCCCTAAACTGTGAAGTCATGTAGTGTGTGCTCAGACAGAAATCAGAGCCATGGCCTGCCTCCACTGCACCGTTGATATGAGATGGAACTTCAAGTTAGGGAAAGATGGATTGCTCAGGGAATCATCAGAACACTGCGTCGTACTCTATTAAAAAGATAAACCGCCGACCCAGGAGGATGGCTTTGTCTGTGAAGAGCTTTCTGTACAAACACAAGGACGTGATGTCAGTCTCCAGAACCCACACTAACACACACACACAAACAACAAACAAAAGCAAAGTATGGTGGCATACAATTGTAACCCTAGCACTGGGGAGGGGGGCAGGTGGTTCACTTCAGTTTTCTGGACAGCCAGCCTAGGTTACCTGAGCAACCTCCAAGCCAGTGAGAGACCCTACCTTAAAAAAGAAAGAAGGAAGGAGGGAAGGAAGGAGGCAGGGGAAGAAAGGGAGGCAGGAAAGAAGGGAGGAATGAGGGTGTTGCCACCTGAGGATCAACACCTGGGCTCCACACTGGATACATGTACACATACACACACAGGGTTGGGGTGGGGGTGTGACCAAACTTCCTAGCTGTCACCAAAACAGATACCAAGTGGCCCGAACAGTAAATTATGGTGGAAAGATGTGCAGGTTCTCAACATAAAGCACACTTGTTTTCCTGAATCCCAGAGAGGAGAGCTGTGTGTGCAGCTACGATCTGGACAATACAAAGGAAAGCTCAAGTCATCTAACTGCATTAAAACAAAGCAATCCCAAACTACAAAAGCCAGACACATATATTTGAAATGTTCACTCTTGATGGGCAGGGCTCATCTTCAGATGATGTGTAGTTAGCAAGGTGCTAGGGACACATGTACAGCCACACAGACCTTAAACGTCAATATGCTCAATCTTGCTTATAACTAAAGACACACTAAAGTCATACTGAAACGTTTTCATCTGTGAACTATCCAAGAGCCAGGAGTTTATGGTTTACAAGAGTGTTGAAGGTAAGTCCAGCCTTCTGATACTGTGACAATCTGCTGCTATCTGCAAAACTCACTCCCAAGACTCATGCAAACAAGTTAAAAACAAACAGTTTGGTAGTACAAGGCAGATCATCTGTAGGAGTTTATCATGGTGCATATTGACATATGTGAAAACGGGTGTGCACAGGAGGTCAGTGAGTCATTCTTCTAATAGCCAAGGGTAAAACAAGGTTCATTCTCACCGAGAGGTGAACGATTCATGGCATATCACTCCTACGGAATGGGGCTGAGTTGTGAGAAGTCTAAAAGAGCTCAGGATGCATGCATGAACGTATTACTAAGAATAGAGAGGAAAAACGTACTGCTATAGAGGATGGTAACTATCCCATCAACAGTCACTGGGTGAACAATTTGTTGGTGCCTTAAAAAACTATAAATTCCATAGACCAGGTTGGCGTCAAACTCAAAGAGATCTACCTGACTCTGACTCCTGAGTACTAGGATTAAAGGCATGCCAAAAAACTCTACCAGGGAACTCCTACAACTCATAAACACTTTCAGTAATGTAGCAGGATACAATATTAGCTCAAGAAAATCAGTAGCCCTCCTTTATACACAGGATAAATGTGCTTAGAAAGAAATTAGAGAAACATCACCCTTCACAATAATGACAAATAACATAAAATATTTTGGGGTAACTTTAACCAAGCAAGTATAAGACCTGTATGACAAGAACTCAAATCTTTGAAGAAAGAAATTTAAGGAGACACCAGAAAATGGAACGATCTCCCATGCTCTTGAGTAGGTAGAATCAACATAGTAAAAATGGCTTACCAAAAGCAATCTACAGATTCAACTCAATGCCCATCAAAATCTCAGAAAAATTCTTCATAGACCTTGGGAGAACAATACTCAACTTCAAATGGAAAAACAAAAAAGTCCAGGATAACCAAAACAATCCTATACAATAAAGAAACTTCTAGAAGCATCACCATTCCTGACTTCAACCTCTACTATCAAGCTACAGTGATGAAAACAGCCTGGCATAAATACAGGAGGACCAATGGAGCTGAATTGAAGACCCAGATATCCATCCACACAATACAAATACCTGATTTTTGACAAAGAAGCTAAAAATATAAAATGGGAAAAAGAAAGCATATTCAACAAAAGGTGCTGGAATAACTAGATATCAACATGTAGAAGAATGAAAAAAGACCCATATCTATCACCATGCACAAAACTCAACTCCAAGTGAATCAAAGACCTCAACCTAAAACCAACCACACTGAACCTCAAAGAAGAGAAACTGGGAAGTACACTTGAACATTGGCAAAGGAGACCGCTTCTTAAATATAACCCCAGTAGCACAGACACTGAGAACAACAATTAATAAATGGTACCTACTGAAACTGAGAAGCTTCTGTAAAGCAAAGGACACATTCAACAAGACAAAACAGCAGCCTACAGATAAGGAAGAGAACTTCACCAACCCCACATTGAACAGAGAACTGATCTCCAAAATAAACAAAAAACTCAAGAACTTGACATCAAGAGAACAAATAGTCCAATAAAAAATGAGGTACAGAAAACTCTCAACAGACAAATCTCAAGTGGCTGAAAGACACTTAAGGAAATGCTCAACATCCTTGGCCTTCAGAGAAATGCAAATCAAAACAACTCTGAGATTCCATCTTACACCTGTAAGAATGGCCAAAATAAAAAAACACGAATGACAATTTATACTGGAGAGGATGTATGTAACGGGAACACTCCTCCATTGCTGGTGGGAGTGAAAACTTGTGCAGTTGCTTTGGAAATCAGTATGGTGGAAATTTCTCAGAAAATGAGGAAACAATCTACCTCAAGACCCAGCAATATCACTTTTGGGTGTATACTCATAAGAGGCTCAATCATACCACAAGGACATGTGCTCAGCTATGTCCATGGCAGCATTATTCATTATATCCAGAACCTGGAAACACCCTAGATGCACCTAAATCGAAAAATGGATAAAGAAAATATGGTACATTTATACAATTGAGTACTACACAGCGGTAAAAATAATGACATTTTGAAATTTGCAGGCAAATGGAGGGATCTAGGAAAAAAACCCTATTGAGTGAGGTAACCCAGACCCAGAAAGACAAATATCATATGTACTTACTTACTCACTCATATGTGGCTTCTAGACATAAAGGAAAGAAAAACCAGGCTACAATTCACAACCCCAGAGAACCCAGACAACAAAGAGGACCCTAAGAGAGACATACATAGATCTATATAGGAAGAAGAAAAAAGATAAGATATCTTGAGTAAATTGGGAGCATGGGGTTCACAGAAGAGGATAGAAGGGGAGAAGGGAGGAAGGGAGGGGAGTGAACAAAATTTATAGCCCAATAAAAACAATTAAAAAACTATAAAACTTCATATGCTTTGTCTTATTCTGATCACCTATACTAAATTATTCTATATACATATCTACATATGTGAGATGATATGCATGTCTATTTATCCAGACATTGTTTAATGGAAAGAGATTAAAATAAAACACATAGAATATTAAATATATAGTTTATGGCACATACTCTGTGTGTGCAATATCCATGTCCCGAAAACGATCCGAAGAGGTTCGTGGCTGCAAAAAATTTACTGGGGACTCTCACACAACTTTAGAAGCAGAGAAATCCTAGAATAACTATTGCTGTGGGGAAATGGTCTGTACCTGTCAACTGTATTTTAATAAAATACTGATTGGCCAGTAGCCAGGCAAGAAGTATAGGCAGGGTGACCAGGCAGGAAGTAGAGGTGGGGCAACGAGAATTCTGAGAAGTGGGAAGTTACAATCTGCAGTCTTGACCCAGCCACGAAGGAAACGAGCTAACAAGATGTGACCGTCTTGCTGAAAAAGGTACCAAGCCACGTGGCCAACACAGATAAAAATAATGGGTTAATGTAAGATGTAAGAATCAATTAATAAGAAGCCTGAGCTAACAGGCCAATCAGTTTATAATTAATGTAGACCTCGGTATATTTATTTGGGACTAAATGGCTGTAGGACTGGGCAGGACAGAAACCTTGGTCAACAGACTGGCTGGTTTTGTGTGTCAACTTGACACAAGCTAGAGTCATCAGAGGAAGAAGTCTCCATTGAGGAGATGCCCCAGAGAGACCCAGCTGTAAGTCATTTGCTCATTTAGTCATCAATGGGGGAGGGCCCAGCCTCTGGTGGGTGGTGCCATCCCTGGGCTGCTGGTCCTTGGGTTTTATAAGGAGGTGGATTGAGCAAGTAATGGGAATCAAGCCAGTAAACAGTTCCCCTCCGTAGTTTTCACATCAGCTCCTGCCTTCAGGTTCCTGCCCTGTTTGAGCTCCTGCCCTGACTTCCTTCAGTGATGAACAATAACGTGGAAGTGTAAGCCTGATAAGCCCTTTCCTCCCCAACTTGCTTTCTGGTCATGGTGTTTGGTTACAGCAATAGAGCCCCTAAGACAAGTTGGTGTTGCTGTGGCAGACCTGGCTGTGTTTTGGGGAGGACTGGAGAAGGACTTCGGAACTTTGGGCTAGAAGAGCCACTGAGGGGTAGGAGCTCTGTGGGACCTGGAAGAAAAGAATGTGAAGAGCATTGCAGAGGATAGAGGCCTGGCTTGTCAAGTTTCAGAGGGAAGTTTAAAGACTCGGTCAGGGCCATTTGTTATTTTGAATTAGGATCCTGTGGTTCTGGTTAGCTGGGGCTGAAGAATCAGCTATGAGTAACAAGATATCAGGACTGCTGAAGTAAATATTTTGCTGGATGCCCGATGCTGGTTGCTGGAGCTAAGAAATTAGAGGTGTTTAAGAAGAGACCAGCATCACTGAGGTGAAATCTTCTGAGAAGTGTTTTTTGAGAGCACAGAGAAGATATGTTCCAGGGGCAGCTAAGGTTCTACCTCATGCTGGAAGCCGGACTTGGTAATGCGTGAGAGTCACTCAGGTGATACTGGTTTTGAAGGCACGAAGGGGTCATGGAGAGCAGCTGAGGCTTGGCACTGTGAGAGGCCAGGAGAGGCCAGTGGTGAAGGTGCAGCCTCAGTGGCAGTTGAAGGCCCAGGACTGAAGGGGTCTTACAAAGAAGTTGAGGTTTAGCACCATGAGAAGGGCCTATGAGAGGCTGTTGGTGACAGTGCAGCCCCGTTGCAGCAGAAGACCTCAGTGTTTTGGAGATGCCAGTGCCACGGGATGACCACCAAGAACAGCAGCAGTGGTGGAGCAGAGCCAGCCGGAGCCTAGAAGACAAGCTGTGTGTGCTGCAGAGGGTGACCAAGACCTTCGGAGGAGTCCAGAAGATGGTGAGTGCATCCCAGACAATTGGGCATTGAATTATTTATATTGTGCGAGTTTGCTTTTGCTTGAGTTAGATTGTGATGGTGCCTTGGTTCTTCTTTCTTGATGAAGGTATTTAATTAATGTTAGTTTTTAAAGGAGCACACAGATGAAAAGACTTGAAATTCTAAAGGAGATTGGATATTTTATAATGACTAAATTTTTAATGTGTTTGAATTTGTGAAGACTGTGGGACGTTGAAAGTTATTTATGATTTTAATGCGAGATCTTGGGGATGAATAAGAAAGGAAGGGGTGTGGCTTAACAGTGATGTGTTTGTGTGTCAGGTAGACAAGGGGTCAGTTGTACTGGCTGGTTTCATGTGTCAGCTTGACAGAAGGACCCACACCATGGTGGGTGGTGCCATCTCTTGGTTGGTGGTCCTGGGTTCTATAAGAAGGTGGGCTGAGCAAGCCATGGGGAGCAAGACAGTAAGCAGCGCCCCTCTATGGCTTCTGCATCAGTCCCTGCCTTTAGGATTATGCCCTGTTTGAGTTCCTGCCCTGACTTCCTTCAGTGGTGAACAGCAATGTGGAAGAATAAACCAAATAAACCCTTTCCTCCCCAGCTTGCTTCTTTGTCATGGTGTTTTTGTTGCAGCATTAGAAACCCTAAGTAAGACAGGTCACTTGCCTGCTTCATATCCAAGGAGCTGCAGAGCTGGACACTGACCTGGTAACACTCTCTCTCTCTCTCTCTCTCTCTCTCTCTCTCTCTCCTCATCTCTCTCTCTCTCTCTCTCTCTCTCTCTCTCTCTCTCTCTCTCTCTCTCTCTCTCTCTCTCTCTCTCTCTCTCTCTCTCTCTCTCTTCTGATAGTCTCTTGTGAGTCTGGAGCACTGTAGTTATGTGTCCTAAGTCAAGAGCAAGAGAATCACCGATCTCTCCTACAGAGCTTGCCAACACCTTGGTACTGTCATGGCCCTAATGAAACAGACTTCCGACCTTTGCTTGCCAGAGCCCCTGAGGAGGTATGCTTGTGACTTGAGATGTGTGGCATTTTGTTAGAGCAGCAGAAAGGAACACACATGGCTGCTCTGTCCCTGGAGAACATGTTCCTATTGGAAGCCCATGCTTCTGTGTATCCTCTAGTGACTTGGTGCTAGGATTTCTGGTTGAGGAAACAGAGGGTCATGCCCACAGGCAGGTGCTGGCCATCTCAGTGATTACCCAGAGTGCCACACTCAGCAGCGTCAAGGAGACTTTAGAAAATGCTCAGGGGACACCAATCCTTCCATCCGTCCTCTGGGTTATTGATACAGCGGCCTGAGCCAGTCTCTTCCTCCCCCTCACCATGGAACATACTGAAGTGATATGGTGCTTCCTGGCCCCCACGCTGAGTCTTCTGAATATGATCCCTGCTTTGATTTTACTGTCATTTGTGCTTAGTGGAGATGGTGGCTGGGCAGAGGAGGATGTGCAGAGGAGCCGCATTCTCTCGTCCTGCTGACGGCCACAGCCCTGGCTGCACTTTGTAGGGGTCATATTCACTGTTAAAGACAAAGGGCCTATTACAGAAGGGCTCCTCCTCGGATGAAGGGAGCTTCCCTGGGTCCTCTGAAACAAGCCATATGCCAGTCAGTGTCCATTTAGTGAAGCATCTTGGGACCAGAAGGAAACATCCCCACCCTGTCTTTTGCTCCGCCTGTGAAGTGTATGCCTTCAGGAATGACTGGCGGTGACAGAGGCAGCTGCGATGTTGCCCACCACTGCCTCTAGTTTATGTGACTTAGAAGTGGTTGTGTTATCCATGTCAGGGGAGTGCTGGTCCCCATTGTCAGTGTGTCTTATGTACATGGGTTTTTGTGACAATTAATATTGATTATCAACTTGACAGGATTTAGAGTAATCCTGGGGACAAGCCTCTGGGGTCCTGTCTATGAGAAACTGGTTAGCTTAGATTAGTTGAGTGGAACACCTACCTTGACTGTAGGTGGCATCAGTCCCTAGGCTGGTATCTGGGCTGCGTGTAAAGGAAAAGCTTAGCACCAACATTTACCATTCTTCATCATTTATATACAATATAATTTATGTATTATCTTCCCCTGCTGTTGCAGTGTGGCAACTAGCTGCCTCTAGCTCTGGCCACCTTGACTTCATCATGATGGACTATGTTCCTTTTAACTAGAAGCCAAAATAAACCATTCATCCTTAAGTGGCTTTTGTCAGGATTTTTTTTTTTTTATCACAGAAACAGGAAGAGTGGCCAATGCAGGTGCTAGGAGGGCCATGATTTTCATCAGGAGAGTCCTGGGGCCTGCAGAATGGACCTTGTGTTCTTCAGTATGATGAAGGGGCCCCTTTGGGATGAAATGTTTCACTAGACTCCAGAGGGCAGGAGCAAAGATAGGCAGGGCTGGCAGGCAGAGAGGATAAATAGAAGGAAGAGCCAGGAGCAAAGGAGAGAATACGGAGGACATCAGGGGTCAGTCACCCAGCCAGTCATGGAGTAAGAAGGAAAGAAGGGTATATAGAAATAGAGAAAGATAAAAGCCCAGAGACAAAAGGTAGTCAGGATAATTTAAGAAAAGCTGGCAAGAAGCAAGCTAAGGCTGGGCATTCATAACAATGAATAAGCCTTCATGTGTGATTTATTTGGGAGCTTGGGTGGTACCTCCCCCCCACCAAGAAAGCTGAAAAATAAACCATCATACAACAGGTTATAGTAATGAAGGGGAAGTAAAATATGCTGTGGGTGTCTGAGAAGCCAGTCAACACAGCAGTACCTTAACCATATGGGTCCTTTTGTGGAATGCTGCCCACTGCAAAAAAAAAAAAAAAAAAAACAAAAAAACAAAAAAAAAAAAACCTTCTCTGACCCAGGTTGAAAGCAACACAGAGTAATGGGTAGAAATATAAATATTTAGAAAGCGGGTTGACAACATGGGCATTTAGGGAAATAGCAATACCAGTTTCTATAATAGGACATATTACTACGCTCCCACCTCGCCCTGCTGCCACCATGGATTCTTGACCAGAGTTATAGTACCAGATATGAAACTCCATACTATGGAGAAGGCTTCAAATCCAATGGGAGCTTAGTTATCCTATGTGCCACTAATGCACCCGTAGGCACATCTCGCGCGGCAGGTCAGTATTGCAGCATGTAGGGTCCAATATGGGCTCTTTTCCTTTACAGCCTGCAGTACCATCCAGCTCTGTAAAAGCTAGCCAGCAGGAGGAAGCTCCCTAGCCAGTTTGAGACTGGCTTCTCTATGTCCCGTAGCAAAAGTGTGTCATGTCTTCAGCAGTAGAGTTTTGCCATGTGGTTATAAAGGCAATGTAACCGGGACGTGTACAGCCGTGTTCTTCAGCAGTAGAGTTTTGCCATGTGGTTATAAAGGCAATGTAACCAGGACGTGTACAGCCGTGTTCTTCAGCTGTAGAGTTTCGCCATGTGGTTATAAAGGCTATGTTACCGGGTCGCGTACAGCTTTATTTTTAGCTCTTTGAGAGGTTTACAGGTTACAGTGTGGTTTCTCTGGTTTGCACCCCCACCAACAGTGTGGTCTTTATAGTCTTTATAGGGGAACAATACTGTAGCCCACAAAGGTCAACCACAGTCAAAGAGGCACAGTGTTTGCCTTTCTATCCTAAGCAGAGTTCAGGGAGAATCTGGGGGAAGGACTCAGACAGGGACTCGTGTCTGTGAGAACAGTGGAGTTAGATTACAGAGCCCTAGGTTTGTCTCTAGTGGGGAGGAAAAGGTTTGGTTAGAGCCACAGCAGGAGCCGATTGAGAAGTTAGTGTTAAAACTTCAGTTTCTAAAGTTATCTAGAACACAGAACCCACGGGAGATAGGTGGATATAGAAGATAGATAGTAGATGGTAAATTATAGATAGCTCGATGGCTATCTAGATGATGGGCAGATAAAAGGCCACAAGTGGGTGAGAGGTGGGTTGATGGTAGAAGACATATAACAGACCTATAGTGACTGAGTTTTAATGGAGCAGCTAGGACTTGTCTTGTTTCCTTTCCCTCAGCAGCTGAAGCCATTCCAGATGGTTCTCAGCTGGAGAAAGCCTGAGCACACAGTAGAGTGGAGCCTGCAGAAGGTCAGGCCCAGGCCGCGGGAGGCGTGAGTGGCAGAGAGCCTCTCAGCACTGAAGTAGGCTCTCTGTGTGGAAGACACCCTGCCATGCAGTGGGTGAGGGTCCTGCCGTGCCTTATGTGGCACCTTATGGGAGGGACCAGGTTAATTCTTGGATTCAGAATGTGAGACCGTGGGGCTGGGGCTGAGGGTCAATGCTTCATGGAGACAGAGTGTCCTCCATGGAGGATGGCAAGTCCTGGAGATGGAGAGCAGTGCCTGACTGCACAGCCCAACGCAAGAACTCAGTGCATTTAAAACATGATTGAAGTGGAAGAACTCCATGCTGTGTGTATTTTACCACAACTTTTAAAAGGAAAACAAACAAACAAACAAAAGCCACACTATGGGCCACCATCCTATAACAATAACCAGGTCTCTGTAACAGTTACGGCCACTCGGAAGGACCAAGTTTGGAAGTGCTGGGAGAGGGACACACATGTGTGTCCACCTGCTGTGTTCAGGGTCATTCCCTGTTGTCTTCCCCTGGGCATGCCATCTCCACTGCAGGATGCAGCCAGATTTCTGAGGCTGAGCGCCCACAAGGTGTGTGCACCAGGCAAAGAGCAGCAGGGAAGGGGCTTTGGTAGAAGTTTCACTAGTGGACAGTTTCTGCGTATTGCAGTCAAATTGCTTGGCTGCTTTTATGGGACAATTAGGGATCTCAGAAGGGGACATGCTAGAGCTATGAACAAGCCCACTTGAGCATAGGTGGGTCGGCCCATTAGGATGGGTGATTGGTTGCTTCTGATGAACTTGGCAGCCTCTTCTCTCCTGCCAGGAGGCGGCCCATGCCATTGGCAGACAGCACTGGACACAGTGGCTGTAGGCAGCGAATTCCGAAGGACTTATACCAAGGGGAACAATCGAGAGGTTTTTAGTTTTCTTTTCCTAATGTTTTCCTGGGAACCCAGCGGCATCCTTGGTGTGTCCAGATCTGCCTAGCTTCTCACAACTTCTCCTGGTAGCCGTGGTGGCCACAGGTTGTGTGAAGATGTGGCAGCTAGAGTCCTGATCTGATTCACTCGCGACCTTTGCTCTTTCAGTGGCTGGGAAGTCACTGCAAAATTGATTTTGTGTTAAATAGCCATGATTCTTGAGCCTAACATAGCTCCAGGGATATGGGACTTCATCCGAAGAAAGGAAGCAGAAAGCAAGGTGTAGAGGGTGAGATCAGAGCCGAGGGAGGGGTCATAGCTAATCCTACTTCTCTATGCTGATCAGGGTGTTTGGAGACCCTGCCAGGCCAGCGTCTCACATTTGAGTCTGCATTTCCCACACATCTTTTGGGATAATGAAGACAGACAGTTTGTAAAGTATCTGGAGGAACATTATCATTATTCTAATAATAATAATAAAATTTTTAAAGAGCAAAAAAAAAAACCCACTGGTGTAAAGGCTCAGACCAGATGCATTTCTCCACCAATGCATGTTCTTCTTCCTTTGATTTGCCCAGACTGACCCTGTAAGGTTCAACAGGCCTGAACTGCTATCAGCAACAGGAACTACACAGATCAGATAATCTCTGGTTCTAAAGTGACAAGAATGTACCTTTTTGATAAATTATAAACATTGAAAAGTAGACTGCTACCTAACGTCAGCAATCATGATAAAGCAAAAACATCGCAGGTGGGACCTGCCTTCCCTCACTCTTTGCTCTTTCTTTCCTCCTTTCCCCCTTCCCACCTGCCTTCCTCCCTCTCCCTCCCTCTCCTCCCCGACCTGCTTGCCTACCTGTCCACCTCCCTTCCTTCTTCAAGGCACTTTCCTCTACTTTTCAACCTCCTACTCTTCCCCTCTTCTTTAATGCACTTGCTTTTATCCACCCATGTGTCTATCCCCTCCTCACCGTCCACTACCCCCTCCACCCACAAACCCACCCCTCCATCTTCCCCTCTCTTTCTCTGCTCACAATGTTTGTGAGCTCCTTCAGACAGTTCCTGCCGATGTTGGGCTTAGATTCCAAAGTACTTCCAGTGCAACCTCCCTAACTCAGGTCCTGGGACAAGAGGGGTGGGGGGCTCAATCTTGGCAGCGAGGCAGTAGGGAGGTGATGGTGGCCTCTCCTGCCCTGATAGGGAGTGTGCATGGTCCCCACAGGCTTTGATAGTTTCAGGGGCACCACTAGGTCAGGCCCACAAGCTGTACATTAGGAGAACTCCCTGTAACTTTGTAAAAGCTGCCCAGAGAGGACAACGCCCACCTGCTTATTCAAGATGGAGGCATGCTTGTCTGGCCCTGATGGATCTGTTCAGACGCCACCAGAATGGACAAAGATGGCCCCTGTGCATGAGGGAGAAGAAGAGAACAAGGCATCCTGGGACATTTTGAAATGGTTCCTCCCAGGTCAACTTTTCACCTCTGTCTACTTGGTTGAGGGCAGGAGAGTGTGTGACCACAGGATCCTGTTCTGTCCTTGCCAGCCCACAGAACATTTCTCCTGAGAAGTCATTCAAATGCAGCACTTTCTGGGTGTGGAGACACAAAGCTGTGTTCCAGTTAACACCCCTGGGACAATTACCACTGTCTTTGAGACATCCCAAGAGAACTGGGGGTTCATGCTGGCTGATGGAGGCGATGTTTAGAGACGAAAGAGCAAGAGTGAATTCTCACACTGTAGTATAATTTGGCTCAGGCCAGTTTAGTCATGGTCTTTAAACAATGAAAGCGGGCCACAGACTGACTGATGCCAAAATTAGTCAGTCCCGAGGAGAGCGAGGAGCTGATTAAATCATTTTCTCAAAGGGGGGGAAGGAAGCGAGGGCAGGGAGTGCTCAAGTGACAGCCAGTGGCCTCAAGACATCTGCAGGAGACAATTCCCCTTCCCTCCTCCCACATCCTTGGGACACCCAGCCTGGGACTGGTGGGAGGTGATGTTGAGAACAGAAGTAGAATTTGTGCTTAGACTTGAACTGGGAGCTGGCTCTTCCAAAGGGCAACAGAGGGCCAATTATTTCAGTTCCCATAACCGTTAGTACTTGACTCATCTCTAAAATGGGATCTTCCGTAGTCTCAGAAACAAGACTGCTGTGAGCGCTGAGCGCCACGGTTATGTTAAATAGAAATAAATGGAAGGGTATAGAAAGGACGTGTGTGCTCACTAACCACAGCCCAGACAAACCATGTCACCATTGATATTCTAGCACCATTGATGTTCTTGTCCAGATTGTCTTTGATAGTTCATCTTCCTCAAGCTTGTCAGCAGACTCTCCAGATACTGCACACACTCCGGGGGATGACATGCTGCTTTTGAAATAGATGCCACATCTTGTTCCTAAGGAAGGATATACCCCAGAGAAGATGCGCCAGGGACTGCACACGCCATTGCACTTACTGTGTGAGAAATCATCTCCCAGCGGTGTGAGTCACTGAGAGCCGTGGTGTGTGCATATCTACACTTAGCCCTGCCAATCTGTTACTTCCTTTGCCAACTCCTGGCTTTTCAGACAAACAGTTTGGCTTTTGTGCTGGCGAGGGGTTGCAGAGGTGGCCGGGTGGCAGGGCAGCTTTTCTGCTTGCGGCTTGGTGGCTTCTTGTCTCTGTGCTTCTCATCGCTCCACTTACCATCAAATACTCTCTGCTGCGTCTCTGACTCCTGTCCTATACGAGTTCTCCAGCTGCTGTTTGGGAAGGAAGCCACTGTTGGTGCCTCTAGAGAGACCTGACTTGGAGTATAAATATTTTGTCACTTGGGAGTCACTTTTAGGGTGACTCAGGTCCTCTGTGCTCTACGACTAACACGACCTGGTACACACTCACCACGTACACACCACGTACACACTCACCATGCTCAGCGCAAGAAAGAGGCAGATCTCCAGGGTGACAAAAGGTTATTTATGGGGCTTGCAAACCTCAAATAGCTTTGAGATGGTTTCCTGATGCCATTCAAAGCTGAAGTACACAGAATGCCCTTTTGTCGTGTGCCAGAATTTCCAAAAAACAAAACAAACAAACAAATGATAATGGAGAAGAAAAATCAAACTTCTCTGGCACACAAAGTTTAGGGTAGCAACATCAACCCTGGGAAAAGTCTGGAAGGGCCTAAGATTACAGGAGACATTTATCCTCTGCTCCTGCTGTCTTTTTTTTTTTCCTTTTTTTCTGTCTTTTTTTTTTTTTTTTGGTACAATCCTGTGTTGTGCTCAAAACAAAAATCTGAGACTACTTCTTAAAGGAGAAAACAAAGCTCAAGCCGGGCCATACATCTGTGAGTTTTGAAACAAAGGTTTGTTTGTGTGCCTCAATCACTCTGCCCGTGAAAGCAGACCCTTCCTTGCAAACCTTTCCAGGGAAACACTCTAAACCAACATCCTGGTATAAATTTGCAAAACGCAATACAGGCCTGATTGTTTTTGGAGTGGATGCCGGCCGCATACGAATAGCTCTTTCTGAAACGTAATGTTCTTTGCACGGCTCAATGGCTAATGTACAATAAATCAACAAAAGAGCGCTTCAATAAAGCTATTGGGCAGCAGCAAGGCCACTGTTATTTTATCTTTTTACAGTATTTAATTGGAAGGTCTTTCCTGAAACTTTAGCCAGCCTTCAAATTACTAGACTCCACATAAGAAGAGGGTGATAAGGGAATTTTTTTTTTCCCGGGATTTTTTTCCTTAGAAGAGAGCAAGTTTTTGCAGAGGGAGAATAAAGTTACAAGTGTCTAGCGTTTTGCTGAGAGAGAATGAAATTAGATGCTGAATGGAGCGGATAGGAAGGCTGGGAAAATGTGGAGCTGGCAGGACTGCCAGGTCAGCCCAGAGCCCCCACTGTCCGCCCTGCACCAGGTGTCCCGCATTCAAATGATACTATTATTCATAGACCAAGCAGAGTATTAAACTCCCCCCCCATCATTTGCAACTGAATAAAGATATAATCCTGGAAATATAACTCTCCATTACGAGTCCTCATCAGCAACACAAGAGCTCCATTGTAAAGGAGTTATGTATATTTATCAAGTTAAAAAAAATAGTTGTCTTAGTGCTTACATGTTAATAGAAAACTTTTATAGCCCCGGTTTAGAACTAGTTATGCATAAAGCATCTATTATTCTTTGGCAAACTCTTTAACTTTGACAGTGGATTGCTGATACATGAATAGTCTCTGGCTGAGGGACGCCAATGTCTTCTTGGCTAGCCTGGGCTGCCTACAAGTGGGTGCACACTTTCAGTGAGTGAGTCTCACAAGGGATTCAGGCATCTCCCCCCTCTAGGGCTTGGCTACCTTTCCCGGTCATCAGAACTTTCAGCTTATCCCTGGGCAGGTGCAGCTGTCTGACTCCCCCGTTCAGTCTCATGGGCCAACACTGGCCTTGGTCTCCCATGGCTGAGCAGTTCCTCCACAAATTCTTACCATCTCCCAAGGAGACTTGGCCAGTAGGTCAGGGTGTTGCCTGCCTTCCGCTTTACCCACAGAACCTCAGAGCTCCCTCCAGAGAAGACCTAGGGAGAGAGAAAACCAGGACAGAAGAGACCTGAAGGGAAATGAAGGAAGAAGTCTTTCTTTAAGGACTCTAGTCTCTTTCTTGAGGCTCTCTCACTTTTCACACACAGATGTGACCTATAGCACAGAGGGGTGAAGCTGTTACCCATCTGGGGTGGTGTTGTGACTCTGTTAACACTTTCTGAGTTGAGCTTGGGATTGGGGGCAGGGGTGTGCATACCCTAACTGGGCCTGGAGTTCAGCTTGAGTTTGGGCTGTTCCCTCTGGGTCCACACCCTAACTGGGCTGGGCCTACCGGCGATTCTTGGTTGGGAGAATGTGCCAGAGCTGTGGATGGATGCAGAGGGAAAGAGAAGGGTCTTCATGGACCTGAACCCACACTGAAGGAGACATGTAAGCTGGGCCTGGGCCACCTTCTCTCCCTCCCACTCCCTCTTCTCACCTTTCTGTTTACTCTTCCTTGCTCTGCTTTTCGGACATCCTTCCTGAAGTGTGTACCTGGAAACGCTTGGCTACATTTCCCAGTCATCAGGACTTTCAGGTTATCCCTGGGCAGGTGCAGCTGTTCTAGCCTGTACTGGACCAGGGCTGCGTGAAGCAGTTTGCACAAATGACTAAACCTAAGATGAGGGCCCCAGTTCTGCATGATCGTGCTCTAGGGACAAGGAGACCATGGATACAGACAGGTCTCTGGGGAATGCGTTCTGTGAAGAGGAAAGCAGAGATGCACTGATGCTTTCAGGCGTCCTAGCAACCCAGAGGCATCCAATGGCCTCCTGAGTTTACTGGGAGTCATCTGCCATGGTGTGCAGGGTCCTGGTCGGGTCTGTGAATCCAGTCTGCTATGACCTTTACTTGAACAACCCTACCAGATGGGCCTGGGGGAGATGACTATTGTGGGCTCCTAACTCTAAACTGCAGCTCTGGGACCGAGTGAGACAGCTCAAGCCCTCCCTGAGTGCCAGAAAATACGGGGAATGAATAGTTTCTTTGGGGGAGGGGAGATCCCTGTCTGGATTTTGAAATTAAACTGATAAAGACAGATTCAGAAAAAAATCCCGAAAATTTATGTAATAGAAGTGTGTGTGAGCTAACAAAACTCAGAAGAAATTGTTTTTTTTTGTTTTGTTTTGTTTTGTTTGAGACAGGGTTTCTCTGTAGCCTTGGAGCCTGTCTTAGAACTAGCACTTATAGACCAGGCTGGCCTCGAACTCACAGAGATTCGTCTGTCTCTACTTCTCTAAAGCTGAAAACACTTGGGATTAAAGATGTGCTCCACCACCACCTGGCTTTTTTTTTGTGAAGAAATTTTAGTTTTTATGCTAGATTTTATGAAGATGTGGACACATCTGGGGGGGCCAAAGTGGGCAAAGGTAGAATCTGGTGGCAGCGCTCTTGAGCGAGTCTCTGAAAGTATTCTCACTTCTCTAACCCCACACCTTCAGAGACGAGGGTCACCCTTTGTCAATATAGGACATGGAGCTCACAGGAGGGCTGTATGACCTGACTGGGCAGATTGTCAGGAAATCCAGCCCATGGCTAGTGGCCAGCTCAAGGAAGAGTGTTAAAAAAGACCAAAAATACCTCTTCACTTTTGCCATTTTCTCTAATATTGAGGTCTTACTAAGAGGTATTGTCCCCCCAAACTCCTAAATATGAAACAGTTTCTCCATGATTGATTCAAAAGAGCCAGTGGGGCAGGTATCCTCTTCCTCTACTATTTTGGGATATTCTGAAGCATCAGCACCTCAGGGCAGGCACATCTGTATAGTCAGTTTAGCTAAAGAGGCTCACATGAGTAACCATAACAAGATAGACACAGAAATGGTGTACATTGCATTTACTGGTGTGCTGGTCCTGTGTGAGTGCATCTACCCGGCATGGACACACCCTTATTCTGTACGGTCACAGCCCCGCTCTTCAAGGGAACATCCTTGGTCTCTGTGGTCATACGGTTGATGTCTATGAGCACACTCTTGTTGGATGTGGTCATATCCTCATCGTACACAACCACACCCTTCCTGTTCGAGGAAGCACTCTTGGCTTATATGCTCACATTATTGCTCTAGAAGGACACACTGTTGCTCTAGAAGGACACACTGTTGCTCTAGAAGGACACACTGTTGCTCTAGAAGGACACACTGTTGCTCTAGAAGGACACACTGTTGCTCTAGAAGGACACACTGTTGCTCTACAAGGACACACTGTTGCTCTAGAAGGATACAGTGTTGCTCTAAAAGGACACACTGTTGCTCTAGAAGGATACAGTGTTGCTCTACAAGGACACAGTGTTGCTCTACAAGGACACACTGTTGCTCTACAAGGACACACAGTTGTTCTACATGGCCACATCCTTGAGTTACAGGGGGGATACCCTTGTTCTACCAAGAAACACTCTTCTTCCCCATGTCCATACCCTTATTGTTCATGGTTACACCCTTATTCTGCATGAGCACACACTTCCAATAAATGTTGACACCATTTATATTGGCATAATTTTGCGGTAATTATTATATTTTTTGTTTTGTTTTGTTTTTAAACAGGGTTTCTCTGTAGCTTTGGAGCCTGTCCTGGAACTAGCTCTTGTAGACCAGGCTAGCCTCAAACTCAGAGATATGCCTGCCTTTGCTTCCTGAGTGCTGGGATTAAAGGCATGCGCCACCATAACCCGGCTCAATGATCATACTCATAAACTACATGGTCACAGTTTTGTCATGAATTTCTTCCCTGTACAGAGAAAAATAGTATGGCTTGACTTGCTATCTCTTGCAGATACTCTCCACTCTGTTGGTTGATCCAAACACATACACACACACGCACATATGCATACAAATCTTAACCCACAAATGCTCACACACCATTTGAAATAGCAGTATTTTCTACGAATAGGTTCGCTTTGAAAATATGTGGCAGTATATCTTAGTCAATCAAAATAAAGGACTCATTTTCCTTTGTGTGATAAAGTTAATATTCAGGGTGCCTGGACTATTGCAACCACTGTGGCCTATCTCTGGGTCTTCACTTGTTAGCAGAACTGTTAGACCACAGGGAGTTTTGGGTATTCTTCATGAGAAGACTGGATTCCTAACACCTCCTCAGGGTCAAGGATGCATGACAGAAGCCCAAAGCACATCTCTGGTGGTGCTGGGCCAGTCCTATTCCTCTTTTTCATTCCCTATCTCCCTCCCTCCTTCCTTCCTTCCTTCCTTCCCTCCTTCCCTCCCTCCCTCCCTCCTTCCCTCCCTCCCTCCCTCTCTCCCTTCCTCCCTCCTTCCCTTCCTTCCTTCCTTCCTTCCTTCCTTCCTTCCTTCCTTCCTTCCTGTCATTCCTCACATCTCTACCTCCTTTTTACTCCCCTTCTACTTTTGTGATCAATGGACTCAAAAGATAAAGATTACCTATATATTAAAAAAAAAAGAATTGTGCTGCTTGAAAATCCACAAGTCAAAGCATCCAGTGGGAAAACATGATGCATACGTGCTGCTGTCTGTTGTGGCCTCACAGCGAACCACCAGCAGCGTCATTGTGCACTGGATACACCAATATGAGGCAGTAGGGTTAGTTTGCTGGTGAAGCTATTTCTTCCATCCATGTCCAAGAGAAAGCAGGTCTTGTGCAAGCCCCACTACATTCTAGCTACCGACTCTTAGTCTCACACTTCCCCCTGGGATCTTGCCTCTGGGAAGCTAGGTATTTTCCAGCCATCTTTAGAACAGGGTGTTGGGCTGTATCTGAGGTACAGGCCATTGCTTTGCTTTGCTCTAATTAGCAGTTAAATTTAGTTTAATCCTGATGGTATTATGGGGAGGCTGCAGTTATCATCATGTCTCTGGGGGAGACCCTTGTTTATCTTTGAGCTGAATTTAAATTCTAGTCTGGGAGAGGCACCCCTCTCTGTTATTCCCAGACACCCCCTGTCTAGAAGTTTGTGGATTGCTTCTTTATGGAAACATTCAACAAACAGTATTTCAATAAAAAAAAAATCTGGGATTCAGAAATGGTTAATATCATATATGGTGAACTGGTGGCAACATCTGAAAAGTTGGAAGGGACAAGTATAAACTTTGGCAAGATAGAGAAACTGAGTCATGATTAAGATACCAAGTAACACTCCATGGCTTGCTCTATTTGTCTATTTTGCATTGACATTGCAAACATCTAGGGTTCTTTGTCTGAGAGGCTAAAATTCCACAGACTATGATGTGAGTCTGGTGAGAGCCTGTGACCACATCATATCGTGGTGGGCCGGGCACAGCAGAAACACAGCTGGAGAGAGATCACATGGTGAGACAGGAAGCCAGGAACCATGGAGGAGCCAGCTTTGTTCATTGGTAACAACTCCCATGTGAGAACTGGTGGGGTTTCGGGAGCGCTACCTAAACCCTCCCAAGGGTGATGAACCTCTGCCCATATTCTATGCCCCACCATTCAGGGCTCCTACCTTAAGACCCCACCTCTTAAAGGCTCCACTTTTTTCAAGGCCCTACCTTCTGAAGGCCCCATGGCTTCCATCTTTTCCATCCTGGACACCAAGCACACTACAGGACCACCTAGGACAAGCCATCTCCAGCCAGCTCGACTGACGGCTCCATCACCATCTCCTGATTGCTATCTGTCATCTTCAAGCTCACTGTGAGCTCCTCTGTGGCTTCTGCCTCCCTTTGCAAAGTGAGGCTCTCTGAGGTAGGTACCACGTGCCACTCTCAGAGAAGAGTTTGCAGTTGCACCGTGGTTTGGCTATAATCCCTCAATTCCAGCTGAACCGAAAATGGCTTAGCCACCCGTTCCTTTCCGCTAGCCACTGAGAAGAAAAATGGCTTGGCTACATATGATAGGAAACAAGCTTGTCAATTTGAAAAATGAAACCAGCAAGCACATTTGTTATGATCTCAGCTCCTAGCTTTACAGTGAAGAACCATTTAACAGGCTCTTTACTACACTAAGTACACAGTGAGGAATTTCATGGTTATTTAACCATACAGTGAGTGAAGTTTTGACAGGTCTTGGAAATCCAACAGTCTTGCATCGGGGTATAGAGAAAAATATTCCCACATTTTGATCTCTACTACTGTAAATTGAAACCTAATACATTTTTATGACATGTTGCCAGCAGGTAAATATCCCTGAGAGGGCTTTCCCTTTGATCATGTTATTTCAAAGCAAAGCGGGGGACCATTTTCTATGAAGAACTGCACATGTTTTGTTAGCTAGGTTACATGTCCTATGCAGGTAAGGCAGAGACAGTTGGCTGGCACTGCACCTTTGTGTCTTTCTTCTGGACTAAGTAGAGTGGGGGTCAGACCTCACATTTCACTTTGAACCATCTTCTTGCTAAACTTTCTGTTCTCTCACTGTTCAGATAATCCCTGGGTTTTTTCCCCTGTCATCCATGTTTCTTTAGCTGGTGGAAGGAAAGTCTCTTAGAAGTGTTCTGTTTTACATCACTGCTTGGACAAGAAGTACTTCTGTTGTTCAGGATTAATACCTCCCCACCAAAATGGGTGTTTTCTTCCCCAGACATGTCTAGCCAGCCCTGCCTACCCACGGTGGTCCCTGCTTGAGAACTCGAGGCTTACTCTTCTGTGTCCTTGCAGCCCAGATTAAATGAAGCAGGCAGGTGCGAAGCTTAGAAGCTACTGGTTATTTATGGCTTTTCCATACTCTGTGGGTTTAGCTGGTGAGAAAAGTTTTTGCTCCACCCACACAGACAAAACCCAACCAACCGTCTGGGCTGATTAAATTCAATTGTCGCATGAGTGGATGGCAGGCAGGGGAAAATTATGGAATCTCAGTGCCCATGCCATGGCAACTGGGCAAACAGCTTGCTAAAAGGACATGGATAATAGGAAATGGCAGTATTTCTCTGTGTGTTTTCCCTCCTGACAGTTTTATCCTCCTGTCGGCCCTGTGTCCAGTGTGGTACCACCTTGTGCTTTGGAGGCGGCCCCGACTTTTTTCAGTTTTTCTACAAGCTGCCAAGAAGGTGATGTGAGGTTCAGAACACACACACACACACACACACACACACACACACACACACACACAGGACATGGACACAGACATAGACATGGACACATACATGGTAAGCTCACCTTCGAAGGGACTGAAGATGGGTGGGAAGCAGTAATGTAGGCAAAGTAACTGCCATTATCTATTTGTATGAATCCAATGCACACGCCCTTGCTTTTAGTTTCTCACAATGACAATCGTGTCAAAGGCAATACAAGGCCCAGGACTCAATACAATACAAGGCAATTTAAGAGATCAGGATGTGATATAAAGCAACACAAGAGACCAGGACTTGGGATCTTTGGGCCTACAGAGAAGATCTGGAAAACCTACACAAGCACTGGCCAGAGTGATCATGAGTCACTATTTTGATTCTAGGAAAAATATTGAAAAGCAAATATACACATTTCCTAGCCCAAGGAAAAAAACCACTGTGTGGTTATTTGAAACCCACTCTTTCTACTGTGAACCTGCAGGGACTAGTAATTTATAGAATTTTCTTTTGGTTCTTCCCTCCTGAAAAGCCTCTTGGTCATCGGGGTCAGTGGGTAAGGAGATTCATCAGGGTTCCAAGCAGCCCAGAAGCAAAGGAGTGTATAGGAGTTAAGACCGACAGAAGGGCAGGACCACGGACAGCAGCATGCTCCCTTCTAGGTGTGGGACACATTGGTTCCCATCCGTCACCATCTGCTTTCAATCCCTTTGGAATCTACTGATTAGTGGCAGGGATTCTTTGTTTTTTTTTTTAAAGCCTTACAATATATAAACATGTGTTAGTGGATGACCATAAGTCCCAGCTCTGCCAGGCTCTTTGATGAGTGACTGATGGCTGTCACTTTGTCTGTGTGCTCGAGTTCTGGCTTGTTCCACAGAATGTCCAAGGTAGCTCATCATGTGGTCATGTGGGTTTGGTTTTTTTTTTTTTTTAAATCCTACTAACAACCATACAAGATCACTTTATTTATCATGAGCCTGGATTCTTACGGAGCAAGCATTGGTACAAAAGTCCAGGGAGTAGGGTCCTGTGGTATGTCACCATGACTGTGGAGTCTGACAACACATTGCCATAGGCAAGGCTTCTGTAGAGTGCCTCTATGGGGCCCAGAAAATCACAGTAGGGTTTCTGCTTTTCCGCCTCCCTTCTGACTGTGGAGATGGAGGGCAAGACAGAGATGTCCATGGTCTGGAGGATGATATAACTGTAGGTGGAGAGGGTTCAGAGATCCTTTACCTGTGGCCACATGAGTGCACACCAGTGGCACAGCTGGACACAGACATGAGACATAAATTAAAGATGACAGTACACTAAGGTCAGTGGCCATGTCCACCGTCACCTCCCTTGGGATGAGTGATCAGCAGCGGTTTGAGGTGTAGCTGGGAGAAGCTGCAGAAGGGCATTTTAAATCACTCTGCACTCTTCTTAGCAACTGCCTGTGAAGCCATGATTGTTTTGCTTTATAAACTTGAAATCTGGCTTGAAAGATGGCTTAGTCAGTAAAATACTTGCACAAAGATCTGAATTTGATTCCCAGAACCCACAAGAAAAATGAAAGGAGGAAGGAAGGGAGGGAAGGAGGGAGGGAGGGAGGGAAAGAGGGATGGAGGGAAGGAGGGAAGAAGGGAAGGAAATGTCAGGCTTAGTAATATATGCTAGTTACTTCACTGCTCGGGAGGCAGAGACAGGCAGATATCTGTTGGTTTTCAGCTACCCAGCTATCCAAAATCAGTGAGCCTCATGTTCAGTGAAAGACCTTGTCTGAAAAATAAGGTAGACAGCGATTAAAGAAGTCATTTAAGACCTCTGCCCTCCATGGTCACAGATAACACACATGCACAGGCACACAAATGAGCATACATACACACACACACACATACACAATGAAAACAAAACATCAGGAAAAACCCTTTAAGCAATAGCAACGAAAGCAATTATTATTATTATTATTATTATTATTTAAAATATTTGGAAGCTTCTAAAAGTTGCTCTTTAGCTACTTTTCCATTTCTTCCAATCCTGGTTAGGAAGTCTTCCCTGTAGTAACTTCCTGCACTCCTATTGTGAGGTCTTGTGATTCTCACCCTTCCAAGCTGTTTACTATATTCCTGTAACACAGGCTGCCTTCTCCCAGGGCAGGGATGTCTTCTTAGTGGGGCATTCAGGAGCCTTTAAAGTTGTCATACAGGAAGCCATGTCTGGATTCTACATGTTTCCTGCCCCTGCCTGGATTCTGCCTGTTGCCTAGGTGTGTGCCTGCCAGGATTTGGGCATTTGGCCGGTTGCTGTCAATGACCCTAGGACAAGTAGTGTAGCGATCAACTGTTCTATTACAATGTTAAATTTTTAAAATCTTGGCAGAGAAAATGATGAAACAGATTTGCAATGTAAACCTATGGCGAGAGTCACTGTCTTGAAAAACAGCGCCGTTTGATCTAAATTCTGGATCTGCTTCACAGAAGGAAGGTCACTGTGGGACTTTCACTATACAAAAGTGAGGACTCTGGAATTGAGTCTGGCCACTGACCAGAAGCCCATGGCAGGTCTTTTGCAGGATGTGAAGTCAGTGGAGGAAACCAAGGAGCTTACTCTCCCTTTCCTTCTAGCAAGAACTCCCCATGATTCTGTTCGCCCTTGAGGTTTTCCTCAAACAATTCACTGCTCAGAAGTTCTCATTTTTATCAAGTCCTAACCTTGACCTAAAGAGAAAATGGAACTTCTGGTAATTACAGTCTAGAGCCTGGTACAATCATTCGACTTAAAGTCCTGTGATCAGTTTCATCACATTTTGAATATGATGAAAAACAGTTTTAGGATAACATTTTACCAAACAACCAGAGCATCTGTTGGTTCTGTAGTGCTTGCCCTGGAAGCTGAGCTCACTCCCAAAACACACCCATCAAGACTCTGCTCCATGAACTGTTCTCCAGCAGGAAAATGCCGAGCATATGTCCCATTTAATGTGCTGGGACTGGGCAAAATTAATATTCAGGAGCACTAATTATATACTCACACAAAAAAGTTTCACTGTTAAGAAAATTGTGAATAACAGATTATAAAATTTTATGAGACTGAGAATTTCTGCTCCCAGGAGCACCAGTGGTCTCTACAACTGAGTTACATACATGGTGGATCCAACCAGGAGCTGTATCAAGGACACACCTTGGGTGTTCTGTCCACAGAACATCTTGCCCCCTTCTGTACTGATCCCTTGGGCTTCTAAATCTTCATTTCCCTTCTTGAGGTGCCAACTCCCTCAAGGATGATTGTCTCTCAGCTTTCTATGCTCTGCCTGGGATATTTAGCGTCTGAAATCCCATCCCAGCCCTCTGCTCAGGGCTACTCCTGGTCTGGCCTTTCTCTCAGTTTTTTTTTTGGGGGGTTGTTGTTAGAACTTCAGTTCTTGTCTCACTGGGTCATCAAAGGCCCTGAACCCATTCCCTATGGGCTTTAGTTCATGAGACTGGCTTGTCATAAAACTGCATGAAGGCTTCTTGGTGAGCATGGTCCAGTCATGAGGAAGGCTGATAATGGCGACACACTTTGGGCAAGATTAAGAACCTAGATCAGCCATTGACAGGACTTTTCCAGACTGTGGGCTCTGTGTGTTAATGTTCCTGATTCTTGATGCACTCTTGGGAGACTAGTTCTCTCTCAATCTCTCTCTCAATCTCTCTCTCTCTCTCTCTCTCTCTCTCTCTCTCTCTCTCTCTCTCTCTCTCTCTCTCTCTCTCTCACATCCTTGTCACCCTGTCTGCAACTTTAAATGTCCCAAAGAACAAACAAGTTTATTCTGTCTTGATAGGGCTTTAATTTGCTTTATCGTTTTGTTGCTTTGTAGTCTATAATGGGAATTCTCCGTGTTTTCCGGCAGTTCACAGACATCTGCAGTCACAGGAAAGGTCTTGGTTTGATGGTGGGTTCATGGAGATATTTGTCATTTTGCAAGGGTTAGGGAACATTCCATTTTCCCTTGACACCCTCTTGGTGAGCGTCTTGTCAAATGTCACCCCAAACTCATGATCATTGACAGATGGCCAGGCTGCTGCCTTCATCTGTTACTTTCTCATTCCTGGGATTCATTGTGTTTAAGATCTACTGGGGTTCACAGGTTCTTTGTACAGATTGTCTTTAGATTTGGGTGTCAATTCAGGAGCATAGCCCACATTTTCTTTTAAATTTTGTAGTTACATAAACAATCACACACATACTTAGGCATAGATACACACTTGCACACATGCATTTTCTTGGTGAAACTCAGAAGCAAGGGGGATAGATTGTTGTTGGATATACTCTGCCCTAACCACATGGTTCTAGCATAAGCTGGTCAATAAAACTTTAGGGTCTAAAAAGCAAACAACTTAAAACCAAACTGTATGATGCATCATATGTACACACAGTTCTCACTCAAAGCCTATCTTTAAAAAAGCAACACAGATACACAGACAGGTACGTGCATGCACGCGTGCGTGCACACACACATTCAGGGAGAGAGAGAGCAACAGAGAAAGACGGGGTAGAAAGGGAGGGAGGGAGAGAGAGAGAGAGAGAGAGAGAGAGAGAGAGAGAGAGAGAGAGAGAGAGTTCATTTGTTATTTTATTGATTGATCTATGTAACCCAGCCTGACTTCAAACTGATGATTCTCCTGCCTCAGCTATCTATTGATCTATCTGTCTGTCTGTCTGTCTATCCTCTATCTATCAAACATCTGTTTATAGTTAAAGCCTCGTTTCCTGAGCATGGAACTCTGTGAATAAGGCAATAGAAACACGCAGCAAGGAAGGTGGAGGGACCAGGATCCAAGGGTAACTTTTGAGGCTCAGGAATGCTGAGAAAATGTCTGGATGTGGGATGCAGAGGGACTCGCTATCCTGTTCTGTCTGTGTGTGGTGTGGGGCACACAGAAGTATGTTTTCCTGGCCTTAAGCACCAGCTCTTCCAAAGAGATGAGCTGCAGTGGGCAAAGTTTGTCTATTTTCAAACCATGGATGTTGAAATGCTGATTTTTCTATTAACAAAAAAAAATCAGAAAGAGGGTTTCCAAAGTTCCCACACTAAAAGGATTCAGGAGAAGCAATTTACAAAAAAAATCTCTTTCCCTGCTCCAAAGCACTTTTTTTTTTGTAATTTATACTAAGCCCCTTAGAATGTCATATTGGTCTTTTATTAGTAACCTTGACAATATGATTAGACTCCAAAAAATGTACTTGTTAGTGAATAGCTTTCATTCTCTTAACTTTAAAGAGGCTACTGAGCTATGACCAAAGCGGGCTTTATTTTTAAGACTTTTTGCAACACAAAAGCACAGATGGTAATAAAATATATGTTTAGATCAAGCAATCAATTAAACATATCTGCTAACAGTTAAATACATGTGCCAGTGTTATAGATTTATTTTAACTGACAATTTAATGCCATAATTTGGGCAGAACTCTAACTTCCATTTTCTGAATTAGAGTTGACTTTGAATTATAATTACAGACATGATTTCGTTAAAATATAGAGTAAATGTCCTCTTAAATGTTATTTCCTCTTTATGCTGTGTTGAGTCCCATTTAGATTTTGTTATTGCTGCAAATAGTATAAAGATAAGTTGCTAAAGTTGAAATAATTGAGACAAAGCTTTACTTATTTTTTTATTAAAAGAAGACAATGAAATCATTAGCTGCATTAATCGAAATGCATTTGGACGGCATTGATTAAGCCTGAGGGGCAAACAGCTACCCCCATCCCCAAACAGCAGCAGTGATCACAAAAACGGAAAAGAAAAAGCAAAACGCAGAACAAACAGGCAAATGGGCAGAAAGACCAATGCGAGTTCTCCCAACAGTCAACAGCACCAACAAACAGAAATCAAAAGCTGTAACTGTAACCTCCCGGGGAGCTCCGTGGCCGAGTCCCCACTGTCTCTCTGCACCTCTCTGTCCCTTCACTGCCCATGTGCTATTTAAATGCTGGTGATCTCGCGTGTGGCAATTTCAATGAGCCACAGCAGACATGTAACGCTTCCTGTTTTAATAGGTGCAAAGTGAGTTATTGTCACCAAGCAGATATGAAAAAAGACGTGAAAAGAGGGCCCTGCCTAATCCCTGTAATGCGGGCATGTGAGGGTGCTAACATGGTCACCTGAATTATGCATGGCTATTGTGCTCAGATATCATAAATCGGTGCCTGAATACACTCCAAATCATTTTCAGTCCGTGAACATTTATATACAGAGCTCTCGAACACTGAAAAGACAATTAGTCATATTTGTATGCCGGAATTAATTGAGAGTGAGAAGCGGGAGGCAGAACGAGAGAACAAAGAATGCTTTTTGTCAGTTCTTCCGACTGACAGGGATAATTAGATATATGAAATTGAAATTCCTCAGCAGGGGGCTTCTGTTGACAATGAATCTCCTTTTGATTCCATTCTGTTATTCTTTTATGCTGTCATCTGTGGCAATTTGTTATTCAGCTTGAAGCTTAAAAAACCAAAGCATTCCGCTTTTATGAGTAGATGATGTCAGTTTGTACACTGCTGGGAAATAGATATTAAATGTAATCTTTAAACTAAAAAAAAAAAAGAAGAAGAAGAAGAAAAGAAAAGAAATAAAATAAAAATCAGTTAAAGAGACAGTGTGCTGTTTACCGGGCTGCAGGAAGAAACTTCCCAAGCGGCAGCCAGAACTTGCCTGAAGTTGCTCAGGCCGTTTTAAGCCACTGCAGTGTGGCCAAGCCTTTCTTCCAGGTGGCTGTGGCTCTGTGCTGGAGCGCGTCCGCGGTGCCCATGCATCACTCTGTGGGAACTGCTCAGGGGACAAGAACAGGATCTTGCGGAGACTTTTAGCGTGTCTCTGTCATGGCTTGATAACACCAGAGCGTTTGGCCATGACCTCGGTCTCTCGTTCTCATCCATCCACATCAGATGCTATTGGTGGGAGTACACATTCCCTCAACAGGAGTTGAAAGAAAGCCTTATACCAGCCCCTAAGACCCCAGCCTGTGTAGCCAGCTAACCAGCCTCACTGGTAAGCCTGACTGTGGAAAAAAAAGCCCCTGTGACTTGCAGAGCTTGGTGCACGCGGTCACTCCAGCGTGCCTCTGTGTGGGTGTGTGGGTGTGTGGGTGTGGTCATAAGACCTTAACTTTTTAGTGACTTTGGCAAATTGTTGGTAAGATTTTTCGACAATTGAGTGTTTTCTCCTTTGCTCATAAACAAAGAGTTGAAATCGTTCTAGAATAAATCCAACATAACACCAGGAGTGGGAACCTCTCCAATATCATCCTTACTGCCCTTCTTCATGACAGTCATTGCTGAGTTACCTTTTAATCAATCTCCCCCCATGTGTGTGAGTGTGTGTGTGCACGCGCACGTGCATACACATGCACACACACACGCACACAGTAGCTCTGTTCCATCTTCCAAAGTGCGCTTATCAGATATTGGACATCATAGGCACCATATTTGTTCTGGAGGGGTGTGAATGGAGGCTCAGGATGGTCCTTGAGCTCATCTTCTGAGCCTGCTGCCCAGCGAGCAATAGCTGAATCCATTAAATACAGTGTCATGGATTCTCTCTAAATAAGGAGTCAGGAGGTCAGGTGACTGGGTAGTCTCATTCCCAGCAGAATGCTGGGATTCCTGACTCCTGGAGGGGCCTGCACTTGGGGAGACTTCTTTGCAGTTGGGAACTACCATGGTTCCTTCCTGTGCTGAAAGCAGCCTGCTATCTGCTTCTGCCTCGCTGGTGGAAACACGTGGGCCAGCATTGATGTGTGTCTCAGCATCCTGGAGGCTGGGGAGGCAGAGATGCTGCGAGGGGATTGCTTTACCTTTGGGGCTGCAACAGCTCCGGGATATTTAACACGGGTTGATAATTCAGATACCTGCACCAGTGAGCGGGTGACTCAGAGTACAGCCCTGAGATGGCGGCCATCACCATCTGTAGAAGAAAACGTGAGCTTTGTGGACCTGCAGGTCTCAGATGCCTGACGAATGAAGCTGGGAGGAATGCAGCCTCGTTTCCAAATGTCTCCTCATTTTACAGTCGTGGTCACAGGAAAAATGTCTGCTGTTCTTTCTGGGCATGTCTTCACATGCACTGTACCCCGTGACCTTTCCTGATTGTTCCTACTTTCCCTCTCTCTCCCCTTTTGCAGTTCTCTATTTTGCTGGTGGAACCTCTGTCCCTATGTTTCCATCTCATCCATTCAGGCTCCTCCGAGTTTGGAAGGCTTGTTCCCCCAAAATGAACATTCTCTAATTAAAATCAGCACCCTGGAGACAGAAGCAAAAGGGGCAACAACACAAAAATCTAATTTTCGTCAAAAACAAAAATCTCATGAGGTGTTGGCCAACACTGCCTTCCAGCTCACCACTGTGCGTGTAAATATGTTGCGTGGAAGCCCGCCGAAAGAGGCAACACCAAGAGCTGAGGGCCTTATTTAACTGAGGCGACATTTGACACAAATTTAAGGGAAGAAGGCCAAAGAAAGGAAGGAATGGTCACCTGCTGACTTACGGAGTAGCAGGATAGAGAACTCAGCAGCTCACAGACCCTCCGGAAGAGTATTCAACAGATTCCAAAACGAATAAAAGCCATATTTTTTTTTTATAGGGCTGAACTACACTAAAGATTGATGTTTCCATTGCAAATCTCCCTCAAGTGCCTGATTACAACCATTTGGTGTTCTTTGCTGTTAGTCCCAGTAGCTGGGATTTCAGAAAACCTGTGGTTAGGAAGCCTTGGGCTAGTCTTGCTGGGTGTCCATCGTCGCTGGGGAGACAGAGGAAGGGTATCTACCCTGAACCACAGGGACACACACCGGGAACTCTTGTCAGGCTTCCCAGCTGATGCTCCAGTGAGGACCAAGCTTACCCCATACCTGCAGAGACCTCCTCCAGGGTCCGAGCTCCTGTAGAGTATTGCAAGATGCAAGGGCTTTCTAGGAAACTGGGGCTTGAGCTCAGTGTTCCCTCAAGTAAATAGAGACACAGTCATCGGAATGTTAGCATTTAGACAAAAAAATCACCTGCAAGTTTGTTAACTGTTCAGCTTGGCAAATGCTTGGGATCCAACATGATATTTCTTCAGAATCTGACTTCCCCAGCCAGGATAACTTAATATACTTATCCTACATAGAAATTACTGCATAATTTTATAATAGTATTTTAATGGTGGTAGTAGTATCTATCTATCTATCTATCTATCTATCTATCTATCTATCTATCTATCTATCTCTTTCCTTGTTCTTCTGATGAGCCATCTGTCTACAATCTATCATCTATGTATCAATAATTTATGTATTTATAAATTTATGTGTCTTTTTCCATCATGTATTATGATATATTAATTAATTTATTTATTATTTATCTTTGTCTACCTATTATCTTTTTATTATCTCTCTAGTTATCTACCAGTTTTATCTGCTATATATCTATCTTTCTATCATCTCAATCAATTATGTATTTCCATCCATTTATCAGATGTTATTAACTTATACACACACACTCATATACATATTATATATGATTATATATATATATATATATATATATATATATATATAAAATCACCTATGTATCCAATCTACCTATACCCACACATTTTCCCCCATTTTCCCTTCCTCCCTGCCATCTACCTCCATTCTATGTGTTTTAGTGCTGCCGGCATCCACAAACCTAGTCTACAAGGGAAGCCAATGATGTAGGAAGGCAGTAACTAACCATCAGCCTACTGATGTGGCAAAGACCCAGTGGTTCACACTGCAGCTCCCTGGCTTTAGGGTTCTCACTCCTCTTAGCCACAGCTCTCTATGTGGGAACCAATGATAGTATCGTTGCCTCTTGGTCACAGAGGTTAAACATAATTCACAAAAGACTGGGGTGGATTATACCTATTTTAAAGAAAATTACTTATAGTATTCAAAACAATATATATTCATAATTTACATCTTAAATGAAAACAAATTCCAGATAGATAAAAATTTAAGTATAAAATGGAATTATGGAATTACTAGAAGAAGCCATGAGAATGTTTTAAGAAATAGTTAAATATATTCTTATGTTGGAAAGATCTTAAAATGTGATATAAACTTTTAAAAATTAAATAATAAATTCAGCCATAATTTGATCAAAAATCACATACTGACCCAATAAAAATTATTTATGACTCATGTCATAGCCAAAAGTTGATCCCTTAATATGTAAAGAACTCCGACACATCTCTGACTCAGAGGGCAAGTAATTAATAGGAGAAAAGAATTAATGAATTAATAGGAACAAAATGTGAATATGTCACAGAAACACAGGTGACAGATACACAAATAGTATCCAACATCATTCTTTTTTTAAATTAATTAACCACTTTGTTTGTTTTGTTTTAATGGAGACAGTCTCACATAGCCTAGGCTAGCTTGAAGTCACTATGCTATAAAGTTTGACTTTGAACTCCTAATCTCCAGACTCTTATCTCCTAAGTACCCAAATTACAAGTGTGTTCCACCATGCTCATACCAGCTAGGAGTTCGGCTTCATTTTTGACAAAAGAGCTTTAGTTTGCTATTATCCTTATTGCTAAGACAGAGAGAGACGGGGAAGCTTGCTGACACACTGATGAGCGGCTGGTTGTTAGAAAGGAGTACAAATGCCTCAGCCTGTTGGGAGACTCTTGGAAGACTTACCTGAAATCACACACACTCATGCACTCAGCACCATGCTTTCGGAGATGCTTCTTATAGTCACACCCACAACGGAAGCAATGTAAAATAAAGATTACTCAAGGAATGGATGGATGCCTCTCCCCAGGGACCTGGTAAGAGCTCCCTAGTGCCGCACCATGGGACCAAATTTATTATTTAGGGCCCTTCACAAGGGACAATCCACAGCTCAACCAAAAGAACAAGGCTGTTACAGTTACCAGGACATGATCTCTTGGATAATACTAAAGACAGAGGCAAAGCAAGAATGGAAAGAAGCCCTGTCAAGTTACATAAAAACCATAGAAAACTGAAGAGAAAGAATCCTTGTGCTTGCAGGGTACCCTGGGATGCCTGTAAATTCAGCAAGACCCTCTCCCTTCAGCTTTCCCTGAGAAGGAGAAGCCAGTCCATAGGCTCTGGAAACTACACATTTGGCTCCTGCTTCTTTTGAAATCTGGAAGTGAGTTATCATTTGGATTTTATTTATTTCTTAATGTAAAGAAATATTAATTTTATTTTGTGTGTAAGTATTTCTGCCTGCATGTATATATGTTCACCATATGTATGTTTGGTGCTTATGGAAGTCAGAAGAGGCCATTGGATTCTCTGGACTTGGAGATGGTTATGAAATGCCACCTAGGTACTAAGAGTCAAATCCAAGTCCTCTAGAGGGGAGAGCAAGTACTCTTAACTGTTGAGCTGCCTTTCTAGTCCTGTGACATATCATTTAAAGGTAGTTTGAAGGGCTTGTGATACACCACAGCAGAGAATGAAGTTCCCCAAAGCCTTTATAGGAGAGGGGGTGTGTGGATACAAAAAAAATACCCACAGGACTGTGATCTGTGACAAGGGAGCAAAATGAGCCTGTTGATTTGTTTTGATCAAATAATTTTTAAAAATCTTATGGCTAAGCCCTCCTCTTATTTTTTCAAAGGAGTTCAATCAATTAACAGAAATGTTGCCCTTCTAAGTGTTTGTTATACTTACTTCAGGAATAAAATTTTTATATTAACAAAGAAAGTTACATGAATGTCACATTTTTCCTATCATTTATGCATTCTGGATTTTATTTAAACACATAAATTGTATGTGTATATGAGATATAAAGATAGAATCATGACTGAGCACACTAACGTGGGGGAGAAGGAGGACTGGGGATGCATGTGGTCAAAGTACACAACACACTTGAATTAAAATGTCCTTATGACACACACTCTTATGTGCAGTGAAGAGAAGAAGCTAATACAATTATATTAAAAATAAAAATCTACTTCTCCTCTCCTAATGTTTAATTGTTCCAGAAAATGTGTGCATTGTTTCCACTTTAGTGTGCTCCGTGTTCTTCCGGCCTCAGAAGCATTGATTATGACACGGGATAGAGAACTGAGGTGATGCACTTCTTCCTGAGGAGGCTTGTCGCTGGGGAGACGCTTGCAGCTACGGTTTCACTACCCGCTTTATCCTTTCTGCTTTCTACTGAGGAGGAAGAGGAGCAAAGTACTCAGGTTAGGCAGATACAAGATCCAGGGCTGTGGGAGAGGTCACCTCACCCCACCCCTACAGCTAGCTGTGTGCAGTGCCCCTCAGCAGCAAAAGTTTGCAGTTACTGAGGGAACAAGAAGCCCTTGTTTGTGGTGCTTTCTGATCCAGCATCCCCGGTTCCTTGCCCCCTACCCCTGGGAGGGCGTTCCTAAGTGGGGGCTAGGGCAGCCTTGTGTGAAGGATTACTTTGCCTGCTTGTCTTCCTGGGAGCAGTCACTAGGGCTCCTGCCACTTTCTGTCTAGGTGCTCGTGGCCTCACCTGAGTCCTCCTGACTCAAGCTAGAGCTATCTGCTGGGAGGACCCTCCACTGAGAAATGCCTCTGTCTGTAAGATTGCCCATATCTCACCCTCCATTGAGAAATGTCTCTGTAGGATTGCCCATATCTCTGTGGAGGCATTTTCTTGATTAATGATTATTGTGAAAGGGCCCAGATCACTGTAGGTAGGGCCATCTCTGGGCATTTGGTCCTAGAGGGTATAAGAAAGCAGGCCGAGTAAGTAATGGGGAGCAAACCAGTAAACAGCTTCCTCCATGGCTTCTGTTTCAGTTCTTGCTTCCAGGTTCCTGCCTCGAGTTTCTGCCCTGAGTTTGTTTGTGTTCTACAAGGTGAACAAAACAAAACAAAACAAAACAAAACAAAAACCCCCTTTCTCCCCAAGTTGGTTGTGGTCAGTGTTTTATCTCAGCAGTAGAAACGAAATTACTATAGAAATCTACCTTGGTGGGATGTTCTTCAGAGGAGGATGGTGTGTGCCGAGCCAATGGCTTTATTGTGGGCCTGGGATGGATTACAAGGGAGGCCAGTTGTGCCCCATCTCTAGGGATTCCATAGAACTGGGAGCATCCATTCGGATGGACAGTCAGTCTTGGCTGGACAACCTGGTCCAGGACGTACTCTTGTACTGACAGGAGGGGTAGAAAGTGCCCTTGCGAGATGGTAAGATTAGCCAGGAGAGGCCATAGTGGTCTCGTCAGTGGGCACCTCAGAGAAGATCCAAGAAGAGATGAAAGGCACCTACTAGTCACTGTTCCTCTTGAGGAGGGTGAGTATGGCAAGAAACGTAAAGCCTGTCTTTGAGAGGCAGGGACTGAAATTGCCTCCTTGTTGCCTCCTGCCTGGGATGGAGTTTCAAGTATGGCTATTGCCCTGCCAGCAGGGCTTCACAGGCAATGGTAAGGTCCTGGCGGTTGTACCATGTAAACACTCAGTGCCATCACCCTGGAGCTATACAACCTTATCATAGATGTCACCAGACAGCACAGGACTCTGACGCCAAGATAGATAATATCCCGAGAAGAACGTGCTGTCTGGTGCATCCTTGTGATCCTTGTGTGTTCCGGTTGGAGGCAGGGGGATCACAAGCTGGATGTCTGACTGGGCTACATAGTGGGACCTATTGTAAAACAAAAACAGCCCGAAAAAACTGTACAAAAAAAAAACAGCCTGAAAAAAAATTCAAATATTTTATCTGCAGTTTTCAAAGGAAGAAGGCATCCAGGATTCTAGGTTGAGTGACACACGTCACCTGCCAACACACCTTGCCACTACAAAGAAGGCCCAAGCACTTCATTAAAAATACATGGCCGGGAGAAAGGCACCAATTATGGTTCATATGATATGAGTGATCGATATAATTAAGAAATGACCTCCACTAAAAAGACTAATGAACAGCGTATCCTAGCCCAGTTGATATTGCATGAGCCAATTAAATATTTAGCAAGTGCTAAGGCTCGGGGTGGGGGGAAGATGTGATGGGTATGTATGCTATACTTCTGTAGCTCAGGGAGCTCTGAGACCACACCACAGTCTTGACACACTGCAAGGCAGGTATGGCCAGTGATCCTGAAAGGGCAGGAAGGATGTGGTGTGATGATTGATAAAGACTTCCTATGCATTGTTTTCTTCCTGCACCAACTGCTTGGGCAGTAAGGTTCAAGGGAAGCTTGGTTGACTATAGTAACTAACAGTTGTTGGGTTAGGGACGTAACTCAGTTGGCTGAGTGTAGGCTCCATCCCCAGCACACAAGAAAACTGGGTGTGAGGATAACATGCCTGAAATTGCAGCCCTGAGGAAGTGGGGGCCAGGAGGGTCAGCAAGTCAAGGCCAACATGTTTTAGGGTGGGGTACGTGAGACCCTGTCTCAGAAGAGTAAGTTGTAAGTTCTTGCAATTCAAGTTCTTACTGATTCTTGGGATTTGGGAGTAAGCTGCACCACTGACCTATAGAGGAGGCAGCGGAGAATCTTTCTTATTTTGAAAATAGAAATGGAATGGGGAAATTGTTGTTGTTATTCTTTAAGACACCCAAAGATGGTTTGTAATGACAGGGAGTGTGGTTTCTGACGTTCATCTTCTATGATTTAGGACAGTCCGTGAGAGCTGCTACATGGAACACCCCCGGCATCAGTGTTTCTGGACCACTGGCTGATGTCTTTCTTGATAACTGGATGGGTTGTTTGGTGGTTCCTCTGATGCATGCTGATTCTTGCTGATGTATGATGTTCTTGGTTCATTTGATTGTGGCAGTGCTATCTCAACAGGGGGCCTCTTTGGAGTCTCCACATCCCTTTTACTAAGCAACCAAAGAGCAGAGGGCTGTGGGAAGCAGGGACAGCAGCAGTCAAGTCACAGATGTACCAAGGATGACTTCTGCCTCCATTCACCATAAGTAAGAACCATCTCCTGGTTCCACCTACTGTCAAAGGGGCCCCCAAAGAGGTGAATGGATTGCCCCTGATAGGCTTGTTTTGGAAAGCCATCCATCCAGTCATGGATGAACAGTCTACCAAAGGCAGATACTGTACTCTAGGGATCTTCAGCAAGAGAGGGGCTGGGGGCTGCGGTTGTCTCTGGAACAATTCTGCCCTTTCCCTGCCCAGCTTAGCTCTGCTCGAGGAACTCTCTGGAGCAGAAAGAAAACACCAAGCCGCACTTCTTTCTTGATGTCTTGTGGGTTGCTTGTCTTGCAGGGCTGCCTTTTGTTCCGGTGAGGGCAACTGCTTGCTAACATGGAAGCTTAGCTCTCTCCCTTCTCTGTGGATGCTGAGGAAGCTCAGAATGCGGCATTTCAGCTGAGCAGTAGGGAGAACAAGGCAAAATAGAGCTGTCTGCCCTGCAGCTTGTAGTTCTGGGTCCAAGAGGTGAATTGAAAACCTGTGACTTCCCCTTCTGGGGATGCTAGACGCTAGAAACTTCTGTCCTAGATCCTTTATTTGCACCCTTCCTGTCACTTGAGGGCTGGCTCCAGGGGCACCTGTGGGCCCATGGGACCCCTAACTTGGGGCAGCATCTTAGCAAAGCTAAACAGGCAACTGCCTGGGAGGTGCAAATCTTCAAGCCAGTGCTTGTGTGGACGGAGGCTGGTGGACAGTTCTATAGGACTTGTCTTGAGTCCTGTGGGGTAAGACAGTCCCACTCCCATGGGTACATTCCTCCTCCCATGGAGACAAAATAAAAAAGCACTCAAAGTTGAAACATACCTATATATATATATATATATATATATATATATATATATGTATATATAATATATATATATATACATGAACAATATCTAAGACATTTCTCATTAAATGATATAGATAGTGCCTGTAGCTGGAGGGTTGCCCTTCCTCGTTCGATGGGGCTGTGGGGGCTGCCCTATCTCTCTAGTGTTAGGAATCCTCAGGGCTGTCTTCTCCTTGCCTTCCCACATATTATCTCCTTGCTACGACACCCGCTCAGCTAAGAAAAATGTTTGCTTAGAAATAAAATTCTCTTCAAACCCCCTCTGAGCAGGAGGCTTGGAACACCACGTGTGTGTTCTGGGTGGTATTATTTGGGGCACTGAAGTTAGCACAGGGACTTTTCTTGTTCCCAGGGACAGCTATGGAAAAGATATTCTGCTTAGAGACCTCCCAGTCAGGCAAAGAAATGATAAATAAGTAGAAATAAATAAATAAACCTCAAAAAGTAACTCACAAACATTTTTGTTGTTGTTGTTGCAAATATAAAGTGCGTGAGCTATCGTATCCTGAGGGGATGGAATTAACTTGCACAATGATAATTTATATTTTATGTGGGTTTTATTTTTATACACCTGCTTTTCTTTGCAATTCATGAAAAAACATATTGATATCAAGGCAATTGTGCTGTCACGGAATTCATAATCCTAACTGGGAGCTTTCACATCAATATGACACATCTCTTTTATGCTAACTCTGGCAATTTAGAAAAAAATACAGGTTATAAACAGCTAATAAAACTTCCCCATTTGAGAGTCTGATACATTTTCTTCCCATTCGATGGAGTAGAGTTTTCAACGGCGTTGGAGAAATAGCTGCTGTGTGGTGTGTGGAGGAGCAGTGTGCCCGTCCTCCTGCGGGGGTCGCTGCACAGCTTTCTGTCTGGCTGAACCCAGCCAGCTTTACATTATGGCTCATTTTGGGGAATTTTAGCCTATAGATTTGAGGATAAAGCTTATAAAATGTACAAGAATTCTAATTGAGATATTCATATATTTAAAGCATACAGGTGAGTGAATTAGTAACTTTGGTCTGTACAAAGCCAGCTGTGAGAGTTTGGACTTTGTTAGTCAGGTGTCCCCTGTGTACCAGACCCCTGGAGGTATAGAAGCCATGGTAGCCACACCCACCTGCTGTGGCCTGAATGTGAAATTTCTCCCATGCACCCATGTGCTTTATCATGGATGGTGTTGTTTTGTGGACTGTGGAACCCTTGAATAGTGAAGTCTACCTGGAGAAAGTAAATTACTGGGGGTGAGACTGAGGCTCGATAGCCCGACCTACTCCGTGTTTGCTTTCTGCTTCCTGATTGGGTACACAATGTGATCACCTCTTGCTCCTACCCCTGCCTGTCCCCCCCACCCCTTGTGCCCTTCCCTTCATGATGGACTCTGTCCTCTTGAGCTGAGAGTCCAAGGAAACCTTTGTTTCCTTGTAAATGGGCTCATGTCAGGCATCACAGAAATGAGGGCAGTAATGAATGCATCAGCAGAACTTGGTTGGAGGAACTAAATTTGCACCTCCTATAGGTTCACATATCATGAGATACTGTTCTCTGCCCTTTCCATCTCTGTGATAGCATCTTGGTTCATGGGCCGTCTCACTGGAGGTGGGAGCAGGATGAATTCCTGGCTGCCCTCACTGGTGATGCCACAGGGCCAGGGAAGGGATATTACCCAGATGGGACCGAGCAAGTGTACATATTTACTCATTATCCTCACATCCCACTGTTAGCCGATTGGACATAGAGCTCTATGTCCCCATTGTAGAGGGGAAGGCACGGAGGCCACCACTGTGATTTCTGAGGTATCTAAGTTGGAGGGAGGCATCTGCTTCTTTCTCTAGGCTTTCCAGTCTCGGTGTCCCAACCCTCTGTCCACTTGGTACCACATGACAATACAGGACAGGTCCAGTCTTGCCAAGCTTGCCATCCTCGTGTGAATTGAGCCAGCGTCCAACTCTCTAGAGCTGACTGACTTTGGGTACCACCACATCTCTCTTCAAGACAGAGCAGGTCCTCCTCCCTGGCAGGCTTGTGAACATCTTAGAGCATCTTTGTGTCAATCATGGTCATGAGATGGTACTACTCAGTGAGGAAACTGCTTAGAAGATGTTCAGGCATTTGAATGGTCTGACATTACAAACGTGGGAACCACTGGCCTATAAAATCTGGGTCTACCCTCCCCCAACCCAAGACACACTCAGAACCTTGCAGAGGGACAAGGCTGGAACATTTCTCATACTGAAGGAAACTTGGGGGGTCTTCTCCCTGGAGGAGATTCCTGCAGGGGGACTGTCCTCACAGACCTGGGCACTACCTCTAGGAACTGTAAAAATTGAACAAGTCCCTCAGGGGTCAGGGAATTGCTTAACAGTCTCTGTTTTGGGAGAAGACAATGGACTTCACATAGGTCTGGGATCGTTCCAGGAACTGGTAACAATAGATGAAGAGACAGACCTTAGCTAGGCTGTGCCTGGGGCTCCAGTCAGGGCTGGGTCAAGGTGATATGAGGGCTTCCCTCTAGGAAGGCCAGGCTCACAGGCGCCTCTCACACTGTCCTCAGGCAGGGGACTGTTCTTCCAGCAGCAGCAAAGAGGTCTGCTTTGCTCATCCGATGGGGCAGACAAAGGAGAGGAGAGGTGGGAAGAGAGAGGAGCAGAAAGGCAGCAGAGCAGAGGGTGGATCACAAGAAAGTGGCTGCTCTCTGGAGTCGGCTAGGCTGTCTCAGGCCACGGGTTGGAGTTTGGCCTGTCATTCCACGGCCGAAGGGGAGACAAGGGAGCCTTAGCTAGAAACAAATACAGACCTAGGTCACTCCTCTAATTTATTCTAGGAGAGATAGCACAAACGTGAACATTCACCACACAACTCATCTTGATGTGTTAGAGTCTAGAGTCAAGGACTGTTCCAGCTTCGCAGTTCTTTGTATAAATGGCTGTGCCCCACGAGCCCGGCACTGTAGACTTGAAGGCTGAAGCTTCAGTGCAAGACTCCACACTTTGATGTTCTGGGATGCTCAGTCCTCAGCTGGAAAAGTCGAGACCCAGAGACTGGAGGGTCAGAGTGCCCACTCCCTGTCTCCTCTATAGAGGCATTGGCAGAGACAGACAGGAACCTACCAACTGCTCTCTCAGGACCACAACTTTTCCCCTTCTCAGGAAAAACTGGTGTTATTATTATATTTTTAATTCCCTAATGTGTGACCCAGCGGCCCGTATCATCTTACAGAAGCTGAATGGCAAGGCTAGGCCTGGGCTATGCGGTCAGTGTTTTCAATATCCCCCCTGCCAGCCATTACATCACCCAGCTCCGTCTCTAAGAGGATTTTCAGCAGGATTGGCTTCGTTATTAAAATAGTAATTAATTTTTTCCTCTCCACAAAACCCGGGACCTTCAGAGGCAGCCTCGGGAGAGAGGGCGATCGCCTTTGAAAGTGGCCTTCCTGGCAGCTGTAATCGGCTCTACAGCCTGCAGTACACATGTTCCCCCGTAAATGTGATTAAAGAGCCACACAAAAAAAACCTTTGCAGAAAATTAATTCAGTTTCCAGAATAAAAAGTCTGATAAAGTTGTGCGATGGTCCGGTGACAACGCATAATAGAAGGGTAGAGTTTGATCCCCTTGACGGATAAATGAGTGGCCAGAAAGGTCTGGGAGTTCCCAGAGTGAAAACATCTGCTGCAGCCAATTCTCTTCAGCCTGGGGTGGGAGATTCATTAGCCATATCGGGCCGCAAAGTTTCAGATGCCACCAGGAAGTCCCGTTTCTTAGGCGATACCATGTGTCCTCCCGAGCTGTTGTGAGGGTCTGGCGCACTCCAAACTGGGGACAGACATCTCTGGAGGACCTGGAAGCTGTCCTGCTTCCTGTGGTTAGTGATGGCATATCCTTGGCCCTGGGGACTGACTTCCCAGGTGGAGCCTGTCACCTGTGCTTATGGTGGCTCTCCACATAGCAGGCAAGGACTGGACTGGTGGAATCTCATCCTGTGGTTCAGCAGCAATGTGGCTTCTTGAGTTTGCTAGTGTAGGTTTGGTGTCCTGTTCTAAGAACAGGTGTGACCGGGTGTCAGCTGGGGCCTGTACTGAGGACTCGGGGAGACACAGGATTCAGGGTCCGGTGCTGATTTTGAATGGAGACTCAGAAATCATAGTCTCCTTTTTTCCTACTGGGAGGGTATGGGAAGGAGAGGAAGCCATATCTAAGACACACCCTGGAGCCCTTGAGCTGAGTGGTTGGCATTCCTCAATCCGCCTGCATCCTGAATTTCTGAATATGAGTTTCATGGGAAAGGTTTCTGTTTTTGCAGGTTTGATAGTAAAGGAGCTCTTGGTGACTATCCCAAACTTATGGTCACCTCTGGGTTTAGTGACAGTGTTCTGTAAGAAAAGGAGAGGCTGTCGTCAGACAGAGAACCCCCATGGAGATGAGGGCAGAGATCTGGGTGAGGCAACTGCATGCCAGGAAAGACCTTGCGTGGCAGGACCTGGAGGAGGCTGGACGATCCTGGCTGGGTCCCCAGGGGATGCTTGGTACTGTGGACACCTAATGTTTGGACTTCTGGTCCTTGGAGCCTTTAGACAGTGGGTTTCTATTATTTTAAGCCCCTCACCTCCCAGTTTTGGACTTAGAAGGTAACCATGACCCACAGACTGGGGTCCAGAGTTCTTCCTGAGTCTTTTGAGATTGCGACAGGGAACCCCAGACCCCCCAGCATTATCAGTCGAAATCACTAAATGGAGGCAGTCTAGAACCCCAGCATTCTCAGTCAAATGGAGGCAGTCTAGAACCCCAGCATTCTCAGTCAAATGGAGGCAGTCTAGAACCCCCCAGCATTCTCAGTCAAATGGAGGCAGTCTAGAACCCCAGCATTCTCAGTCAAATGGAGGCAGTCTAGAACCCCCCAGCATTCTCAGTCAAATGGAGGCAGTCTAGAACCCCCCAGCATTCTCAGTCAAATGGAGGCAATCTAGAACCCCAGCATTCTCAGTCAAATGGAGGCAGTCTAGACATCTCCCTGCCTTTCTTTGAGTGTAAAGAACCACGCTCCCATCAAGTATATGCTTAAGTTGCTATTGAACATTGGAACACACAGAGAAAGAAATGCAATTCTGAACACGTCTTTTGGTATTTAAGGTGTTTAACATTTCTTGTTTAATATAGAAATTTGCAGCTTTCCCAGACAGGCTTCAATAAGAGGAGGAAACCCATGAAGCCACAAATCAGAATAGCTTTACTCAAGGCTCACTTCCTAAGGTCAGAGGTAGGAACAGCTTTGCCAGATATTCTTACTACTTTAGAGGCAATAAGAAGACGCGGGGTAAAGTGCACCTTAACTGCAGCGGTTTTCGTATGGAAATAATAATTGCTAATAGAATTGAGTGAGAGGATGCTCTTCCACCGTAAGCCTCAGTCCCTGCAACCTCGCACATTTAAACACAATGATTACTGACAATCATCCACTTGAAATCCCTCCAGGATTTTGTGTTAGCGTGGGAATGAATGAGAAATAAAAACGGGATTTCCATTTCTGCTCTTTTTCCATCACTCGCCTTACATCTGGACAGAATCTCTTCAGAGCTGGGAGGGGCAGTAGCCTTCCCTGTTTCCTAGTTGGTTTAATGCATTGATTGGCCTGCAGAGAACATCTGTGGGGCTGCATGTGCGGATCCAGGCTCCCACCTGTGCGAACATCGTGGCTGGAGCACGTGCTTCCAAAGTGAATCAGCGTGCTTACTTTTCTAGAGTATGCCCCAGCACTTGAAAGCTCCGTGGCCCCCCTGAAGTCATTTACCTGTGTGGAGCAGCCTTGGGAGAGCCGTGTCATGAGGTAACTCTGTGGACTTGGGGATTCACAGTGAGGTGTCACACTCTGTAAGTCTCTTCTTAGAGGGGCGTGCTGCCTTGCAGCAGCCAGGAGAGTCATATGGCTGCACCCCTCCCCCTGATCTTCAGTGTCACTGGGAAGTGACTGTGCCTCCCCTGGCCACACTGAGCCTTGTGTAGCTATCCAGAGAGGTGCCTGGAACCCTGCAAATTCTTGCTCAGGGTATCTGTTACTTTGGGTTACTGTTATGGCTCCCTCACAACTACACTCGTCTACCAGATTTCACTCGGAGACCCCTAAGTCTCCCTCGCTGGAAACACACACAGGTGCAGAGATGAGTCTGCTGCTCCAAATAACACTTCAGGCATGAAGTTACGGACTTTGTTCTATAGTTGTCAGGGAGCAGTGTCCCTTTAAGATCCCCCCCGCCCCTTAGGAGCCCCATTCAGGGTCTGCAGGTATGGGCTAAAGGTTCAATTACATGTGGAGGAGAGATGAAAGTGCAGGAAATGGCTGTCGTGGCCCCGGAGCTAATATCTGCAGAAAAGGAGAGCACCAGAAAATGAAGTGCTAATTAATGTCCCGTCCCAGCTCTGATGCAGGGACATCAGTGTGCAGGCAAACCCCTTCCTGTGGCCGAGGGACTTGGCGCACCAGGGGCCAGGCAGGATAGCCCCTTATTTTCAGATCCATAGATCTGGCCAGTGGAGGCATCCAGGGACCCCATTTCTCAGGTTTGTTTCTCTTTTGGGGGTTCCTCAGAATTCTCTTGTCTCAAGGGCAGCCTTTCACCCTACCCAAGAGCCCTTCCAGAGCACGGTTCAGTTCTCCCCAGGCTTCCAGATGGAAGTACTCTACTATGGGTTTTCAGAGTTCTGCACGGGGGTTATGCATGTACCAGGGCAGCTTTCTGTAGGAAAAGAATCCTTGATTATAAACTCTCTATGGCTCCTGGACTTTTACATAAAGGACAAGAAATGGTTACATTAATTTTTTTACTTTATTAAAAAAGTGTAAGCTGGATGGTGGTGGTGCACACCTCTAATCCCAGCACTCAGGAGGCAGAGGCAGAGGCAAGGCAGGTGGATCTCTGAGTTCAAGGCCTGCCTGGTCTACAGAACAAGTTTCAGGACAGCCAGGACTACAAAGTGAAACTCTGTCTTGGAAAAAAAAAAACCAACAAAAGATTATTTGTGCATGTGTATGTGTGTGTGCATGAGTGTGTATGTGCACGAGTATGTGTGCATGAACGTGTGTGTGTGTGTGCAGGAGTGTGTACACATGTGTGTGCATGTGTATGAATGTGTGTATATGTGTGCATGTGTGTATATGTGCATGAGTGTGTGTCTTCTATTCCACATGCATACAGGCGCTCACAGTCCTGGGAGAGGATGTTAAATCTCCTGGGTTGAACTTAGAGGAAGTACTGAGATTTGCAAGATGCCTGCCATGAGTGCTGGGAACACACTTTGGGTCCCCTGAGCCATGTCTCCATCCTCCAGTGTACATTTAAAGATAAAAATATAAGCAGTGCTGCCATTACCTGTTCTTATTATTTTATATGGTGTTGCTACAGTTGCTACCGACTTAAGCAAAGGGATGACGGTAGAGTTTAATCCTTTGCTTTTATATAACACATTCTGCATTTTCGAGATCCAATGACCACAAGTCAATGCATTCAAATTGCAGCAGGAGGTGGATGAGATACAATATGTGAAGAGGGTAGGTTTCTCTTCTAATCTCAGATTTGCTGTTCACCGTGGGGGCATTCCTGTAACCCTGTGAGAACGGGTACCTGACAGTTTGTGTCATGAGACTCCCGAGTCCAGCTTCAGACCAGGCCACGGAGGACCTTGTGACATCGTGTCAGGTTGGGGCTCTTAGAAGAGTGGCCATTTGAAGTGGACAATCTGCTGCCGGTTTCATCGTTTTATTAGTGTTGAATCCTCACGCTGTTGATTGAGACTATGCCCCCAGCTCAGAGAAAGCCCCGCTTCTGTGATCTTGCAATTGGTACCACGTCTGACTTAAATGTGTTGCCAAGGAACAAAGGAAAGCCTCCATTAGCCAGGGAATGTCACGGTAATTATTTCTGGTGTGAGCATCTGAGAATCACGTCTTAAGGTAGACTTTTTGGGAGGCGCTGATGAGTGAATGCCAGAAGTAATAATCTGACATCAAGCCTTTGTGATCTGACCAGATGAATGTCTAAGAGGAGAATTTATGGCGAATTCAGATTGTGTGCTCCTTCATGAATGCATTCCTTTTCGAATGTAAATGACAGAAAAATTATTCATTTATACCTATAATCAAACTACAAGTTTAACAGATAATGAAAACTCACACAAAAACTATTAAAATGACACCAGAAATATGGCTTCAATCAACAAAAGGCAAGACATTCAAAGTGAGTCTTGAGAACTTTAACAAAAACGCCTTTATTATGTTGGATCGGGACTCTGGGATGGCAAGAGTAGTTTAATGGGCTACAGATACTCTTGATAGAAATTCATGCCTTGGGAAAGCATTTTTATGTAGTTTTTTTTCCCTTTCATGATCTGAGTATTACAGAGGGCGTAATGGAATAATTGAAGAGAGAAGTCTCGAATCAGAGGCTGTAAGAGTAAATAGTCTGAGAATTCCACGGGGCGGGGGGAGGGTGGCTGCTCCCAGGAGTTTGGCTGGTGGGGGTGAAAACTGAGCCACTTCTGAGTTCAATGCTCTCCACTTGAACTTTGAATTTGCATTTTGATTTTCCAATCTTTGTTTTTTCACATGAAACATACCTGTGGTCCGTGTCCACCTCCTGCTGCTCTCCTTGTATTAGGTGGCCTCACGTGGCCCTGAAGCAAAAGAGGAAAGCTGTCCAGACACATTTAACAGTGAGAACAAACCTCAATCCAGGAAGTCAGCAAGATAGTTCCTTTTACCCACGGATCTCCTCTCCTGCACCTTACAACGTGAACATCTCTGTTTCCCTCTGCTTTTAGTTTGAAGGCTTTATCTATCCAAAGTCAGTGTTTGCCTTCCCTTGTTTCTTGGGAGCAGTTGAGAATTGATTGTTCTAATTGTTCTTTGATGTGAACACTTTTTTTTTCTGTTTCAATCATAACGGAGGACTTTGGCCTTCCCATATCTTTTTTCTTGATGAATGATTCTGGTTCCTTCACTGTTGAGTTCAACGGTGGATTTTGATGACCCATACTTCTCTGCTGTGTTCCCATCAACCTCCAGACTTTCCACTAAGGGCTCTTTCCACATAAGTACACACCTACTTCTTACTGTCAACCTTTCCTCAGAATTGTACCTACACGCTCTACCTCTGTACTTAGATAGGACGTGGCTCTACTTCAAGGCTCCCCTGGTCTCTACCACCTGTCATTCCTTCACCCTATCTGCTGTTGCCAAATACTGCCTTTGGGTGAGCTACACTGCCATCTACTCCCGTGCTCAAAGCAAGTGTTATAGCCTGTTGTGGGCTGGATGGAGGCCTCACAAAGCCTCCTAGAACCTGTGGATGCATTTACACTTCTGGAGACAAAACCATCCTGCAGTCCCCGAGGGACACCTAATCTGATGACGTGTGCCTTATATTCAGTCAGTAGCATCAGAAATTCAGGATCATCCTTGGATACAAAGCAAGTTCAAGGGAAGACTGCGTTTCAAGGGATGGCATCAAAAATTAAAAGCAAAAACATACAACAAAAACCAGAAATACATAGCTGTACTCCCAGCATTTGGGAGAGAGGTAGATGAGAGAGGATCTGGGTCAAGGATAGCTTTGGCTACATAGTGAGTTCAAGGCCACCTTGGACCACCAGAATCCCTGTTCTACCACCACCAACACCATAAAGTAATAGAGACACAGTAGAAACCAGATGGTGAAGGAGGAGGCCGCACGAAGAGTCAGAACTGGAGTGAGACCATAAGCCAAAGATGGTCTAGCGATTACCACCCCAGAATAAGCATGTGAGGAGATCCATTGATCATGAGCTGCCTTTTGCCTGCATCTTGGACTCTGGAATTCCACAGTCTTCAAAGGGAGGTTGGGCTGATAAGATGGAGCCTATTTGGCCATTATTCTTTGTTTCTCAGGTGTCTTAGTTAGGGTTTCTATTGCTGTGAAGAGACACCATGACCATGACAACTCTTATAAATGAAAACATTTCATTGGGGATGGCTTGCAGTTCAGAGGTTTAGTCCATTATTGTAATGACAGGAAGCATGATAACATGCAGGCAGACATGGTGCTGGAGAAGGAGTTGAGAGTTCTGCATCTTGATCTGCAGGCAGCAGGAAGAGAGAATGATCCATTAGACCTAGCTTGAGCTTCTGAAACCTCAAAATCCACCCCCTCAGTAATGCACTTCCTCTGACAAGGCCACACCTGCAATAGTGCCATCCCCTTTGAGTATATGAGGGTCACTTTTCATTCAGACCACCACGCTTGGTCATTCCCTTTATAGTTTGTCCCCAAAGTGTTCCCAACTGTTGTCTGCATGGGGCTTTAGGGGCTCTTCAGCATCAGGAACAGGGACATACTCACACCCCAGGCCCTCATGGCTTGGTGACATACTTAGCTGTGTGAACCTGCTCTTTGTTCAGAGGTGAAGGCTTGTCCACGAGAGGATTAGCATTGGCAGTTGCTCTAGACAAAGCTCTCCTCTCCCAAAGCCACAGGAGGAGACACCGAGAGACACAGTGAGGAAAACCATCATGGAATTCCTGAGCCATCAGAAACAAACCTACTGGCTTTATAGAGCCCCCCAGGGCCACCAGCCCCTCTCCACTCCTGCACTCTTGCATGTTCAATGGCGTCTTCTTAGTTGATGGTGTCGTCTTTTTCTTTTCTTTGCTCTGTCTTGCCCATTCCCATTGCCCGCTGGGTAGCCAGAATCAGGTAGCACCACATCCACATGCTCTAGAGGCCAGGTGTTAGTTTTCTGGCCGGAGGGACCCATTCAGTATAATATATTTGAAATGACAGTGTTTGGGTTCTGCAAACAGTAGGTACTGCCTTTGTTCCGACCTGTGCTATGGACCAGCTAGTCAGGATTCCATCTTTCTTTCCTCTTGCTTCCAACTAGGGCATCATATGGCTTCTAGTGTCTTCCCTGAATACCATAGTGAAGGTATCCCATGAGCCCAGCATACCCTGGGCTTCTGGTTGCCAACCTATATGAAGCCTGGTGTCTAATTCTTACTCTATGACCTTCTCTGCTTTGGGGATTGACTAAAGCTCTATAGAGTGACCCCAGAGCTACAGGATAAAAACTGACTTCTACTTTGCATGTCCCAATTGCCCTATTATTTACAGTACAGATCCTAACTAAATTTTTATGTGTGTTTCATGTGGGTGCATGTGACAGATGAGAGTAAACCTCATGTGTCATTCCTTTGGTGCTGCCTACCCCTCTTGGAGAGCTGATCTCCCACTGGCTTGTAACTAGCCAAGTAGGGTAAGCCGGCTGATCCCTGAACCCCAGGGATCTGTGTCCTCAAGATTACAAGTTTACATCACAATCTGTGGACCTTTCCCCCAAAATCCATGGGTTCTGGGGAGTCTAACTCAGGTTCCCATACTAGCAAGACAGTCACTTCATCCACAGAGCCAACTTCCTAGCCCTAATTTTTGAAAAAATTCATTAAATAAAATCAGAGAGTTGAGAAGAGGTAGGCAGATCCCTAGAGGGTCCTGGCTGGTTGAATTGGCATTCTCCAGGTTCACTGAGAGACTGTCCCCGAGACTAAGGTGGAAAATAGCTGAGAAAGACACTTTGGCCTCTATGTGCACATGCACACTTAAAGCCATGGCCAGTGCAGGGCAAGCCATGCTCACCCCGTGTCCACCTAAGTCAGGCATTGCTGCTGCTTTATGATCCTTGACTTCATGATGCCCTGTGAGACTCTGTGTCACCTGCTACTGCTCAGCACCCTCTCTTGTCTATGACCTTATTCTCATGTCTCTTTTAGTTCAACATCTACAAGTCCTCCATGAGTAAGCTGCCTCCTCATGCTTCCCCTGCTCCCAGGGTCAGCAGGGAGGGTAGACAGTGACTCTTCGGGTGATCACGGGTGTCTGTTCTCAGACAGTGAGTGAGAAAACATGGCTGATTCAATGAGGATCTCTTAGAAAGCTGTGCAGCCAGCAGCCCTTGGCTAACAGGAGACATTGGAACCCAGGTCCCCTGCAAAGGCCGCCTGAGAAGGCCCCATCTTTCATAGCCCTGACCTTCTCTCTTGTCGTATGCTTTACTTCTGTAGCTGTTTCTTTTGATGCCGTTTACTCTGTAATCTCACATCCTCTCTCAGGCTCTCCTAAATCTGTCCTAAAACACAGATTTTTTTTTAAAAAAATCAATCTTAAAATTCTTCCAAAATGTTAGTTAATTCTAGGATGTTAAGTTTTAACCAAAGAAAGAGTAATCTGGAGGAGGCTAATTCTCCTGAATTTAATTTCATAAACGTAGACATTTACCCTCCAAAATTTTACAACTAGATTTCACAAAAAAGTGGATGACAGAACACACACACACAAATGCACACACACACACACACACACATTTTCAAAGTACATTTGCAAATTGTCTTATTTGATCATTATAGAGGAGAGGAACTGAACAATGCAGGTGGAAAAGTTGAAGACTTCTTTTTATCTTAGTCTTCTCTATTGACAAATGTATTTATTCACAAACACACTCTCTTTCTGTTTCAGGCCACCTCTTTCTATTTTAACATTTCTCTGCATTCAAAAGTATTCTTCTGTATCTATCTGTGTGAAATGTAACATAGACAATGGTTGTACTGATGTGTAAATACCCATATGTCACAGAAAAACTGCTTAAGGGACTGAAGAAACGGCTCATCAGTTAAGAGTACTACCTGCTCTTCCAGAGGACTCAATCGCAATTTCCAGCACCCACAAAGAAGCTCATAGCCATCAGCAACTCCAGATTAGGAGATTTGGCACCCTCTTCTGGTCTCCATGGGTACCAGGTATACACATGATGCCTAGACATGCACACAAGCAAAACACCTATACCCATTAAAAATAATAAAAATGACTTATTTCTTGAGCAGGAAGGGTTCATGTCAGAACTACCCCAAACATTTTTGCTTGATTTGTCTACACACAATACATTCATTTTTAGCCATTTCTACATACTATAGAGTAATTTTGCTAAGCTAACTGGCAACTATCTTAAACTTTCATTTGCTAAAGACTCACTAAAAGGGGTATCCAAATAGAAAAATTCATCTGTGACTTGGGACTTTAGAAGTGAAATCCATTTGTCAGTCAGTCAGCATCTACTCTGCTGAGCACATCTGCTTACTTGTTCCCCTCCCACAAACATCTCTAGAAACAAACCAGTTTAGGAGAGGATTTGGCAAAGACCTAGTATAGATGGAAGTTTCTGTCCTGCTTAGTCCCACAGCCATTCCATTCCAAAGAACACACAGAGACTTATATTAATTATAAACTGTTTGGCCTATTAGCTCAGGTTTATTATTAACTAGCTCTTACAACTTAAATCAACCCTTAATTCTTATCTATATTTAGCCATGTTGGTCTTTTTCTCAGTAAGACATTCTTATCTTGTTTCCTCTGCATCTGGCCAGTGACTGTATCTCTGCCTTTCCTCTTCCCAGAAATCTCCTAGTCTGGTCACCCCATCTATACTTTCTGCCTGGTTACTGGCCAATCGGTGCTTTATTAAACCAATATGAGTGACAAATCTTTACAGTGTCCAGGAGCATTGTCCTATAACAACCTAGTTTGTGGAAAGCTTACAGCACAGGAAGGAGAAACAGTAACCAACAGAGCTAGGCATGACCTATGGTTTTTATTACCTTTCCCTCCATAGGGAGGGAATGAAGGTGTGATGTGCATGTGTGTATGATGTGTGATGTGAGTGTGTGTGTTTGTATGATGTGTGTGTGTGATGTATGGCGTGTGTGTGGTATGTATGATGTGTGTGTTACGTGGTTTATAATGGGTGTATGTATGTGTGTGATGTGTGATACAATGTGCGTGTATGTGTTTGTGTGATGTGTGTGTGAGGTGTGATGTGTGTGTGGTGCATGCGTGTGTGTGTGTGTGTGTGTGGTGTAGTGATAGAGGTTAATTCCAAACACTTGAACAAACTAGGCAAGTATTCACTAAGCTATACCCTCAGTACCATGTAATGCTTAATTTTATTGCTTCAAGGGACCACATTAACAATTGCCTATGAAACCTAGGTTAGTGTGAGTGTGCTCCAATAATGCTCACACATAAAGATGACTTTCCTTTTTTATTTAGAAGAAATGCCTGTCATTAAGCATAAAAGGCAATCTGACAAACATAAAACAACAAAGACAGACCCTTGAAAGAAGAGTCCAGCCTGTCTCCTAGGCTCTCCCCATCTGTCTTGATTGAGGATCAGATGGAAAAGATCTGTTACTAAGATGAACTACTGGGAAACAGAGGAAAGGACCCAAATAGGTGTGGCTCGGAAGATAACAGACCTTCCAAGGCACACGGTTGGCTACCAAGGGATAGATTTGCCATTGTGGTGGGGATGGAGGGTGTTTAGGATACTCTGGGCACGATAGAATGGATGGTAGACTTGGCAGCATGCAGGGCTTGACCTGGGCAGCAGGAACCACCCCTGAGGGCAGGAGGAAGATAAAGGTAAGGATGTACAATAAAAAGAAGTCAGGGAGAATCTGGGGGCTCAGAAGTCAGCTTTGCACCCATCTCAAGTCTGCACAATTATTTGTTTTTAAGCTTTAGGCACAAAACAATCAGACAAAGAAACTATAAACATTACCTTGAATTACAACCAAGTTTCTCTCCGGCTTCTGTAGAACTCTAGAGATAAACATAGTCTACAGTAGAAAGGCCAAGTTGCTGGGAGAATGTAGCACACTGGTCTATCTCAGAGGCTCTGTTTCAGTTCTGCAGATGGAGAATCCCAGAGATGAGACTAGAGACTCTGCTGAAGCTGTGACAATTTCAACATTGTCCTGCCACATATGTGAGACTGGGAGGAGAAGGACCACTGTAGATGGGCTCCTACTAGGAGGAGAGCCCTGTGGGAAGGTAGCAGATGCCTCAGGGCAGCAGCACCACCTCCTGACCAGCTACAGTCCAGCACACATGCCCACCCCTGAAGTACAGTTGTCCTAATGTTGATGGGTCGGTAGCTGTCCAGTCTGCTCCCGAAGGCGTGGAAGGTGGCCACAAAGAGCAGACAAAACTACTCCTGCAGAACTGGTGAACAGCTAGTGACCAGGCCCAGTTCCAAAGGCAGTTTGATGATCTGTTGGTGGTACAGGACTGAAGGAAGGAGGCACCCCTGAGATCAGTCAGGAGACTTGGTCTTGGGGAGTCATTCCCAAATGGCTGCTGCTCGTCAGAGACACCCTGAACATGCTCATGTCTGTAGACAAACTGGAGGTAGAGCTAACTCTGATTAATCGCCATGGGTTTTTCAATGCCCTCAGAACATGCCCTAGATGGGCAGCTACAGTGTCAAGTCTTGTAGCTTGTCATCCTGAACATGGGTGACAAGTGACATGGTAGACTAGAAAACAAACGAAGCACCGATACAGGCTGTGCTCCAACTGGGACAGCAGAAAGTCTATGATGCTATAGGGCCACTTCTGCATGGGCCGTCCATAGCCTGGGTGTGTCTGAAGGTATCTTGGAGGTGACCTATGGGATTCAGCTATGCTATATCAGAGCACCATATTTGGGAGAGAGCTACCTTCCCACATCCTGCTACTTTCTCTGCCCACAGTGGGCATGCCCTTTATCTTTTGCTCATGTGTGCCAGCCATGACATCATCACAATAGGTGCTTCACAATATCATCCATGAGAGTGCCTACTTGCCTGGTATAGGTGGGCTCTCTGCCCCTCTTCCACATCCGCATCCACTCCACCTTTGGCAAGAAGCTGGTATTTTTGCGTGTATTCAGCTCCTTGGGAAGAAGGTTCCATGTGTATTAATTGTTAACTAGGAGTGTGTTATCACTATTTTGAGTTGCATGCAGATTTGTCATTGGAACTATGTTCTCCTTCACGGTGCAAGGAAACTGGATAAAACAACACAGCTTCTTTCATGAACTATGGAAGGGCTGAGTAGGTGTCACTGACACACAAGATGCAAGTTGAGCATTCGTGGGGGGAAAATGATAAACCAGTTGGTGTTAACCAGCTCATCAGAGGTAAGAATTTCCCAGAACATTGTTCTGTAAGGCAGTGAACTACCATCCTACACTGTTCTGTCCTTATCTGACGTCAGAGAATGAGGACCCGGCTCCAGGCCGAGGACCCATCTATTAGTCTGCATTTACATGCTGGCCTTTGAATCTATTACCAATCTATCATCTCCTGTCACTCACTGTCTCTGTGTTGACCTCTTCCCAATATAGAAGTAACTTTTAAAAAAGACATCATCATTGAAGTATAAGAATGCTAATAAGCTATACATATTTAAAGATATAACTTGGTAAGTTAGTTATGCATATGCCTGAGAAGCCAGTGCCACAATAAAATAAGTGGGTCTAGTCATTTCCTCTAAAATGTCCCTTATAATTTCTTCCTTCCCTTCTGTTTGTAGAACACTGCTAATCCAACTATACATCTATTTGAATTCCCATAGCATTATATGCATAGAACCTGGTTGTGTGTGCTGTCCTATGGGAATGGCTTTAGTGTTGTTCTTGCATCCTTTTGTGTTATAGTGTGTAACCCTAAACCTCCTTTGCTACTGAGCATTCTCTAGTGTGGAAAGTCAGCCTGCTGATCACCTACGGATAATTGGGAATATTCTGGACTGGAACCAAACAAGCTGAGATGAGCATTTATGCACAGACCTTTGTGTGGACGTACTGATTTAGTTCTCTTGATGACAAAGCACATGTAACCTGAGACCGGAAGGCCCTGCTGCTGGGTCACTCAGTGACTTTGCAGGGCTACCACGTAAACTGAAGCTTGTTCTCATTGTCTCTGGTTCCATTGTCCAAATAGGTGAAGAGCTGTCCAGGCACAGTGGGCTGAGTGACCAGAGCTGTATCTGCCACACCTCAGCCACTGCCAGTGTGGCAGACGTTCCAGACAGAGGCATTACCTGTCCTCACTGTCCTCTGAGCTATGGATTGTTGACAGAGGTTTCTGTATTACCCAGTTTCTCAGATGTTCAGCCCCAAAGAAAAACACAGACATCTACATTAATCATAAGCTATTGTTGGCCTATTAGCTCAGGCTTCTTATTAACTCTTACATCCTACATTAACCCATAATTCTTGTCTGTGTTAGCCACGTGGCTTGTACCTTTCATCAGTGAGGCATTTTCATCTCGCTTCATCTGTGTCTGGGTTACAACTGCAGACTGAGACTTTCCTCTTTCCAGAGTTCTCCTGTTCTGGTCACTCTGTCTAAAAACTTCCTGCTTGGCTACTGGCCAATCAGCATTTTATTAAACCAATAAAACTGGCAAATCTTTTTAAATATATTTTTTATTAAAAATTTTCACCTCCTCTCACTTCCCTCCCCTCCCCCTACAGCCCCCCCCAGGCCAAAGAGCAGTCAGGGTTCCCTACCCTATGGGAAGTTCAAGGTCCTCCCCGCTCCCCCCAGGTCCAGTAAAGCTCCCACAAAGCCCACCCATGCAGTAGAATCAAAACTTAGTGTCATTGTCCTTGGCTTCTCAGTCAACCTCCACCGTCAGCCACATTCAGAGAGTCCAGGTTGATCACAAGCTCCATCAGACCCAATCCAGGGTATAAGACCATTGTCCCACAGCAATGGATAATAGGCCAGAGTGCTGGAATAATGGCCTCAGGAGGCTTCCTGTGGAGACTCCCTGGAGGAGAAGGCATGTACTTGAGGCTATTCCACTGCAGAAGCAGAACTCAAAGTGTCAAGTGCTGAAGTGGGAGTTTCAGAGGAGCCAGGCCACTGAAGTGACAAGTTCGGACATTCTCTGCAAAGGTGTCTGCTCACAGTCAGGGTACAAACACAGACAAGGCTCTTCTTGACTGTCAACAGACTGTCCCTGCACTGGGACTGATGGCCCACTCAGGCTCCATACATGGCATCTCCTTGTTTTGACACCCCAGCTGAGGTTTATGGTCAGTACCCTGTTTAGTCCCCGCCCTTCAGAGAAGCAGGGAGAGACACCTGGGCTCAGTGGGGCAAAGCTGTGGAATGGGAAGGGATCCAGCAATCAGATGCTAACAGCTGACATTCCAACTCGGCAGGCTCTCAAACCTGGGGGTTCTCTTGGCTGCTTACCTTACCTACATTTAAAAAAAAATCCACTGCCAAAAAATATTCTAAAGTTACAGAGAAATCTGAAGTTTAGTTCTCTAGAATATAAAACACAAACTCAAAATAATTAGAAAAGACATAACATTAACCCTTATATTTGATATTAAAGGGATGAAACATTAGAATTTCTTCAATGAGGGGACCACACGAGATGAGCCTGTCCACATTCAGGCTGGGTTTTGCTTTTTCTAAGTCTCTTTGGAGACACCCTCACGGGTTTATCTTCCCGTGGTTCCAAAGCCAGGCAAGTGGACAAGGAGGATAAATCCTCACAGAGACATTCAGCCAACTGAAACATTTGTTACCTAAGCCCTACTAGGCAAACTGAAAATTTGTTGCTGAATCCCTTGTCCTAGCCCCATGTGTGTATTCCTGCTTCACTCTTCTCACTCAGATAGTAACAGTATCTAGTGCTTTTCAGGCATTTGCTGTGTGTCTGCTGTCTTTTCATTTTTCACTAGTATATAGTCCTAGGACAGCAGGACTTTTTGTTTCTGTGTTCATGTCTATGTTCCCAGCTCCTAATAGAGTAACTGGTGCATCACTGTGGCTTAATTAAAGCTTATCAAATGAGTAAATGTTAATAGTACAACTCCCGCATCCCTCCTAACTTCTAAGCCACCCAACCACAGGCCACAGCAATTCAGTTTGAACCAAGTAGGAATCTTCCAGAACTGATGAAATGTTGCCCAGGATCTACCTGTCCTCCAGATGCACCCCTGACTTCTGGGCATCTGTTTTTGGTGGCCCATGAAGTCGCCAGGTTCCTGGCGCACACAGCTGTCACCAGCCTAGGTTTGGAGGGTAGGATTTACATGGAAGGAAACCCAAGGAGAGCCCCAGTTAGCATAAGCAGCTGACACAGTGGAACTGTTTCATTATTCCCAGATCATTTAAGAATTTGGATTTGAGACATACTTTTTCTGAAAGTGTGGTGATTTAAACAAGAATGGCCCCCAAAAGGTGCTTAGATTTAAATGCTTTGTCACTAGGGAGTGGCACTGTTTGAAGGGATTAGGAGGTGTGGCCTTATTGGAGTAGGTGTGGCCTTGTTGGAAGAAGAGTGTCACTTGGGGTGGACTTTGAAGTTTCAGAAGCCCAAGGCAGGCCCAGTGATACTCTCTTTTCTGCTGCCTGCAGATCTGGATGCAGAACTCTCAGCCACCTCTACAGCACTTCTGCCTGTGTGACACCATGCTTCCTGTCGCAACTAATGGATTAGACCACTGAAACTGTACAGCAACAGAACACTGACTAAGATGGGAAGCCCCCCCCCCCCCCCGTGACTTTTATGTGACTCTAAGTGGATGTTTTCTTTATTATACATTGGTCTGCTCAGGGCATGTTGGGGAATATATCCCAGAAAAGTGGATAGAAACTGGATTAATTCTGAATTGGATCCTAGTTTTCAACCAGTTTTTCAATTGATAAAGGGAGTCTTCTGAGGTTCCTGTCTCCTGAGTGGGTGGTGGGAAAATAAGGTGTATCACCTTGACTTTGGCTTCCATCTTGCTCACAGACACTTCTCCACACCCAGCCTGTACTACATGCCCACTCCCTCTCTTCCAGAGATCTCCTCAAAGACAGGAGGCATGTATTGAAGGATGGATAGGAAGATGAAGTATCCTGGATCCTCATTGTCTACAGGGGCATCATGACACCTACTGGGAAGCTTACCTCCTTCAGCTTCCCAGGTGGGGTGAAGGAAAGAAGGTAGTAGTGGGCATCAGCCATGTTCAGAAAGGAGGAGAGGTACCCAAATCAGGAGTGAGTGTCCTGCCCCCTCTTCTTCCCCTCCTCTGGACTGAGGGCAGCGAGGATGGGCTATTCACAGACAGGGGTGTCCAAGCTATCTTCAGTCTTAGTAGAGGCCAGGAACATGTGGGATGATGATGAGGAATATAGAGAGAACCAGGTGCCATTGCTGGATTAGAGGGTGTGTCAGTGTGTCTGGTTAGTTAGAGATGTCAGGAACTACTTCAAATAAAATTTCACAAAAATGGCCCTCAAAGATAACAACATGCTTGCAGACAGCAGGCTGTCCTAGTGGCATTGCTGTTGCTGTTGTTAAGAAGAAAAGCAGAGCTTTTTCCCTGGAGCACAGACACTTCCTCTCAAGCAAGGGGATGCCAAACCAAAGACAGGCCCAGCGCTTCAGTATTTCACCTGCAGTACACACCGATGGGGCTGAGAGGCAGGATGAGGACAAGGACCCTGGAGAAGAGAAAACGATGGTGTCTCCCGAAAGGGCTGCACTACGCCCAACTACCAGGGCTCGCAGAAACAGCTGGCTTCTAATAACCCAGCATGCACCTCTCTTGTGAACCCTCTGCCTGCTTTTGTTTCCTAGCAGGTGTGTCCGGCCTTTTCACACTGTGACACGAGATTGTCATCTACAGAGTTCACGCTGAGTCTCACATTGTGACATGATATTATCATCTACAGAGGACCACACAATTGATCTATTCTTTTTTTTTAAAAAAAAAAAAAAGGAAATAAAAAAAAGATTTAAAAATGCCCATACTTTTAAGTAGTTTTTGATTTTGAGTTGGGTCATGTCCTAGCTATCTCAGGGGCATAAATGACATCAGGTGGGATGTATACCTATGACATCAGGGTGATTTACATATATAGAAAACACACACCGATCTAAAGCTTTTTACCCCCAGGGTATTGTTGGTACCTTTCAAAGCCTAGTTGAACTGTTTGGGGCACATAAGCTTGTATGTTTGGGCAGAAATGGGAAGGCAAAGACTAACACAGTATTTGAGAAGGAAGCTTGTAGTTCCATGGTAAGTTTGGATTTTACCTGTAACACCAATGACCTGCGTGGCCCTAAGCAAAATGCCTGGCTTGCCAATCTTCATTTTCCCATTTCCACATAAAGTAGCACTATAGAAGCTGCTGGGTATACGGGTTGAGAGGCATGGTTCAGTGGGAAAAGAACTTACTGAGCAAAAACAAGGACTTGAGTTTTGATCCATAGCTCACATGCAAAATGTCCAGCACAGCCCTGGGGAGGTGGAGAAAGAAGGGTCTCTGGGCTCACGGACAAGCTTGCTGGTTAAGCGGAATCCATAAACACTTGGTTCCGTAAGAGACCTTGTGTCAAAAGTTAAGGTAGAAAGAGATTGAGGAAGGCACCTACATCACCACACACATATATGTACATGCACTCACAGGCACAAATGTATACTTATAAGCCGTAAAAATATTAGCCATTATTGTCACTGTTATGATTAACTGCCATTCTCACAGCTTGATTATGTGTTGCAATAATTTCCCATGAGACAAAGGGTTTGAGAGGCCCGTGGTTCGCCACTGTACTGAAGCTGCATGGGATGGAGGCCCCGGGAATGCTTGCACAAGGCTGCCTTATCATGTGCACAGAGTGTGGGTGTCATGTTGGTGCCAGGCCCCGCGGCTCTCCTTTGTGGAAAGTGACGGTCTCCCAAGGGGCTATGCCTTGGCAAGGGTTGAGGGACACCCGCTGTGTGTCCCTCCCAGCTGCAGGTGAGACACCGTGAGAGCAGCAGCTGCTGGCAAGCAACACGGGATTTCGTGTGTCACATGCAACAGACTAATGACAGCAAAACAAGCAGAAGATGGGGGTTATAATCGGGGAGGCTGCGTGTGTGTGCGAACGTAGTATCGCACCCCGCCCCCCATGTGCCACTGTGACAGTTTCATGCATTGAACATAGAGGCCCTCCACAGCTTCAGGTCTGAATCAGCTGATTTAGCACTGGCCTTTTCTCCCTGCAGGCAGCTAGCCAGCGGAAGGGTGTCAGAATCCACCTTTTGTCCCCATGGCTGAATCCCTGCTGACCTTGCTCCCTGGACTTCAGACAGCTAGCAAGGACAATCCGAGCCTCATAGGTCTTTCAACCTGCAGTGTTTCTTTGCTAAATGCGGCTTTGAGACTCTGCAGAGCCCTAGAGGGTTTCTTTTGTGCCAAGAGCGTGTTTCCGGAACAAACTAGTGCGGGTTTCCCACATTTCACTTTTTTAACCAATCAACATGCCCTTCTGTAATTTCAGCCCAAACTTGGGAACATGCAGAAGAAAACAAAGGCAGAGAGTGGGGAGGAGCCTCTGATGGAGCTGGGCATTCTCCTCTGTGCCACTGGCAATGAGGCTGCTTCCTGAGTCTGTTAGGGGACCTGTGTTGACAAACTTGATACAATAAGAGAATCCCCAGGGGGAATCCTTTGCCAATGTGGTTTTAATCGCCTGCAAGATCTGTTACTGTCCAGGCGATATGGGAAGTCTCTTATTCATCCATGAGAAAAGGTAGTTGTACAAATCACATGGAGAGGACAGAGTGGGACACTGAAACTTGTCTGTGGACTTCAGGACTTGTGCCCGTGCCCCAATGGCTTCCCCCCAGTAACTTCCAGGACCTCCATCAGAGGTATCTGTGGTCTTCAGGACTGTGGTCTTCGGGGCTAGGCTTTCCATGGGTGTGTCTAGGTCTGTAATCTTTGTGGACATGCTCTTAGAGTTATGCTCTTAATGGCTATTGTTTTCAGAGACCCAAGACTATAGTCTTCAGGATAGTGGTCTTCAAAGATCTTATCCTTAACTTCCAGTTTTTCAGGGGAAGTCTTCGAGATAAGTGAAGAAGCACCCTTCAGCTGTGGTCCCATGGAAGGAGCCCCAGGCAGAGGCACCTGGGGTAGGAGGCAGACGTGATGGCCACCAGGGACAGCAGACTTACTTTGTTAACTTCCGAAACTGCTGCCCTCCAATGGCACCGAGTCAGACTTGAGAGTGTGGTCCCCCGATGCCTGGCCAGCCAAGACTTTGTGATTCTCTACGGTCAGGCTGGGATCTGAACATTCCCTAAGCAGTGGTAGTGTTGCTGAGGGCCTGGTGGCATCTGTGATTCTGCTGGAGTCTCTGAGTGGCTTGAGGTAGAGCTTATGGGGCAGGGGGTGGAGCCACGGAGCAGACAGCAGATATAGTGACCAGGCAGCAGAGTACACTTTGGTGAATCCTTCTGGATGGATGGTGTGCAGAACCCAAGGAAGCTATGACATGTGGGAAACTGTCTGAGCTCATGTGTCTTCCAAATTGCGGTGGCAGTTCCTCCTCAAAGCCTCGAAAAGCCCCTCTTCCAAGCTGCTTTTGGCTCTGTGGCAACTTCACTGAAAAATGCTAAAAGACTGGTCCCTTAGAACCAACATCAGGGTGCAAGAGTTCAGTGTGGGAGGAATTACGTGGAGGATCAAAACAGGTCAGAGACAGGCCTGCTGTGCTGTCCACAGGGACAGTTTCCAGGGCTTTGGAGCCATTGGCCCAGGTGAATCCAAATGAGATATGCTGAAAGTGCAAGTGGCCCCGGATGTCTCAGACCTGCTGTAAAAATCATGTAAAATAGCCCCGTGGTAGCAGCCAAAAGGCTGAAATGCTACCTTGGATGCACTGGGTTAAATGAGATATACTATTAAATTAACGACACTTTCCAGGCTTTTCATGAGCTACTAGAAAACGTTCAAATGACAGGTGACTCACATTTTCACCTCGCATGAAGTCTCTGCCATGCTATACCAGTGGCAGTGATCACTGAAGTGGCTCTGAGCCATCATCTGAGGGGTCTGGCGAGGCCCACATTTCAGAGTGCTGAGCTGCAGGCCAAGCCTGGGGCACGCCCCACAGAAGTCACTGGAGAGTTCTATTAAATAGCCCTGCTTCAGGGCAGCTGCTCTCACTTTGGGTACCATGAGTCCTGAAAACGGGCTGGTTCCCAGAGCAGTGCCAGCTTAGGACAGGGCCCTGGCATGTATTAGGATACACATGAAGGTATGACGGTGGGGGGAATATTTCTTTTCTTGGCTCAGAGATGAGTCCACTGAACCTTCCAGACTTCGTATCCCATGGCTTCTCCTCCTGCTGCCTTCCCCACCTATGCTGATCAGCATAGCCTTCTCTCCAGGAAACAATGAACACAATATCCATGGCCTACAGCCTTTGCTGCAAGGCTAAGTTCTTAAAGTATTTCCTGGGCATATCCTGAGCATGCCCTGATGCACTGGCATCCCCCAACACTGGGAGCCTTGAGTAACTCTGATCTAGAACCCCTAACCTCTCTGAACCTCCAGTGAAAGGCCAGTTTAAAATGCCTTACTGGCTGACTTCAGTTCCCACAGTCTCTTTTCCTGTCCTGTGCTGAGGCAACCTACAGTGCCTGCAGGGGAAGGAGTGCCTTGGGAAGGTATCGTGCTGGATCCCTGGGTCTAAGGGGCCCAAGCTTGTAATCGGAGACATGACACATGGTTAGTTCTGTCCAGACAGTGGGTGAGAAGATGGACCAGCAGGGGCTTGACTTTATCACTGTGTTAAAGACACACATGGCTTTGATGGATCAGCACCTTTCTTTGCAATGCCCAGTGCAGGGCATTAGGTGGGGTGGGTGGTCAGATTCTTCTCAGGCTCCTCAGTTGCCAACTCAAACATGACCTAGCAAATCAGTTGCTACCACGGAGCTGTGCCACCAGCTTACTGTGGTCCTGGGGGCTGCTTGATGTTCTGGGGCTGTTAACTTGGGGAACTTTGCACAAGTATGAATGTATGCAGTAGGCAGGCATTTTTAGGGAAACAGGGCTAATAGAAACACACATACACACATGCACACATGCACACACATGTGCACACATGCATACACGCACACATACACAATATTTATTGGATTATCTTTTGCATTGACTACCTGCTTTCTGGAGAGGCTGAGAACCTGGCAGCTACTCAGTCTAAGAAGTCAGATGTCTCAGAGATCCCAACCTAGCCCTGGAAGGCTAGGAACTCCTTGAGGAGTCTCTAGTGTTTACTGCATTGGAATCTGATGTCAGCAGCAGTGATAAACACACGCTCTCGGGAAACATGTGCATGCTACTTTCCCGCCAGAACGATGTCTGGGCTGCTTGTGAGAAATTCCATATACACCGAGGATGAAACCTGCCCCTTCTCCCCTCCTGTCAGGTTATCCTCTTGAAATGTCCTAGAAGATAACCAAGCTATGTCTCCTAGGTGATTTTAAATCCTGTTGTTGAAAATGAAGACCAAGCATCATACTGCATGGCACTGTGCACAGCATATGTGCTGGGGTGAGTGTGCACATTTGAGTGTAAGCGAATACTGGGATTTTCTGCACAGAATTTGTGTGCCCATCGAACTTGTTTCCTTGAGGTGGTGGAGTCCCAGCCACTGGGTGCACAGGGGAGCTGCTCTCTGGGTTTTCTGTGGGAGGGGTCATCTGGCTCCATGTTGATGATACCCCACTGTGTGGATAGGCACCATGTTCAAGATAAGGTGGTTCTGCTTGCATCCATGTGTCCCTCTGAGCAGGACACCATCTGTGGAGCACCTGCTGGTTGGATCTTGCCCTTGCCCTTCAGATCACATCCTCTCCTTGTGTACATTCCCATTGGTTCAGCACCTTGTCCTTCTGGTTGTGATGCTTGTGTCCCCAGGGAAGGTGCTGGAAGAAGACCCAGCCTTCGAGTCCCAGGCACTGCAGCTGGGAAGCAAATCCAAGAATCATTTGAAAGGAGACTGATACCATCTTCCCGACACTGATAGAAGTCAAAGCACGCATGCGAATGAACCAGACACAGATTCAGGGGTTCCTTTTTAATTTACTTTATTTTACTTTATAAATGTCCAGAAATGAACTGAAACTTTCCCAGTTGAGAAATACTAATAAGAGAGAAGGAGGCATATTTGGTTTCTTATCATTTATTCATTTATTATCGTAGCATCATTGAACAATCTGTCTGCATCAGGCATAGCTATCCTTTCAAATGTGTATACAAAAGCACACCACATAAAAAACTTGAAAAGTAATCTTAAGAAAATAGAAATGTAAGGACTGGCATTTTCTGCTTTCTGATTGGTGGCCTTGTGGAGATCGTGCCCTGCGTTCCTGTCCTGACACCCTGCTCTGTTCAGTTCGTTCCTCATCGACTGCGTTCTCACTTTTCAACACTCCCTTCTAGGTCGTTGCTCTTGTCAAAAGATATTAAACGCCTCCACTTTGCTATTCTGCATGTGTGCTTTAATTCAGCAATAGTACGCCGAACGCCTGCAGTTAAGTTCTGTCTCTGTCAAAGTCTGTGCTCCACTGCTGCTGTCAACGCATCTGAAGACAAACGGCACTCAACGCTGTGGGCACCGCCTGGTGTGCCTGTATGGGGCTGCAGAGAAGCGATCAGAAGCGATGTGGCCCTCAGAGAACAGAGACGAGACCAGAGTCTGCCCGTTGCCTCGGGCAACACGATTCGGAAAGGTTGAGATTCAAACCAACTCTGACACTCCAAGATATCTGCTGCCTTTGGCTCAGTTCGTCCTTCTAGGTTATGATCCAAAAGTATAAATAGAGGGAGATGGCATGTTCCATGGTCCAGAGACATGGTGGCAAGGTAAGGAGATGGCAGGCTCCTAGGGATCCTGGCTCACGGTCACGTTCTTCATCTCAGATGCTTCTGATAGTTGCTCCCTAGTGACGAGTCTTCTGGTTGACTTGGCTTTGATGAGGTCACACACCCTCGGCTTGTTGCCTGGTGGCACACTAACATTTGGTTCTACATGACCAGCCCACTGTGCTAACAAAGGGTAGAGGTCTTGGGGATATCCTATGCCCACTGTGGCATCCTATGCTCACTGTGGCTGTTTCTCTACTTGCCCAATTCTTCCTCAGGCTGTTGCTCAGGTCTGGTCCCAGGCATTGCCAGGAAGGCAGCTTGCAAAGTCCTTTGGGCACTGCTGCCTTTCCTGCCATGGGTAGCTGGCTCACATGGAGGAGGGTGGACAAGCAATGAGTCACCCAGGGCAGACTCCACCAACACCTCAGCAGAGCTCCATGGAGTGATTTGAGATGGTTGCTTCCTCCAGGCTGTTTCATGAAGGTCACGGAGGGTCCTGTCAATAGGACCCTATATAGCTGGGAATCCACATTTGATGCAAACCCACAGTTGCCATGGCAACCGGTGTCCTCACAGGTGTTCTGACAGGCATGGCTTTAGCATGGGCATGTGGTCACCAGCCTAGCTGTCAGCCTTGCCGAGGCATGGTGAGGATTCCTGTATCCTAAACCAAACACCCTGGGTCCAGACAGATGCTTGCTTCTGAGTTCACTTCCTCTTCTGTCCTCCAGCGAGCTGGCTGCCCCTTGGCCACATCTCGTATGTCCACCCGCTGCTCAGGGGCGAGTTTCTACATCCAGGTGTTTTCCTGGCATCTCTCCACCCACGGTGGATGTGTGCCTGTTGCCTCCTCTCCTCCTTGCCTGGCTGATAAACAACAAATTTGCAGCCAGATGAATGACACAAAGAGGGATATTAATTTTATGTTAACTGCAATATTAATAACCATTATGGGTCTAAATAACACATGCTTATTTGGACTGACATCCCAGTAGAGAGTATTTAGGCAGACAGAATATTGATTCTCTAGAAAAATAGATATCCAAAGAATTATGGAACCAAAAGATTCTTACATGACTGTGTTGCTAAGGTGATTGCCTTTCAAATATCATCTATATTGGGGGACTAATGGCATAATATGCAATTTGGAGGAACTAGTTAATTTGATAGAATCATTTTGTCAGATTTTCTAGGAAAATAATGCTTTAAATCTTTTTAAATGATCAAAACACCTTAAAATATTTGAGAAATGTCCAGCTGTGTGAGATTGCTGTATGCAATTAGGCTTGCTCATTTTTTTTGCTCCATCATTTATGAGTGTGTGCATGCATATACACTGACTTCCCACGTGTTCTCACATTCCCAATGATGCTATTAAAAGCTCAGGTCAGAAGGGAAGTATAGGTATCACGGTTATTGTCACACATCACACTTTGTGTTACTGGGCTTACAAGGTCAAGTACACACAGATGCCTGTCGTCCCTCCCTTCAAACAGAGAAGTAGAAACTCTCTAGCTTGGTGGGGGTGGCTAATGCCTGCGGTCCTGGCAGTGGGTAGGCTCAGGCAGGAGGATTGCTATGAGTTTACGGCTGCTTTAAGCTATAGAATGAGTGAGTTCCAGGTTCTCCTGGGCTAGAGAGTGAGCCTTGTACCTAACTCTCACCTCTCATCAAGCAATCTCAGCGTTGGCAGCAGAGTTTATTAGAGAGAGCCACAACAGGTTAAAACACAGAGAATAAGTAAGAGTGGGGTGTCCAGCACTGAACGGGGCATCTAGCCCATAATTCTTATACCTAGTGTTCTGGGAACCTCATGGAAATGGGGCGATTCTAAAAGCCCAGGGACCAAGATTACTGCTGCAGAATACTGTCTTCTGGAGAGGGCAGCACATTGCACCCAGGCTGTACAAGATCTGCAGAGACCACACCAGTCTACATGGTCTACATACCAGAATGGATGGAGGACGCCTTCATAAGGCTATGCCCCTCCATGAAGAGCTCCAGGTACCAGAGAGCAGCTGAGAGATGGAGGCCCATTTATTGTTTATTTTTTGTTTTTCAGGACCAGACCCTCGTTCTAAGTGGTCAGCACTGAATACATGCAAATAAGGGCCAGGCTAGTTGGACCCAGTAGGTTCTCTCTCTTTCTATCTCGGGATAGAGCAGTCATGAATTTGAGAGCGGTTGAGGGACACCAGAAATGAGGGGAACGGAAATGATGTACATACAGTGTATTCCTCTATTAAATGTTCGACTAAATTAAAGAGGAGGGGGGAGAGGCAGAAACTTCCAACTGATTGCTGGTATGGATGACCGTCTACTTCCTGTATTTTACCCTCACAGTTTTTTTCTAACTCTCACTCCAAAAAGTCATTACATTTCTCCCAGATAACCCACCTTTGAAGATAGCTGTTCTCCCATTGGTGGTTTTTGGGGTAACTGAAGTAGCCTCGAGGGATAAAGGCTGCCGCATGGGGAAGCTGGACTCAGTAGGTGGCACATTCACCAGCCATTGTGTGGCTGAAGGTGGGGGCTCCAGGATAGCAGACTCCATTTTGTCTCTACCCTTCCCTTCTACTCAGCCTCTTTAACTGCCCAAGTCGCTCTGAGGCAGTGCCCCCTGGAGGGCATTCCCGGTTCTGCTCATCTTCAAGGCTGGGTCCTAAATCGCAATATTGTTATTTCCGAGACTGCAAAGCACACAGTACTCACAGAAGAACAGCAATTATACTTGGTTCTGGGAAGAGTAAGAAAACAATCTGCCTTCCAAAGCAGCATTATTCTGAAAGGGTCTCCTACAACCACAAACAGTCTCCTGGGCCTTTGTCACGGACTCACAGGCCATGCGTGCGTTAACAGATATGTTTCGAGGACATTCCACTCATAATTTATAAACTGTGAAGTGCTGACACATTTCAATTTTGCACACAGATGCCAGGTATCTGAAGGGGACACGCTAGAGTAGTTCCTGGTCATCAGGACTATGATGTCACCCTAGAGGTGAGGCCGTGTCTACAAAAGACCCCACTTGGGCGCAACTATGAGGAGATGCACTAAATCGACTCATGCCGCAGCATGAACACGAAATGGTCCAGACGTGATGGGATGCTTTGGTTTGGCTTTGCTCCAGCATTGCCATGATGAAGAGAGATTATAAAAGTTTACATCCGTTGTTTGCTCGAGATTGAAAACTATAATGCATCACACAGAAATTGTTTGGAGCTGTAGTGGAATAGCTGAGACCCAGAATAATCATGCATCTTAAAGAAATCATGAATTTCTCATGAAGAGAGGTCTGGGAATAGTGTACTGCCAGTCCAAGGTTGAGGTGGCAGATCCACAACATCCCAAGATCCTTCTGCATTTGATCCTGTTGTCCTGCATATACACTGACTTTCCACTCACTAACATGCCTCGTTGTAATAGAATGGATACTGAGAAAATACCTGCATGGACCTGAGTCTACTGAAGCTTGTCTCCACTAGTGAGCCAGCCCCATTGCCCGACTTGCCCGTTGACTCTGGAAGTTTCACTACGGTCCCTTTGTCTATACTGGGGAATTCATCATTGCATTTAGAAGCCATTGTCTCCAGATCAGGAGATGCTTTGAACTCTAACTAACTTCCAGATGGCCTAGGAGTCTTCGTAGCACCTAGGCATGCTACCGGTGTTCCCCCACAGGCAGAGATGGACTGAGGATAGCCACATACACAGGGCCACAGTATGGGGATGCTCAGGTGAGTAATGTCAGGACCTGGGGAACTATAACTGTGGTAGAGCTGGAGGACCCACCGGCACACATGTGTTCACATCCAGGACACACTGTGTATGTGAAAGGCCAGGAGAAGCAGGGTGCATTTACAGAGTTCATGGTGTGTTAATGGGTGTGCGCCCCCTACTACAGAAGAACATTGGCCCCTTCTGCTGTCTTGTGCAAGGTGTGAGAAGCCACTCTGCTTCTGGGACCTGTGTCCCTAACTGGGGATAAGTTACACTCGTGCAGTGTAGGTCAGAAGACAGTGAACCCTCTAAAGGCCGACGAGTGACCCCCGACTTTAGCAGCCAGCACCTTGGATGCCTGCCATCATCCCCAAATGAGCTTTGGGTCCCTTCCCCACCAGCGAGCTCACTCTGCTTCCTAGTCCCCAGCTAGTTTTACAGCTGATTACATGGCTGAGAAGAGAGGACTCAAGAGCCCTCTGTGTGGTCTCACTCACTACTAGGAGGTCAGAACATCCCTGCCTGCTCAGGCCTGTGTGGACCTGTGCGCTGTGGGGGATGCTGTGTCCTAACTTGGGGTGTGGCTGGGAACCGCTGAGGACAATGGTTTTGCTCATCAGGGCAGTGGCTGCAGGTGGCAAGCAGTGAATTCTGAGGCTTCTTTCAAAGGTTTATGAGCAACAACGTGAGGGTGCCTGGAATCAAGCTCTTTAATCTCAAATGGTTCTCAGGACAGGGAATTCCCTGAGATCCCAACTGGCATCTCTCGGCAGGTCCTTCCCAGCTGGCCCCTCCCGCTACATCCAGCCTCTTTAAAGGATACTCTTAGCCTTGCCCCTTTGAGCTGGCAGTAGCTTCTTGTCACCTGGGAACCACAACTCTGAGGATCCCCAAGTGAGCTAGAGTTTCAGGTTACAGTGCTGAAATCCTGTTTAGGCCTCTCTACTGCCTTTGCATCACAAAGGGACAGGCTCCTTCCTCTTAGTGGTCCTTGGATGGCCTCAGGGCACGGCCAGAGCAGCCCCTACCCCCAGGCTAGCCCTAGTAAGTGAGGCTAGTGTTAAGACAGAAATGATTGTCTACAGCTGTACATACTTCGGACTTAATGACAAGAACCCAAAGGAGTTTTCAAAGAGGTTTCTGGACTCATGTTGCCTACGTAAAGACAGAAGCATCTGGGAGACCTGTGATCGGCGTCAAAGCCTGTGTAAGAAGCGGTTATGTACCAGGTGAGGCATCCAGGGTGGTCCTGGAGCCTCCACTGGAAGCTGACCACTCAGGGGCCTTGCTTCTGTTTCCTTGCAGAGCCAGGTCCCCTTACTGCAGCCGTACCAGCCCCTCCTGCAGCTGTCTACAAGGGGTCCAGTGTGGAATTGACTACTTAAATACTTCATCAATCAATGCTCCCTCGATGGGCGGCCTGGTGATTGGTGGGAAGGCCGCCATCCATCTTCCCCTTGCTGGTCTCTGCTTTAGGGAAGCTAACTCCAATTGTTTTCTCTCTCGCTTGGTTGTGTTCAGCTACAGAAAGGCAGCCTGGGCAGTCCTGCCTTTGGAGAGGGCCAGCAGCAACCTGTTAAAACCTGTCTCCAGTGTCAGACCAGAGAGCAGGCCTCTCTGAGAGTCTGTGGCTACTGCATCACTGTGGCAGGGCCCAGGCCCGGGTGGGAAGGAGGCAAGGAGGGCCTTCTGATGGAGGCAGGAAGCACCTGCAGGCCTGTGTTTGGCCAGCAGTCAGAGCTGTGGCTTGTAAAGGAGATGATAAAACTCCACAACTCAAACCGGGGTCCAGAGGGGAGGTGGAGCGTGTGCAGATCCAGAGACGGAAGGAAAGCCTAAAGGCCTGCGCTTGAACATGCTGGTGTGCTTTGTGACGGGCTTCATTGTGTGTTCATACATGCATGTAGTAGGTTTTGATTATACACATTTCCCTTAAGTTATCTGCCCTTCCCATTCCTGATGACCCCTTCCTCTTTCCAACTAGTCTTCTCCCTCTCTGCTCCCTCCCACCCCCCCCCACCCCCCCGTGAGCGTCCTTTGGCTTACTTCAGGATGAGCACCTTACCATTGGCTGCAGCACTGAAGAAATGTCTGTCTTCACAACTGTATCCTATTTAAAGATCATCAGGGAGGCATGGGGAGCTCAACAGCCCCTCCATGCTCTGAGACACAGCATTGACAGGCCCAGACTTGGGCAGGTTTTGTGTGGGTAATTGTAGCATGATTAATAAAAACACAGAGACAGATATTAGGGTTCAACCTAAAGGTCAGAAAAGCAAAGCAGCCAGCTACTGGCTCTTACCTCTACCTTAGTCTGAAATGGTGATCCTGCCTCCAGGAATCTCAGACTGAGAGTGAAACCCGTCTCCTCCCATCTTATATTCCTCTCTAGTGCTGGGATTAAAGGCTTGCACCACTACCGCCCAGTTTCTATGACAAACTAATGGGGCTACTGGGATTAAAAGTGTGTCACCACCGCCTGGTCTGTAAGGCTGACCAGTGCGGCTGTTTTACTCTCTGATCTTCAGGCAAGCTTTAGTTATTAAAATACAAATGAAATATCACTACATTTGTAGACGGAGACTGCGCTTTCATTTCCTGGCCACTGTTGTATGAGGCTGCTTGTTTGTTCCCAGCTGCTCAGCCCTGAAATAATCACACAGAAACCATGTTATTTGCAATACTGTATGGCAAATAGCTTAAGTGTATTTCTGCCTAACTCTTATATCCTAAACTAGCCCATCTCTATTAATCTGTGTATCACCACGTGGCTGTGGTTTACCAGGTAAAGTTCCATCCTGAGCATCTGTCTCAGGTGGGGCTACATGGCATCTCCTGACTCTGCCTTCTTTCTCCCAGAATTCAGTTTAGTTTTCCCCTCCTACCTCTTTCTGCTCTGTGTAGGCCTAAGACAGTTTCTTTATTAACCAATGGTATTCACAGCATACAGAGGGGAATTCCACATCAGGCCACCCAGTCCCAAATAATCACACAGAAACTTTATTAATTATAACACTTTTTGGTTAATGGTTCAGACATATTCTTAGCTAACTCTAACATCTTAAATTAACCCATTTCTATTAATCTATGTATCGCCTTGTGGCTGTGGCTTATTGGTAAAGTTCTGGCATCTTTCTCCTTCAGCAGCTACATGGTCTCTTTGACTCCACCTACTCTATTTATAATCTCTGTTCGGATTTCTCACTTGGCTATATTCTGCTAAGTCATTGGCCAAAACAGCTTTATTCATTAACCAATAGTAGCAACACATATACAGAAGGATATCCCATATCAGGTAATCACAACTGTCTAGAATTAAGAATGCAATGACTATGCCATGCTTTGAAGACTACATTTCAGGGCACCCAGGGCTGCTTTCTGATGAAGTGTACATACTTACGTGGAAGGCACAGGGTCTCGTTGCTGTGAGTGGGTTACTGGGGTATGGTCACACTTTCCTGAGAATACAGTCCCTGGGAATCTTCTGTAATGGCTCCCACTGGTAGGGTTCAAGCTTAGCTACAGCCTCAGCTTCTGGATTTGGGGGGCAAGCCCTGATATCACAGATGATGTAGGGAAACTGCAGGCTCAGGAGCCACCTCACTCTATCCCCAGAGCCCATGCTCATTTCTTCCCAGACAGATCCCTGAACAGGGTCTGGAACTCTTGAACCTGGCCTCTCTGTACCCAGGTAATTTGTCAAGTATATTTGATTAAATAGGCTGGCCTGTGATATTCTGTGATATGGACCCCAGTTACCTGATCCACAGACTGAAGGACCTGAACATCGTGCCACCTTGTAGGTCCTCTGAGGCCCCACATCCCACGCCGCTCCATTACAACCTATTCTCTTCATGTCCAAGTGCTAGTGAAGAATTGTTTTCATTCTGTGAAGATCCCATTTGCTGATATTCCACAGAAAGTGAAAAGCACATCTAATGCATTAGTATGACATGGAAAGCCTCCTGTGGGCGGTAGCTGTCAGTTCAGTCCTGCTAGACAGAACCCTTAAGCTGTGTTTGCATGCTCAGATGCCTGGGCTCCAATGGCATCTCCATGCTATAGACAAAGCAACTCTGATTCACCATACCCGTGCACTTAGGGTGGTTGGTGGCACTCTTGGGATACCTTTGCTCCTGTCCAGGGCTTCAAGGTGGACAGTTCGTTCATTGGTAGTGCCAGGTCACTTTTGGCCAATTCTGTACAGTTCTATGGTCCCCAAAGAGTGATAGAGAGCCGAATGGGCCATCTCTGGGCAGTCTTCTTCACACGGAGAATGTTATCATGCCTTGGGGGTGTTTGGATTTTCTGGTCTCATGCCAGACACAGACTGTGGGAGTCCTCTACACAACACCTTACTTCTCATTTCCTCTGAGCTTAAACAAAAAAGTGATGGGGATGAAACCCAGGGTCCCAGAATGTGTGGCGAATGCTACTACTGCTCCATATTCCCAGGCTCTTGAGATAGGGTCTCTCTAAGATCCTAGGTTGGTCTTCAACTTTCAGTACTCTTGCCTTGACTCCTCAGGGAACTGGTGGCTGAGTTGACAGATCTGTGCCACCCAGCCTGCTTCCCCTCAGCTTTTCCATCACTTGAAGGGCAACAAATTTCCCAGAAGAATCTCTTCTCCTTCAAAATATTACTCTAAATTTATTTTATAAAAGTAAAAAAAAGCAAAAAAACTTAGCATTAAAAGTGCAAGTTTCTTTTTCTTGGCATTTGGGTTATTATGGCTTCATTTGCAGCAGCACTTAGCAGCCAACAATGTAACTGTTAATTTTAACAGTTACATTTACAGTTTGAAACAGTTTTATGATGCCCAACTCTGTCAACTTGACAAGTCTACTGTTACAGTAACTGTTTAAACACTGTATTTAGAGTTCAAAACATCCTTTTGACACTGCCAAACTACTCATTTCAACTATTTATTGTCAAAAACATTTTTATAAAAAATGATGGATTGAAGACAGCAGTTTCTGTAAGTTTGAAATGTCTGGATTATGTAAAAACACCTCATTTAAAACCAATTCCTATTAAAAAGTGGGAAACTCAAACACCACCTCCATGGGGGAAGCTTAAGTGAAATGGAGAATTTACTGTGTGTACCTGGGCACCCGAAGGCAAGGCGTCTGCCAAGAACCTCTGTCAGTATTCGATTTGCTTTTTCTTTAGACATCTTGATTCACTTCGATAAGAGAAGCTAGACATAAAGTTTAGCATCAGTAGCCAATGGGGGGGGGGAGAGAGAGAGAGAGAGACAGAGACAGAGAGACAGAGACAGAAAGAGACAGAGAGATAGAGAGACAGAGAGAGAGACAGAGAGAGAGAGAGAGAAAGAGAGAGAAAGAGAGAGAGAGAAAGAGTTTTCTTTTATGAAGTGACTCTTGGTAGGTCAATCATGCTCCAGTGGATGCCCCCCCCCCCACATCCGGGAGTGTAAGGGCAGCACAAACTGAGATCTGAGGCAAAGAAAGGGGGACACAAAGTAGGGGGTAGGACTGAGATAGACCCAGGAGCAGTTAGGGAGAGGGGAAGGGCAGTCAAAATACACTGTACGAAATTCTCAAAGAATTAGCGTATTTTATACATTATCACATTGATAAAATGAATGTCATACAATGAATTGAGAAGACTCACATGTAGTTCATGGTGGTGCTCCACTGTGCATATAACAAGAGAGCTATTTGAAGCACATTTAAAAAGCTAAGAGAAGGACAGTCACATGGTTGGATATAGAATGTGTCTGGATGCTTACCTCCTGTTTCGGGTGCCTGTCCTCTGCAAGACCTTATCATCCCTAGGTACACAAGTGACCTTGATTGAGATTCTTATTTTTTTTATCAGCTTTTACATTGACTATCCCAATAATTCTTTCAGTAGGCTTCCTTCCCAGCTGTTTACTGGTTGTTCCCAACCTAAAGGTTTCACAGTAGACACAAAGTTGCTGAAGATCACTGTCAGCACATGTGCCACTGGCAAGCTGAAGTAGAGTTCCTCACTGTGATACAAGGGTGAGTGTGCAGGGGCTGGGGGTTGTATACACCCCAAACTACAGCCCTTATCATCTCAAAAAGAGATACAAATTCTTTAATACCCCAGTGTAAATGATGGGGGCCTTGTACTGGGCATCAATCTATCTTAGGTAGCTTCTCTCTTTCTTTCACAGACTCTTAAGAAACCCCGTAGAGGTGCCCATTAGCAACTGCTCTTCTTCCATCCTGGATCAAGGGAGACAGCAGCCATTCTTAGGGATGGATCATTGTCCTCCAGACTTTTCTGTTTGACTCAGAATGTATGCCAGCTCACACAAGACCAGGGGCCACTCCGCACAGATAAAATGAAATGAGGTGCTCACACTGGGCAAAGATGAAGCCTGGGGGAAAGGACACCAAGACCAGGGGTGGAAAAACCAGTCACAGACACAGAAAAAGAGAACAGAAAGGAAAAGAATCAGTTAAGAGAACTGAGCTTCCAAGACAGAGCCAAGAAGTTTTCACAGCAAAGCCTTAGCCATGAGGCTCCTGGTAGAATTCCTAGGTTTAGAATATGCGCTCTGTGGTGTGCTGGATCCCCAGCTGTTCAGGATTACTGTAATGCCAGCACTGGCAAGGCTGAGACAAGAGGATTGCTGCAGGTTCGAGGTCAGCATGAGCTCAGGGTGAGACTCTGTTTCCAAAACATAACTAACTAAATGAATGAATGAAAAAAGGAAGGGAAGAAAGAGTGAGTGAGCTCAGTGTAGGAAGGCCTCCAAAGTTGTGTTTCCTGACCTTGCCTTCTGTCTCAGACAAGAAACAAAGCTAAAGTGCCCATTCAGCATCCTCAGAGAAGTACAGCCACCTGCATGCCGCTGGGGTGAGCTCATTCTGTATCCAGAGACAGGAGCACCCGTGAAGACATGTTGGAAATCCAAGGGTGGAAGACCTGCAATCAGTTTAGTAAACTGGGCCACTCTCCTCCCTCCACCATCTGTTTTCCTTGAGCCCAATGGATAAGACGGAGCCACCCATTCCAGACTGGGTGGTCAGCTTTGTCGTATGTCCAGATTCAAAGGCGGACCTCATCCCAAATCATCTCCCATGAAACACCCAGCCGAGAGATGGAGTGAAACTGGCTTCTGGGGACAGCTACATTGTCTCAGCCAGTATGCACAGTGAGACAGGAACCAGGGTTTCTCTGTGAGAAAAGAAAAGGAAGGCCTTCCTTACAGCCACTCCGCAGCCTCACTTCCAGGCCACGACACTTAGGGAGCATCTTACAAGGATAACTTGCTGCAAAGAGCAGAGAAGAGGGCAGTAGATCCCTCAAGCTTGGAACCTGTGCATGCCTGCTCCATGGGTCACCATGAAGGCTATCCTGAGGTGCAGCCCCTACTGTCTTCTTGAAGGCTGCACGCTGGCTCCCAGTGCAGGGAACAGGTCCAAGCCTTTCTTTCCGTCTCCCGAAAGAGTCTCCAGGTCCCCACATATGTTCTGGCCCATGTACCCATCACTCATTTGACTCAGGAAGTAGTTATCTCAGGGTTTTACTAACTAGGCTATCTCCCTCCTGCCCTGCCTATTTATTTAGAACCACTGAGTTTGAAGACTTACTTCTGGGAGTCACCACACAATATAAGAATGACTCAGACCTAGTATTCAACCTGGAACATTTAAAAGGAGATGGGATTCTTTGTTGGGAGCTGGGCACTTAAAAGAGGATATGAAAACATGTCTCCCCGCTAGTCTGTTTACTGCCTCAGGCTGGCTCATAGCTCACAAGTTTGCTGCATATCTTTTCAGGCCTTAATGACATGACTAAAAGAATAACTAGACAGGATGATTATGGGTAAAACCTGGTTTTCCCTGGTGGGGATGAATCTCTATAAGTCTCCTGGAAAGCTATTGCACATAGAAGAGAAGAATGTGCTTCTCTGTAAAACACACAGTTCTGAGAGAGATTTGGAGGCAGTAGTTGTGGCCAAAGGTATTCTTGTTATATTTGTCTAGGTGAGTCTCCAGCCTAGGTCAGGGTTTGCTTGGGGGAATGTCTGTGCTGGCGCCCATATCTTCTCTCTTCCTTCTTCTTACCCTTTCATTTTGTCCTGGTCATTCAGGACTTGGAAATGGGAAAATTCAAACAGATCCTGTTATTTGCACATTCGGTTGACACATAACTCATATTCTCCGGAATATGTGACGGTTTGAGCGAGAATGGTCCCTGTAGGCTCATCTATCTGGACATTTAACACCCAGTTGGTAGAACTGTTTGAGAGGGTTAGGATGCGTGGCCTTATTGGATGAGGTGTGTCACTGGGACCTTTGAGCTCAGAAGTCTTACAACACTCCCAGTACCTCTTCCTCAGCCTCATGGTTGTCAAGAGGTAAGCATTCCACTATTGAACCAGCACCATGTCCAGCTGCCTGCTTCCATGCTCCCAACCATGATGGTCATAGCCTCTAACCCTCTGAAGCTATAAGCCCCCAAATAATCTCATGCCTTTGTCATGGTGTCATATTGTACCAGTGGAGAAGTAATTAAGATAAATTCATACGTTTGAGGTGCACAGTTAAGTGAGACAAAGGAACTTGCACACCTGTGAGCTGTCACTGTCCTCTGTAACGAGATTATCCACTTCACCCCCAAGCTCATCATCTGGGGCCGAGGATGAACCTTCATTTCCCTGTGCCTTTCCTCTGTTTTCTGCCTCACCCCTTTACCTTGTCCTGTTTCTCTGTCTCCCCATCCCCTTGTTGCCGCCTCCATCTATCTTGAGAATTTCACATTCAAAGAGGTACATTCTTATGTCTTGCTCTGCAGGCTGCTGTCTGCTCTCTGTTTGCTGCCTGGTCACCCTGCAGCAGCATTCGAGATAGCCCTGTACAGACGTGCTGAGAGCTGTTCTTCCTGCTTGTTTCTGTTGGGAGGATTTTGGTCGTCACCACCGAGCACCATTTCACGACTGAACACAGTGTCAGCTGCCATCCTGGAGGAACACTTTCACAAGCTGCAAAAACTTCCTCCCGGTTTCAGTTTGCTGAATGCTTTGTTTGCCACCGCAGAGATCATGAGGGCACTGTTGATATGTCTGTGTATTTAGACCCTTGTTCTCTTAGTGTGGACTGCCACGTTGCTGATGCTCATACTGTGACCCATCCTTGCATTCTTAGAGCAATTCAGGATTGACGCTTTTGCAACTACAGGCCATTTCACGGCTGCTTCTTCTCTTGCCTGATTCAATACACTGCTCAGGCATGATGAGCCCATAGGGAGCTCTGTCCAGGTCCAAACTGGTGCTACTGGGAAGCAGATTGCTTTTAGATGTTGAGAAACACAGGATTTTTGTTGAGCTTTTCTCTTCATGGCGAAGGCTTCACCAACAAATGTACCATGTGTAAACCGATGTGCACTGATGACAGTAATTTTAACTGTTTGTGGAGAATCTCTGGCCTTCCTGTTCACGTAAGCAGACTGGCTGGTTGGTTATATTGTTAACAAGCCCGTTTTGCAGATCAAGAAGCCAACACGCAGGAATGGCTCTTCCAGTAAGTGATGTTTGCAGCCCTCTGGCGTTGGTGCATCCTGTTCAGGTCCTAAGCTCTAGGAGCTACTGGGCTCCAAAATGACCACAGAAACCCAATGTAGTTATCTGCTGTGGTGGTTTGAAAGAAAATAGTCCCTGTAGGGAGTGGCATTATTAGGAACCGTGGCTTTGTTGGAGGAACTGTGTCCCTGGGGTGTGGGCTTTGATTGGGGTGCAGGCTACTCCTGGTGTGATGCAGACTGCTTCTGCTGCCTGAGGCTCAAGAGGCAGAACCCTCAGCTCCTTCTCCAGCACCATGTTTGCCTGCATGCTGCCTTGCCACCTGCCTTGATGATCATGGACTAAACCTCTGAACTGTAAGCCAGCCCCAATTAAATGTTTCCCTTTATAAGAGTTGCTGTGGGCATGGTGTCTCTTCACAGAAGCAGGAACCCAGAATAAGCCATCCGCACAGTGACTGAGGTATGACTTACACCGTGGGTTCTCAATTTCAGCTGCTCATGTCTAATTAAAAAAGACCTGGTCGGCAAGAAGATTTCCTTGTGATTTAGAAGAAAATTACTCCTGGCTGTACACAGTGAATTAGAAATGAGAATATGATTTTACAAAGAATTGTAGAAATTAAAAACATTGTTAAAGTCATAAGCCATTTAGGTGATGGTGAGAATCCTATTTTGACCTTTACCCTCAAAGAACCTATCTATATGTTCATGATTCACCCATGATATACTGTGTACCTTCTCACTGCTTAGAACGTTCTTGAGGGACCAAAGAGGAGAGGGGTCCTCTTCACTGAGGTGAGGAGTGAGCACTGGCAATCTGAACTTGTCCAGGGCGTGCCTCTCAGCATTGCTTGCTTCTTTGCCTGGCTGGCCACAGTCCAATCCTGGCTCAACACTCAGATATAAGGGCTGAATGCCACAAGATGCAGAAAATAACAATGTGATTGATGGAACAGGGTGGAGTCCATCACACTAGACACCAGTGGAGTTGGGTGAGCAGGATTATGGTAAATAGAGAGACCACACACCAGGCACTGCCTAGACTAGAGCTCAGAGCAAACTCCAGATGCTCAGATCAACTCATGAAGTCTCTGACCATTTCTACCTCCTCTCTACTCACCAGGAGCAGTGACCTGGTCCAGGAAGTGTGGGAGGGGACATCCGGCCCTGCAGGTGTGGGAGGGGGCATCTGGCCCAGCAGGTGTGGGAGGATACATCTGGCCCTGCAGGTGTGGGAGGGGGCATCTGGCCCAGCAGGTGTGGGAGGTGTGTCTTTGGTAACTGTGGTTTTCTTTGGCATCATGTTCAAGTTCTTGGGTGACCAGGCAAAATTCCAATTTTGTAGATTCATTATTTTTTAAATACCACACAGCCATTTTTCTCCCTCCCTCCCTCCCTTCCTTCTTTCCTTCCTTCCTTCCTTCCTTCCTTCTTTCTTTCTTTCTTTCTTTCTTTCTTTTTTTCTTTCTCTTTTTCTTTCTGCATCTTCCTCCTCCTCTTTTTTTCTTTGTAAAAGAGCTCCTCAACTTGATGCAACTTGAGACTCTTTCTTTGCTCTCCTGACAGTGGTTGTGCAAACACACATTTCTAGTTCATTTCATAAATGTCTTCCTTTACAAATCACCAGGAGCCCACGCTGAGCCAGGAGTTATGCTGGACTGTGGACAGCAGATAACATGCAGATTCTTTTTTTTTTTTTTTTTTTTTGCATATGGAGGGCATCATGTTTGTATGGCTACAACACCTCTGCAAGCACGGCATGTCCCAAAGGATGGCATCTTAGGGGTCTGCAAGGAAATAGTGCTGTGGCAGGAACTCTCAAAGAAATGAACAGCTGCATGGTGAGCAGGGTTCCTCACCTGCCCTACAGATTTTTTAGGGTGCTTTGATTGCCCCACATTGCCTAATTGCCCATCCATGATTACGTGCTCTACCAGAGAGGAAGCCAACACAAGAGTGGAAATACAAAGGAAATATTATTGAACCCGAGTTAAGATGGCAGCACCTGTGTCTAGGATTTCTCCCTTCAGGTCTTATCGTCATTTTTGACCTCAGGTTTGTGGGAAACCAGGCTTTCTCAAAGTTTCCACATAGTCTGTTTGGGGAAAAGTTGTGGTCTCACAACTCTGGGGCATTGGAGTCCATCCTTGTCAGGGGCAAAGCCTTGGAGTCTGGAGCGTGCTTGTAAAGTAAGCTGGTTTTACAGGGTGGCTCTGAGGCCCGTGTGAGTGATAGAGAAGTAGGGCCAAAGGCAGGAGCTGTATCTGAGGTCTGCATCTCAGCGAGTCATCTTGGTGTGCTTTGGCCAAGTAGGACAGGTGAGCAGTGCCTCAGCATTGGCTCTCAAGGAGCCTCTGTCAGGTCACAGACTCTGTCCTTCCATCCTCGGCCACGGTCAGTCCCATGACTTTGCATTCATGACATTCCTTCTGCATCTGCTCCCCAGCTCATAATAAGCTGGCAGCTCAGTGGCCTCTTTCTTAAATTGGCCAGGAAAGCAGGCAAGCTTTACAACCAAGACAATCAATCTCACACTGCCGAACCCAATCAGGCCAGGTGGAGACTGACCCTTTAAATTGAGTGTGAAATTGGGAGATGTCTCTCCATCCTCCCATGTGTGTGGGGCGCCACTTCCTCTCCTAAGTGGGGCTGTAATGGCAGTGCCATTCCTGCAGTTTTGTGATCAAACCTGGTGCCTGGACAGGGCAGGCACCGGGGCAGGAGGGCTGGCCATCTGGCTGCAGGCCAGACACACACCCGGCTTTATGCACTTGTAAATCTGCACACTGTGTCTCTCAGGTCTGATTTTAATTTGGGTAATATTCCTAACATCTAATTACAACATCCATTAAAAGTTAGTAACATTAATTTAACAGGGAGAAAATCTAATAGAGTTCTTAAGAGTGATATTGGCATTTTTCCATTAAATTAATGTTACAAACTTTTAACAGGATGTCTTAAATCGGCATCATTAGTGTTGGGAATATTAAACAAATTAAATTCAGGCCTGTAATATGAGGTGGGAGCCTATTTATGAATCCAGAAAAGGTGTCTGTTGGCCCTTTCACCTGCTTAAAGCATCCAACAGGAAGTATAAGATGCTGTGCAGAGCTGCAGAACTCTGGCCTTCTGGAAACTTCTGTAGAAGCAGCATGTCTCTTAGTCCCCTTTATCTGCATGGTTAGAAGAGCAGGGGTGGACAGGGGTGTACCTTTTCATATTATTCTTCCTTATTATGTGGCAGCCATTGTTTCCTCCGGTCTTACTCCCTGTGCATGGGGTGTCGAAAGCTGGGGAAGGTGGCTCTGGATTTGTGAGCTGAGGTTAAGAAGTCTCAGAACACCTTGGGTCCTGCGGTGTCCTCTGCCCACTTGGTTGCTGAGGCTCTGGCTGAGACTTCTTGAAAAGTGGATGAGCTTGGGTGAACACAAGGGGAAGAAGAAGAAGCCAGTTCTTTGCAGGGCTCTCAAGCCACCTGTTATAGGGATGAATTTGTTACTGGATATTTTCTCTCAAGAGAGAGACTTCAGGTGCCTGATGAGTGACAGTGGATGGAGGGACATCCCACATTGTCCAGAGTAGAAGGAAAGCTGATTCTCTTTGACACTATAAAATTGGCTGGTTTGTGATCGAGACACATTTTACCAAGACTGTCTCATCAAAGCCAACAAGCTGTACATACTTAGAAGAGGTCTTTGGATTCTATAGGAGTCAAGACCAGAGATGATGACCATAAAGTGGGGTTGGACACTTGGTAGGAGCAGCAGCTGCTGTCCCGTGACTCCAAGAAGATGATCTACCCTGTTCTTTTAGCCCCATCTGTCCTTGGACAAACTAGGAGCCAAGATGATCAGTTTGTCCAGGCACTGCCTACCCGTGTGTCTCTCACTCATTCTTACGGACAAAGTCAGTCTAAGGTGGGCTAGTTGTCAGTTCTGTAGAAGATCGCTTAGCCATAGAGCTGTTGGGCCTGAGCTTTGAATTGCTGGGCTCAATCCAGTTCTACCTCTGTAGTGGTTGGATAATTCTGAGTGAGTTATCCAATTGTTTGGAGTGTCTGTTTCCTCACAGGTAAAGGGGGGATGAGAATACTTAGCAGTGGAGCAAGGCTATGCTGTGCCAGCTCCAGGGGCCTTCCTGTTTGCTCGGTCTGAACATCAGAAGAAAGAAATCTAGCACCTAGCCCCTTGAGATCACAACAGAAAGACATGGAATTTTCTCTTGGCCTCTCCTCAAGGGAGATGGGGTAAAGGCAGAAAGGTCAGGGTTCTGACAGAGCTGTGCTACTCTGTAGACACTCTTGCCCCTGGAAAACACACTGTGCTGTCTTGAGCAGATCCTTTGGCATCTGCATTGAGCTCTGGAGTAGAAAGGACTTTTGTCATCTGCTAAGATTTCTCCAGGGCATTTGCGAGTGGGGAAGCCCAGGCTGGCATTGTCACACCCAATGCAATTACGGAGTCCTGACCATGGCTAATATCAGGTTTTATGAAAAACATGTTTGCTGTGCCAAATATGTTGCCGTAATAGATTTATTATCCCAATCATGTTTGAAACACATCTCTGCAGTGTGGAGCAGCACAAAAACCAGACAAGTGGGAAAGGGTTCATGGTAAGGTCTCATGGGGGTTGCTCACCCTGGGTGTGGTAGCCTAATGCAAGGAGAAGAATAGAGATTAAGGGGGCACGGACTAACAGAAATACAACAGACATTCTTCCAGCCCAGTAATGCCAATCTAAAAATCCTACAACTGTTTTTTCTTGCCCTATGTATATCATCTTTATCATACATGACACTTTTTCTCTCTCTTCCCCCTTTTTCTTCTTTTGCGTCACAGTCTCATGGAGTGCAGGCTAGTCTCCAATTCGTTATGTGCTGGGGGATGGCCTTGAACCCCCGATCCTTCTGCCTCTGTTTCCCCAGGGCTAGGATTACAGACATGAACCACCACGTGCGTCTGGGACTTTTTCTTACAGGAAGTTGTTTCTGGGTTTATTGCTGTGACTCTGCATGCTTCTCTCTGTGCCTCTCAGAAGGCAACAGCTTTGCGGTGTTAGCTCATTATTTACAAAAAGTCCTGGTGATTCGTGGTGTCTTAATCATACCCAACTGAACTCAGTGGGGTTTGATTCCATAAAGAAATCCTAAAGGTTGGCACACTTTTAGTCCCAGCACTCGGGAGGCAGAGGCAGGCAGATCTCTGTGGGTTTGAGGCCAGCCTGGTCTACAAAGCTCCAGGACAGCCAGGACTACACAGGGAGACCCTGTCTCTACCCTACTTCAGAAAAAGAAATCCTAATCTTTTCTAAAGCTACAAATTTGTCTTTTCCCAAGAACTAAGGTCTTATATAATTTGTATGTACATGGATCTGAATGTGAAATGTAGATCTAAATATACATATATCACACTACATACACACATATTTTATATGTACTTATACCCTTACATATCATATATACACGAATTATATATACATATTTATACATGTTATGTATGCATACACATATGCTTTCTATATTTGCATATATACATGCATGTAACATACATTTGTGTATATATATATATGTCTATATAAATTTATGTTATTTTTAGTCATTTCTGCAGCACAAATCATATATGTGGAAAACTGTCAGGTCAGTCTTCAAGACTGCATGCCCTGTCGAGGAGGACGGGGTCCACAGGCCGCATCTGCCCCCTGCTGGCTGCATTAACTGCTCACTTCTTTCCCCGAACTCTTGGTTTCCTCATCTGCGTGGTGGGGTCACAACAGACACCTTGCTGGGCTGCTGTAGGGGTTAGAAAGAAAATCTTAAGCGCAGCCTCCGTGCTTTCTAAATAAATAGTATCCATGGTTTTTTTCCCCATAAGAATCAGCATAAAATAAATTAATGGACTCTTAAAGTTTTCCTAATTCCGTAGCGCATAGAACAGACACATATTTTTAACAGGAAAGTTGTTTTTTTTTTTTTTTCAGTAGCTTCTTTGCTGAGTCAATTTAGGGCCTTCATAAGATAAAAATACAAACGGAAGTTAATATGTCGCACTTTCTTTTTGTGTCTAAATGACTTGAAATATAACCATGGCTCAAGGCAGGGACACAGTGCAGAGGGAGGGATCTTCTTAGACAACAAGCACAGCTTCTTATGGAGGGAAGATTTGCATGTGGAAATACACACAGCATGATCTCCAATCCAGATCTGAGCAAGAGCTGAGCAGGTCCAAGCACATGCCAGTAGGTTTAAATGTTAAGGAATGGTGTTTCCCACCCTCCACCGTAACAGGAGACTACGAACACGAGCAGGATATGAGGAGGAGAAGCTGCACAAGCATGCATTTCTGAACAGTGCTCTGGAGACTGTAAATACTTCTTGCATTGTGTATGTGTGATGCTTAAACAGCCCACAAAAGTGAGGACTCTTTGGGGGAGCCCCACAGTGAGAGAGACCAGCCCATCAGAACTTGGCGAGTCTCGGACGGAGCCCAGCCTTCTGAGGATGCTGCTCCATCAACGGTGCAGAGCGACTGCTTCTGATGCTGTCCTCTGATAGTTTCTCTCAGTAGGGTGGGCCTGGGCGAGCTTTCCCTTACCCACTAAATGGACACTAGACCAGGGGACAGTGGGAGCATCTGTGGCATTTTCCACAAGCAGCTTGTTGGTGTTGAGCTGGTCAGGCATTGCCCCCAGACGGCTCAACGCCTGTAAATCTTTTCTGATGGAGTGAACAGCATACTGAGTGGTCTTAAGAAGGCAGTCTCTCCAGAAGAACCAAGGGAGCCTCCCCTGCATGCCAGAACATTGCAGCTCAAAACAAGGCAGGGGTGGGGGTGGAAGGGTAGGGGGTGGAGAGGGAGTCTTGTTCTGCAGTTTCTCTTTGCTTTCTTACTGTTGAAAAGATTGTGACTTTTTATGTATTTCTAATTAAAAAGTGGAAATCATTCCCAGCCTGTAATAATGTGAGGGTTTGTGATCAAACAAGCAAACTGCAAACAGGAAGTGCCTTTTCCATTGCATGCACTAGGCTCCCGGTGTGAGGCTCCAAACCTATTCCATGTCTGAGCGGAGCTCTTCTCAGATGAGGGAGGTGCTTCATTCTCCAGCCAGGCTCATGAGGATGTGTTCACTATGACCTGTTACCATTACTGTCTCAATTTCCGTGGGGTGCTTGGTGCGGTGGCCAGTTTTTATGTCAGCTTGACACAAGCTAGAGTTATCTGAAAGGAGAGAACTTCAATTGAGACAGTGCCTCCTAAGATCCAGCTGAAGGGCATTTTCTTAGTGATTGATGGGGGAGGAGACCAGCCCATTGTTGACGCTCCCATCCCTGGGCTGGTGGTCCTGGGTTCTATAAGAAAGAAGGGTGAGCAAACAATGCTAAGCCAGCTGCATCCCTCCTCGGCCTCTGCCTCAGCCCCTGCCTCCACAGGTTCCTGCCCTGCTTGAGTTCCTGTGTTGACTCCCTTCAGTGATGAGACCACAGTGTGAAAATGTAAGCCGAATAAACCCTTTCTACCCCAACTTGCCTTTGGATGTGGTGTTTTGTCACAGCAATGGAAACCCTAACGAACACACGCTGTCTGCCATTTTCAAGGATGACATTGACAGCCCATGTGCAGTACTTCAGCACACACCTGATTCTTGTCTTCAGAGAGCCACATGGAAGAAGTGACCTGGGGTCATGTCATTAATGAACCGCTGAGGTGGTGTTGGTGGGAATGGTCAGGAAGGCTAGGTTGTGGTGACTTCAGCTCGGGACAGTTGTCCAGCCCAGGGGAGAGAACGAGGCATGCATGCATGTGTGCTTTGACTTTTGGTTGATTGAGCCAGCTGACAAAAACACAGAGAGAGGCAGCTGAGTCCACTCTCCTGTGCTAACAGCCTCGTCTCCTCCTAGTGCAGGAGAGGTTCTGCATATTTATGTCAAACATAGGGTATAGAGAAAATAGGTAGTCGCAACATGGCTTATTTGGTGGGATTTCCATGGAAGAGCAAGTGGATTCTTGTGAGATACTAGAGTTTTCGTGGCAAAGGTTTAAGATTTGGCACTCGGTTCAGCTGAATTTTCTTGCTTCTGTGTATCTTTTTGTCTTGGAAAATACCGTCACACAATTATGTATTCTTTTAACTGCTGTCTGTCCATGTCCTCGTGTTGTTCAGCAGAAGTGATAGGGTTGACTAAGTTTGGCATCGGCACACTGGACTGAGGCTGGGGCCATGGGAGACCTGCTCTGCTCACAAGACTGGGAAAATGCATTCCAGCAGACTTCCTGATTCTCGAAGGTCTCACTGATGGGGAACAAGCACCATGTGCCTTGGAAGCCTTCCATGGGAAGTCATAACATTTTATCATGGCTAAACTGGTTTGATTGTATGCCTTTGAGACAGAGCTGAAACGCGCTCAAAGAACCTAGATAGCTGTGGGCTGGGAGGAGAATCCATAGAAAAGGTCACGTTGGAGATACGACCAAAAGTTACAGGGTCTGCCAAATACGCTGGTGGCTGCGATGCCTGCTATCCACTTCCAAACAGCCGATTTGTAACCAGAACAAAGAGGAGTCAATGAGGAATGAACCGCTTTGAGCTGTTAGCAGACATGAGCCAAGTACCCTAAGAAAGATGTCCCAGGAAAAGTAAGACTTGGGGCCATGGTGTGTTCCTCAGACCCCATGCAGAGGACACAGAACAAACATGCAAGGACTTGTATGTGCCAAATCATGAAAACTACAGGACACTGATTGATGCTCTGCTCTACTAGGCAGCATTAGACTCTGTGTAATAAATGTAAATTCACAAAGACACAAAGATCACGAAAACAGTGTGTGCTGATGGTTGCTTTCAGACTCAACTTTCTTTATACTATGTGTACAGTAATGAATATTTGCCTACCAAAGCTTTGTGTATATGTGTGTGTCTATAGATGGTGTATGAGTATGTTTGTTTGTGTGTCTGTGTATGTTGTTTTTGTGTGTGTATGTGTGTCTGTCTGTAGACCAGATCAGCATCAGGTGTTTCCCTCTGCTGCTTCACCTTAAAAACTACATGATTTATTTTTTCTCTCTCTTTATCTTCCCCCTTCCTGTGTGTGTGTGTGTGTGTGTGTGTGTGTGTATGTGTGTGTGTGTATGTGTCTCACATGTGTTGTATGGAGGTGAGAGGACAGGTTGTAGAAGTTGGTTTTCTATTTCCACTGTGGGTCCTGGGAATGGAACTCAGATAGTTAGCCTTGGTAGTCAGTGCTATTACCTGCTGGGCAATCTTGCCAGCTTTTCACCTAACTCTTTGAGAAAGTGGTTCTCACTGGACCTGGAGCTTGCAAATATGACACGTCTGATTGGTTATTTGTCCGAAAGCAGCTGCCCTCTCTGTTTCCCACGGGTTGGGATTACAGGTATGTGCTACCATACCTGGCATTTCCTGGTGGATGCTGAAGATCTAAACTCAGTCCTCATGTGTGGCATCCACTGAGCCACCTCCCCATGTGCTTACCAAAGTTTTGAAATCCATAATAGTGTTGGACTCTTGCTCTTCCTACCAGCTAACAACAGCCACACAGCAAACAGATGTGACTGACCACGAGGGACGTGTGTTCGGGGTGGCCAGCATACACATTCATAATTGACTCCAGGTAACATCTGAACACATAGCAGGACACATTGTATGCTGTAGCTTAAAGATGTGGAATGAATTATCTAAATTATGACACAAAAAAGAATAGTAGCCAGCCTCATAATTTAATATCCTTTAGGATATAATGCATGTTTTGTTTAACGAGTCGGAATCAGGCAATCAGGATGACATGAAACATAAATTAGCATGATTCTAAAACAAACACAAATATTTGTGCATCTTCTTGTGCAATCAGGTGCAGGCAGAGCTGGGATGTGGCTGGCAGAGCCTGTCTGTTTTTAATTAAAAGAGCACCAAATAGAACCATCATGCTTAACATTAGAGGGGGGGAAAGCTCAATAAAATTTCCCAAGCAGCTTACTTATAACAGGGCAATTGATTTTCCTGCAGACTGGCCACACTATGGATCTGGGTGATATGACTTATTGATTATTGCTCTCAGTGCTCCTGGCACTATTGACAGGTGGAAGATACACAGAACCCCCTTTGCCACGATCTCCTTGCTGTCCGGGAAACTGCACATCTGGTTTCTCTCAGCTCTTGTGGCTCTCCTTAGGGAAGGTTTGCCGAGTCAAGCCTGGCCTTCTAGGAAGTGACTTAATTAGGGTTGTTTTTACACTTTTTCTTTGGTTTTATTACAATCTTTACACTTGTGTAGTGGCTTTTAAATATCACTTGCTCCTTGCTCTGCCTTTGGGAGCCATGTGGATGTCTGTCCTCAGGGCAGGGGTCTTCACAAGGTCGTTTAGAGCTCACTGGGGTGAGGGGTGAAGGGTCCTTTGAGAGCCTGGGAGGTCAATCACTGTTTCCTTTATGATGGATTTCTTCTCCTACACACACACACACACACACACACACACACACACATATACACACATGCATATATACACATACATGTATATACACACATATGTATATATGCATAATATGCAAAAAATGTAAGCCGAGCCTCTAAACTTTAAAGGCTATCTTGCTATTGGCCACTAGCTATGGTATATTCTTAAGGATGGAAACCCATTTTTGTAATAACATTTTCAGCATCTGAAGGTTTATAATGTTTTTTCCATTCTTAATTTAGCAAGATTCAAACTTGGCACAATGATGTTGAGATGAACTTTGCCATCATAATTTAGCAAGTTGGCACCAACCACAGAACTTCCCACACTCTCTGATGAAGGCTATTGCACACATATGAGGTTCCCCGGAACCCTGTTTGCAAGTATCATGTGGAACTTGTGGGCTCTACTGGATGCATCTACAAGCCAGGCTCCACACACCCAGTGAGGGCAAAACACATTTCCTAATTGACGAGTTCAATGCAACTTCAATGCAATTTAAATACAATTATGAGGTGAAGCATAATTAATTTTAAAATCATATTTAAGTGATTTTTAGTCTGTGATCTGGCTCATTTAATGGAAAAAGAATGTCATTAAATCACTTACTCCTTGCGTCTGAAATGCTTTCTCCCCAGGTCTTTGTGCTTTTATTTCCTTTCTTCCTTCTAGACTGTTCTGTGGTCAGGGTGATTACATCGTAAACAGTTTAAAAGCCCCTGTTCACAAGGCTTCCTGTAGACATGCCAGGACTCTGACTCACTCTGGTTAGTGCTTCTGTCGGATTTCTGTAGCTGAGTACATGGTGGACTCTCCCTCTGGTGTGCCAGGGAATTCTCTCTTTCCTTCTCCTGCCTCCTCTTGCTCCTGTCCAATGCAATGCTTGCTGCTCAAGTTTTACGGCAATCCCTCCAACACAGCACTGGACATAATTTCCTCATATTTAAACAAGAGGAAGGTCAATGGTAAGAGTAAAAAGGTTAAAGGTTAAAGGTCAGGGGAGATGGCCACTGTTTCTCACTCAACCTGTGGGTTGCAACCCCTTTGGGGAGCACATTATCAGTTATTCTGCATATCAAATATTTAGATTGCAATTTACAACAGTAGCAAAATTACAGTTATGAAGTAGCAATAACATAATTTTATGGTTGGGGTCACCACAACATGAGGAACTGTATTAAAAGATCACAGCATTAGGAAGGTGGAGAAGCACTGACTTAGTGGTTAGGAATGCTTACAACTCTTAAAAAAGAATCCAAGTTCCCATCACCCAGCTCACAGACACCTGTAACTCCAGCTTTAGGGGATGTGACGCCCTCTTCTGGCCTCGTCAGGAACTTGCATGTAAGTGAAAATAAAAAAACTTACACAAACAGCTATATAACCAAACTGAACAACCAGACAAAAACAAAAAGATAAAAACTTCAAAGAAAAAATATGAATATGATTCTGTAGATGTGAACACGTCATATTGTTCATTTTGATGTTGCTCATGTGGAAACATTGTACTTGTGCCAAGTCTCAAATTGTATAATGCAGCTAAAATAAGAAGGTATACCCCAAGTCTGTCTGTCTCTTTCTCTGTTTTTTAATTTCTCCCCCTTGACTTCAAATTTTCAAAGGCTCGATTGTCCTAACAATTGATTTAGTTATGCAACATATTATTCTGGAATGAGTCCTGTTAAAAAGGTTAAATTATATGATTAGCTTGTGTCTGAGTTCTTTATACTCTGTCCCTTCCTTACAGGGACTATTTCAGAGGAGACACAGCTCTCTAGCTGGTCCTCAAGGATGCTCCTTACTAGACAGCCTGCCATCCATCTCATTGCTCGTACAGACATAGCAGAGACTCTCACCACCCTTGCTTTATAGCTGGCGAGCTTGAGAGAACATGCATACTGGCAGTCACTGGGTAGGCACGGTGACACAGCTGTGGCACTGTCCTTGTAGCACGTGACAGCCTGGTGAAGTTCTGGTCACATGAGTACTTGCAAGCTCAGTTTGGCATCTTAATCATTTAGAAAGGAAAGTATTTTATGTATGTGTGTACATCTTAGGAAAGAAAGTTTCTCTTTTGTTAATTTTCTTCTTTGAAAATTGAGACTATTAAAATGTAGACAGTCATTTCCACTGCCAGCCCCAAACAGTGACACGGAGACTTCTTAATTATGAAAGCTTGGCCTTGGCCTTTAGTTTAGGCCTGTCTCGACTAGCGCTTATAACTTAAATCAACCCATTCATATCAATCTGTATTTTCTCACGTGGCGTTACTCTCTTCCATTTTACACCTCCTGTTTCCTCCCTGTGTCTTCTGGCTTCTCCTGTGAGGTATATATGTCTCCTCCTCTTCCTTTCTCTATTGGGAAATCCTGCCTAGCTATTTGCCATTCAGCCTTTTTTTTTTTTTTACACCAAATCATAACAATACACATTCACACAGTATGCAAATATCCCACAATAATTAAAAGAATCAACCTCTTTGGGCTATTAGAAAACAGAAAGATACAAAGTAGCAAATCATAGTACTGTGCAAAGTAGATACTCAATAAAATTTACATTTATTCATACACTTCTCTTTGTCCACCATCTGGGTTCTGAAGTTTGAATTCATGAATTACCAGACATGGCAGCAAGTGCCTCTACCCACTGCGCCATCTCTCCCACCTACACTCATGGGACCATCTCATCTACCTGTGACTACTGAGCCATCTTGCCAACCTGTCTTAGTTAGGGTTACTATTGTTATGATGAAAGGTCATGACCAAGCAACTTAGGGAGGAAGGGTTTTATTTGGCTTATACTTCGTATGACTGTTCATCGTCAAAGTAAATCATGGCAGGAACTCAAATTGGGCAGGAATATGCAAGCAGGAACTGATGCAGAGGCTGTGGTAAGGGTATTGCTTACTGGCTTGCTCTTCATGGCTTGCTCAGCCTGCATTCTTACAGACACCTGGAAGGCTCCACTCAGAAACTTCTAGAAGGCTCCAAACGATGGATACCTGGAATGCTCTACCTACAGAAGCAGAACACAACTTCTTCCTAAGTACACATCAAGGATATTATAGGGAGAGATCACAAATAAGGCCATGAAGAGAACATCAATCTGCTTCAGAGGACTGAGATATTACGCAGTGTATCCTCTCAGTGCAATGGAGGAAATAGAAATTATCAACCATATTTGAAGGCTCACAATATGAAGAAATTGAACAACTCACTTCTAAATTTAAAAAAAAATGGGTCAAATTTTAAAAGTTCACAGTAGAAAACAGACGCATTCAGAGACAAATGAAAGCAAGAACACAGCATTCGTTCCCATAGCTGCAGTGGAAGCACTGGTTTTAGAATTGCACAGCCGTAATGTCCCTGGGAGGAGCCTGCTAGGTACCTTTGGGTAGAGTACTCTAGATGTCTTTGTGTGGAGCCTCTTAGATGCCCTGGGTGGAGTCCCACCAAGTCCAGCAGGTGTGTAGTATTTTCCAAATCGCTTGCTTACTTTGACTGCCTGCTTGGCAAGTGTCGCCATTGTTGAAAGTTGGGTGGGATTCGATTTCGCTCTTCAGTGTCCGTGTTGATGCTTGTGTTTCTGGATTGATTCTTAGTATATATGTTCATAATTGTTAAATCTTCTGACAGACTAATACTCTGTCTGGTCTTTATGAAATGCTCTTTGTACTGATGACGCTCAACGTAAGTCAGCTTTCTCCACAGGGATTCTTTGCAAGTTATCTCCTGCATGATGCACTTTCCCCCAACTTATATTCTGGGAGAAAGGAGTCAGGGTCAGAGAGAAGCCATGGAGCCACTGCTGGAGAAAGACATGCCGAAACTTTAGCCAGTAAGCCACAGTGACGTGGCGATACACAAATTAATAGAAATGGGTTAAATTAATATGTAAGATTTAGCCAATAAAAAGCTAGAGCTAATGGGCCAAGCAGTGATTTAATTAGTACTGCTTCTGTGTGGTTATTTTGGGGCTGAGCGACTGGGGCCCAACAAGCATCCCCTCTTTCTACGCTTATACTTCCAACTTGTTTGTGCCTTGACTTCCAACATGTGTACCTTACACACCGAGGCGTGTGTTTTGTTGCTTGAGGTTGATTTGGCTTTCTTTGTTTCCTTATTTGTTTGTTTATAAAACTGCCCTGTTAATCTCTGTTTTTTTCCCCTCCCAGTAAAGCTCTTTATCTATTGATAGTTAAATTGTTATGTATAAGTGACCATTCATCATAAGACATACTACAAATCTCAACTCTACTATGCTATCCTCGGGATCTGAAAGAACAGCACAACAGCACCCCAAAACAGTTCTGTCAAAACGAATATGCATCCTTTGTAAGTCTTTTGCTGGGGGAGTTGGGCAAGCAGCTGTGTTCTGCTGACCCAACAAGCTCCTTCATGAGACTTTACAGTTCCATAGTAGATGAGCTACCATTGGCCGGTCCTCGAACCTATGCAGTGACATCACAGGTCAGGCTGAGCCCCCATGCTTCCTCCTGAGGTTGGGGGATGAAGTTGTACCCAGAAAAATCCTGAAAACTGGTGGCACTGGGGAATCAGGATCTCTAAAAATCAATGCAAGAAAAAAATACTTAGCAAAAATAGTTGGAATTGACCTTTTCAGAGCTCTGGGAATCCACGAAAAGTTTACAGCAATCTGAGGCAATCTACTCAGGTAAAGAGGAAAAGGACCTAGAGGGAGCCTGGATCCTCTAACACTAACTGACCTGGCCCCTACACACTCCCCAGCCAAGCAGCAGGGCCTGAAATCCCAGCAGCAAGTGGAAGACCCTGAGCCGTGAGAACTCCTCCACACTCATTCCTGCCTCGCTAGACCAGCTCCAGGCCCCCCAGAAAGACCCCACTTACAAGGCTGTCTTTATCTGCCTGACTCATAGTTCACGCAGTGGGAAAGCCTTTGCCTGGAGGTGTGTTTAGTTTCTGTTTGCAGCACTTCTTCTCTCCGGAGCAAAAAGACAACGGCATGAGGTAATAATTAGGAATATGTGTTGATAGGCACACAATATACAAAGGTATAATTTCTGTGACAATAACAGCCCAAAGGACAGAGGAGAAAACGGATTTACACTGCCTTTGTACACCATTGAGACCAAATTGGTATTTTATATTTTATGTCACTTAGTTCTTTTATTTTATTGCCTTCTTTGGGGTTAAATAGAAGTATGTGTGTGTGTGTGTGTGTAGCTTAATTCCTTTGCCTTTTCTCTTAATATATTTTAAGGTTATTTTATTTTCTTATTGGTTGTCTTGAGGATTGCAATTAGTATAGTGTGTACCTGTGTGTGTCTGCCTGTGTGTATGTATGTATGCACATATGTGTTTATATGTGTGAGTGTGTATATTTTGTGACAGTTTCTCACTGAAGCTTGTTGTGGGATACTTGACACAGTGTGAAGATGATTGCTGTGATATGTGTCATAAAATGCTGACTGGCCAATCGCCAGGCAGGAGGTACAGGTGGAATTTCCAGGCAGAGAAGTCTGGAAAGGACAAAGGTGGAGCTGCCAACCAGGCTTGGAGGAAGCAAGATGCCGAGATGAGGTAACGCCACACGGCAGACACAGATTAATATAGATGGCTTAATTTAAGTTATAAGAGCTAGTCAGAAAAAAAAGCCTAAGCTAAGGCCAAGCTTTCATAATTATTAATAAGTCCCCATTTCATTATTTATGAGCTGGTGGCAGACAAAAAAAGTTTGCTATTGTGCTGCGCACCACGCCCCCATGTCTGCACTCGATGCGCTGGCACCCAGTTCGCGAGATTCGGGCAAGGGGCTGGAGGTTAAGATACACAGACACACACACAGACAGAGAGACAGAGACACGGGTCATCCTTGAATTCCCCAAGAATGCCCCCTTTATTGTGTTCAGGGGCAGATTATATAGAGATAGCCAAGCCCCAGCCAAACTCACCAGAAACCACCCTTCTGCCATCAGGAACTCCTGAAGGTCTTGTGCTCAGAACAGCTGTAGGCACTCAGATCAGGGATTACAAGAAATTCAGGATCTGGTGAGGTAGATGGCTCAGTCAGATGCCACGCCTCTCCTAAATTAGACTGCCATGCCTCTCCTCAGAGAGAAGCCAGACGCGATGAAGCTCCAGCCCAAGGTGGACGTACGCTAGAATCTACCTGGTAAGGCACCACTTTGTGGTGCTACACAGATTATTCGATATGGGTTAGTCAAGATGTGAGTAAGAGGCTGAAAATAATGGGCCAGGAAGTCTTTAAAAGAATACAGTTTCTGTGTAATTATTTCGGGGCACAAGCTAGTGCGGCGATCAGGAGCAAGGCTGCAGGAAAGCAGCCCACAGCTCATCACTACAGAATGGCGCCCACGTGGATAACCGAATCCACAGAAAGCTTGAGAAAGCTTGGGAAAGAATAGAGTAAAGCTCTATTTTTCGGGTCTGGCAAGCAAGCACTCTCATCTAAGAGAGGCTTCCTGACTCAGCTTCAGCTGCAAAACATTGCAGCTCCTTTAAGAGGTTCGGCTACGAAACACTTAAATGTTGTTGATGAAAATTAACTGCATGCTTTTCGGTTTTCAGCCGTAGCAGGAAAAAAGCTGTGTCGTTTTAAAATGCCGGCTTTCTGAGCCATCCTGCCAGGGCAAACTCTGGCTCTTTCAAGCAGGCGGTCCTGACTATGGAGTTTTTGAGTGTTGTTTAACACTGTTGCAGCTTGCTTGCTGGCAGGGACCTTGAACCGCCAAAGAGTTGTGGTACCTCTGCCATGAGGCTGGAAAGCTAGGGAATGGGCTGGATCTAGCCGCCAAAGTCACGGCTTTAGTCCTACTGATATTGTTTGGTAAAGTAAAGACTCATGTAGTCAGAAAGAGAGATATACAGTAAAAGAAAAATTCAAAGTTGAAGAAAATGTCTAAGTGGTTTACACTGTGTTAAAAATATATGCAGGCTAAAGGTTAAAGTTCTTAAAAGAAAAAAAAAAAGGAAGTAGTTTGTTGTGGTGGTACACACCTTTAATCCCAACACTTGGGAGGTAGAGGTAGATTGACCTCTGTGACTTCAAGGTGTGGCAGCACACACCTTTAATCCCAATGCCTGAGAGGCAGAGACAGACAGATCTCTGTGAGTTCAAGGTGTGGTAGCATACGCCTTTAATCCCAGCACTTGGGAAGCAGAGGCAAGTGGATCTCTGAGAGTTCAAGGACAGCCTGGTCTACAGAGTTATTCCAGGACAAAGATATACAGAGAACCTGTCTCAAAAAGTAAAAGTAAAAATAAACGAAATAGAGGTTAAAATAAAGCCGCACAAAGATGGAAAATACACAGAGAATCTTGATACTGTATGCTATTATGCTCTCTTTGAATTGTTTGAATGCTGAGGAAGGAGCAACAGCTGCTAAAATATATTTGTTTATAAATGCTGCTGAACTAATCCAACATAGACATTTTGAAAATACCTTGACTTCAAAATTTGGATCTAAGGATATGATGCTTTGGAAAAGAGATTCTTCTTTTATTTTTACAGAAAATGAGACCCAATGGATTGCTTCTTTCCCAATATGGTATGATAGACCACGCCCTCCTGAAAGGTTGCTATGAATACCCTCAAAAAATTACTTCACCCAACCGATGACTGAGATGAACCTGGCACACAGGTTACACCATGAAAGATCTGATTAACAGCGTCCCCATTCAGCAGGAAGCAGTTTGGAGAGAGATAACTGCGCCCATATTCCCAAATATTGTTTATAAATGTTCTTTTACATTTAAAGGGGGATATGATATAGATATGAATAATTTGCATTGATATGGATTTTGCTTTAGTGATTTAAAATTAAGGTTAATTTTGTTATATGTATATGTATTTCTGATACTGATTAAGGTATTGTGATTGTGTAGTTCATTTTAAAAATGTAATGTATATAGGTTGTTAATGGATAATCATTAATAATAGTAAAGCTTATAGTCATGTTAGTTAGATTTTCTAGGTATATAGAGATATATTTCAGTTAGATAGGCATTCCTAATATCTTTCAAAGACTACAGAATATTCCACTTAAATGTTTTAATAACTTAGGGCTTTTCATGACAATGAGACACATCTGCTCCTGGCAGCACCAGCTACTTCAAGAGGAAGATGGGCATCGAAGAGGCTCCTTATGGAGTTTGATAGCCATTTGGGCAAGAAACTGCTCTTGCCTGGACTGTTGGCATAAACTGGACACAAAGAACCCACAGAAAGAGGACTGCTGAACTTGTCTAATTTCGGGGTTCCTGATTCAAGAAAGAGTCTGCAAGACATTCTGCAGGACAGAGCAGATAGTGACTGAACTGCCTTTGAAATTTCCTGCTTCATGGAAATGTCTGCTGGATACTTATGGGCCTGTAGGCCGAAGATGAATGCCCCAATGGTACAAAAGAACTTTGGGTGACTGCCCAGGCAGCGAGATGTCTCTGTCATTTCTAGAGTTTTGGAAGTAGCTTACTTCTTGTTCACCTAGGTAATATTATATCCTTCTGGAGTCTTTGATGGAGTTGAAGAATAAATAGATAGTTATAGTTTTCCTTAGTTATGATAAAAGATAAAGTAGATATAAATATTGTAACTGTAATTCTTACTTGATAACTGTTTTGTTATATGTATTTTACTATGTTAAAGTGAAAGCTTTTCTTTTTTGTTTAAACAGAAAAAGGGGAAATGATGTAGGTGTGTCTTCTATCTATCTGATGATTTCATTGGATAATTAATAAAGAAACTGCCTGGCCCATCTGATAGACCGGCCCTTAGGTGGGTGGAGTAGACAGAACAGGAAGAAGGAAGTGAGGTAGATGGCTCAGTCAGATGCCACGCCTCTCCTAAATTAGACTGCCATGCCTCTCCTCAGAGAGAAGCCAGACGCGATGAAGCTCCAGCCCAAGGTGGACGTACGCTAGAATCTACCTGGTAAGGCACCACTTTGTGGTGCTACACAGATTATTCGATATGGGTTAGTCAAGATGTGAGTAAGAGGCTGAAAATAATGGGCCAGGCAGTCTTTAAAAGAATACAGTTTCCGTGTAATTATTTCGGGGCACAAGCTAGTGCGGCGATCAGGAGCAAGGCTGCAGGAAAGCAGCCCACAGCTCATCACTACAATCTGGGGTCTCACTGATCCCAGCACTACTGAACCTGGAGCTTACCAATACAGCTAGACTGACTGGCCAGGGAGGCCTTTGGGATTCTCCTGTCTCTGCCTTCCAGCATTGGTGTTACAAGCACACATCACTGAATAAATTAACATCAACCCAAAGTAGTTAAGATACGTAGAAAACAAACATTAAGATGATGGACACCATGCAAGAAGGTGAGGGGCCGAGGCCCATCACTGAGGCCATGGGGTATAGGGAAGTAGGGAAGTCCGTGAGCATCTCACACTGCTGAGTTAAGGTGACCCATGGCATCACTGTGCAACTTCAGAGACTTTCCAAGGACCACTGTGCACCTTCCAGGTCCCCGTGTGCACCACTCCGGAAAAGCTAGAGCCCTTCCTGCAGTTCTCTTTGCTCCTGTTGATTTTTGTTATTTAGATGATTATTCTTAGCCCCACTGAAGAATAGGATGATTTCGCTGGCAGCCGAAAGTAGAATCATTTTGTTTCTCACCACGGGACAAGTAAAATTGACATCTTCCCCCCCATTCCCAGGGAGGCGTAATTAGAAATTAGAGTCACGTCAAACTGTTCACTGCAGCTGTAAACTCTGGCAGGGAAATGATGGGCACCTTGGATCCCCGTCAGCCCCGAGCTTACAGTAGGTATGCATTCGTGCATAGGCATGTGCACAGGATTACACTGCGTGCACTTGTGTGTGTGTTTGTACATGCATACCCCTGTGAGCAATGTTATGTGTACTGTGAAGGTTTACTATTGCTTCCTATGAGAAACTGAAAGAGAATCTGGACTTTTGGGTCATTCTTAAGACATCCAATTTAGTGGGGAAACAATGATCACTTGTTGAAACCCGAGTTGCTTACAGTTATCCCAGTAGTCACTAGCTTCTGTTACCAAGGCAGACTGCTTTCTGTGGAGCGGTGGGAAGGCTTGGCTGCTGCTCATAAGCCACAGCCTCTCTGTGAGCATGGATGGATACAGTGCACCCAGTGCCCAGCCTCCGCTGGCTTGCACACCTGCCCAATACACTCATCATGTCTGTGTGTTCTGTGGGAAGCGTGCAAGGCCACAGGAGGACCAAGGCTGAGAACGCTCAGTGCCTGCTGCTGTTTGACAAGTCGAGTTTGCATGGAAGTTTAGTTCATTGCGAGTCTTTTAAATTACAGCTTTCAAGTGAGTTTTCCATCATTTCTTCTTCTAGAAATTATATGGCTGTATGGGTGACTTTATAAAATATGATACATTGTAAGCGTTGATTTGAAAATCCTCTGAATTCTGTCAAAATAACTATGGGTGTTAGATGTAGGTAATTACTAAGGCAGTAAGGAAACCCCACAGACTGGAGTGCATTGAGGTGCACAGCAGCAGCCGCGGCAGAGAAGCCTGCCCTGGGCTCTCTTCACTGCCCTCATGTGAGGCTCCGTTACTCTGCTTTGCACTCCAGACAATCAGGTCCTTTCCATTCCAGGTCCCTTTGGCAAGATCTCACTTGTAAAGGCTTTACTATTGCTTCCTATGAGAAAACGGAAAGAGAACCTAGATTTCTGGGTCATTCTTAAGGCATCCAAGAGTCCACCTAAGAGTCTTTTCATGGTTTGTTGCTGAAGATCAGTTCTTACTCTTTGCCGTGTGCCTGTGAAGCTCAGCCTGGCACGGGCGTCTCCGTGATATTGTATACCTGCCTTCCCCACAGCAGCTACGGAATTAAAGGCAGGGTCTGTTGCCAGTCTCTGACATTTGCTGAGGCTATGGAGCCTTTCAGGGCGTAAGCGGTGATAGTTTCCCATGAAGGTTAAGCGTGCCCTGGAGAGGGTATATGTGGTGGAGCACACTTTAATCTCAGCCCTGGGGAGGCAGAGGCAGGTTTGGTCTACGTGGAGAATTCCAAGGCAGCCACACAGAGGTGCAAAGAGATTTGTAGTTGTTTGTTTGTTTGTTTTTACTCTTTGCTCTTGTGAGGGGTGGAGGTGCTACCCAGCTCCCGAATAAATGTCATGGAAACTTATTCTTTCCTATGAATGCCCAGTCTTAGCTTCGCTTGTTTCTCACCAGCTTTTCTTAAATTTTCCTGTCTGTCTTCTGCCTCTTTTTCTTAAAACCTTTCTCTATTTCTATATACCTTGCTTTACTTCTTACTTCATGACTTGCTGTGTAGCTGGGTGGCTGGCCCCTGGAGTCCTCCTCCTTATCCGGATCCTTGAGATCTTCTCATCCCAGATTTCTCCTCCTATTTATTCTCTTTGCTTGCCAGCTCTGCTTATTTTTTCTCCTGCCTCGCTATTGGCCACTCAGATCTTTATTAGCCCAATCAGATGCTTTAGACAGGCAAAGTAGCACAGCTTCACAGAGTTAAACAAATGCCACATAAAGGAATGCAACACATCTTTGTTTCATTAAACAAATGTTCCATAGCATAAATGAATGTAACCCACCTTAAAATAATATTTCACAGCAGAGAGTCTCAGAAAACATAGACAAACGGGAAACAAGGTGCTATAGGGAAACTCAAGATGATCGTCAACTTTTATGAATGGCAGGACAATGGTGCTTAGGGCATTCTGCCTTCTTTCAACTGAATAAGGAAAGTAGTTACACCAGCACGCATTTGCCAAGAGCCAGTGTCAGGACCTGGCTTGTTCTGTTCCTAGCCACTCATAATCCCACTTTCTTATCACTGGAACCAGTTAGGAGCTTAGGTCATAGCCTTGTTCCATGGAGCAGACCTCATCATCTTGATGTTCAGGTGGACAGATGGATGTCTAGAAAGGTCACATGTCATGCCGGGACAGTGGTTCTCAATCTTCCTAGTGCTACAACCTTTTAATACAGTTCCCCATGTCGTGGTTACCTTCAACCATAAAATTATTTTTGTTGTTACTTCATAACTGTAATTTTGCTACTGTTATGAGTCATAATGTAAATGTCTGTGCTTTCTGATGGCCTTGGGTGACCCCTGTGATATGATCATGACCCACAGGTTGAGAATCACTGAGTAGAAGAAACAGGGGAGGTGAGTGACAGGCACAGGAGCCTCAGCCTATGTCATGATCAAGGCAGCATATCCAAGCCTATTCTTCCCTTTACAGTATTTCCCTCTTGTGTGGTGGGGAGACTAGGGACCAGAGGTTGCCCTCCCTGATGGTCTACCCTTCATTTCACATATCCTCAATGTCACGCAGTGTGGAAGGGGTGGCCTTGCTATGCACCCAGCTCCTCTAATCCCTTCAGCAATTTTTGGTAGGATTCTAATTTAGGCCGTTAGGATTTCCCACTCTCACCGGAGACACTTATTCTGATTTTAATGTGAAATGTCCCACGGGCTCACATGCTGTGTATTTGGTCCCTAGCTAGTCATGTGGTTTTGAGAGGTGCTTGAAACTTTAGAAGGTGGAGTCTAGTTAGGGGACGTGATCCCTAGATCCCGAGAGGAGTACCTTCAAAGGGCATTTTGTCATAGTCTCTGTCTCTGTCTCAGTGTTCTCTGCCTTGCATTTAAACACAAACAATGGAGCCAAGGAACTGTGGACTTGCTTTCTTTAAGCTGTTCTAGTCAGATTCTTGTTGCTATGACAGAAAAGCTGGCTAACACGGTAGAAAGATGCCCTGAAGTCTAAGGCAAAGGCAACATGCAGGGATGCGAGGCTCTGCTGAGGGCCTTAGCTATGAGGGCAGCGAGAAGGATAGGGAGACCAAGTATAATGATGGTGCTGGTAAAGAGGTCAAATATACTTCTCCCTGCCTGCTTTCCAAGGCAGGGTCTTCCTGTTCCTGGTTATTGAATGGCCAAGAAGCCACTGTAGACTTTCCATTGCTGTTGGCTTCTGTCCCTGCGCCCCCTGTAGCTCTTCATTCTTGCACAGATATTTCGATCCCAAGGGCAAGAGTCAGAAAAGGTGCATATGTGTGTGTGCGTGTATGTGTGTGTGTGTGTGTGTGTGTCTGTGTGTGTGTTTATGGGTGTGAAGATATGAATTGGGAGACAGAGATAAGGTGGCTATGAATCCCATGACTGACCAGAAAGAGTCAAGGTGCCCTAGGCTCCCACGTGCACCTACTGCCCTGTGCTTTAAACTACACAAGGCAGATCTGAGATAAGTGGATATCAGTTCAAAAACATTGCTGGCAGAGAATACAGCTCCAAAGTTTGGGGGGTTCCTGTGCTGCTGTGAGGGTTATGGGCAGGATAAGCAGCACAATCCTGCTGGGGAGGGGACCAGAATCTTTCACCCCCCACCAAGTGCCAAGATGTTACTAGAGGCTGTTCTTCTTGAATCAGCCCTGCGGTTCTCTCTCCATTGGCACAGGAGTCTGTCTCACCTGGGAGGAACTGGGGCCTCGAGGACAACATTCCAGTGTCAGGAAGGCTGCCAGATGAAGTCAAGGCACACCTGTACTGCTTGCTGCTGCTTACTGGGCCAAAGTAGATGGAAGTGGGGAGTAAGGGGAACAGACTCTGCCCAAGACTGTCAGAAGCAGAATTCTGCACTCTGGTTGGTGGAACTCACAGCTCAGTGCTGACACTATGGAGAGCCTAGCTCAGAGTGGGGGCGCCCTACTGACTGGGGATGCCTCACCTTAGGGAAAAGCATTTTGTACTTGCAAAATCCCGGTACAGCACACACCGGCTTGGCGGTGGGCAGCTTTGGGGAACAGAGGAGGTTGGCACTGGCAGAACATAGGCGCAGAGCCACGGGCTCCCAGCCTCAGAATCCCTGGATATGAACAGAAGGAACGGCTTCCAAAGCCATTGCAGCTCCTGACACCCCAGCTCCCGGTGCCCTTCTGCCTGCCGTGGCTTTGCTGAAAATAACACATTTCATCCTTTGTCATAATTACAAGCATCTGATGACATGAAACACAGGCCCGCCTCCCAGCCTTGCCAAGACTGTGACAATACAGCGAGCGTGGGCGTGTGAGCCTGTCACCCTGCGATCCCCGAGTTCCGTAATAGGTCATACGCGACCACGGAGAGCCGTTCCTTCTAAATGCTCGGTGTGCTTGCAACAGAACTAACAATTACCAGGTCTTCATCGCAGTCTTCTCTGCAACATGGAATTTTCTGCCGTGTGAAGGCCTCGCGTACAGGAGTAATTGGTGAACCCTAGGCCTAGCAGGACCCTGCAGGTGCGGCTCCCGCCTCCTGCATTGTTTACCACAGGGGTTTCCCTAGACTCAGCTGCTACCAAGTTGGCTTCATTTGTTTTTTGTTTGTTTTTTTTTTAAATTCTCACTTTCAAGAAATCTTAACATCTTACATTCCTCCCTTTCTTCTGTGTTTCTTTCAAATGGGTTTAGGCTCCAGTGGCTACTTTAAGTTAGGCTCTCCCTGGAAATAGCTAAATCCACACCAATGGGAGAACTTTTGTTTACCCAGGGTTTCCAATCCCTTGCTCAAGGTTTCCTCCTCTCCCCAAGTGTCCCGGTGCCAGGGAGCCCAGTGCAGACTCCCGTTCTTCTCAGTATCCTTAGAGGAGTCTCATCAATCCTTAGATCAGCAGGCTTGTTGTTATTATTACCTATTGACTGTGAAAAAGAGTTTATTGCTTATATCAGTGGTTCTCAACCTTCCTACTGCTGCCGATACTTTAATATAGTTCCTTATGCTGGGGTGAGCCCCAACAATAAAGTTACTTTTGTTGCTACTTCATAACTGTTATTTTGCTACTGGTATGAATCACAATGTAATTATCTGTGTTTTTGATTGTCTTAGGTGACTCCTGTGAAGGAATCGTTCCTTGTCCCCCCCCCCCCAACACACACCAAAGATTAAGCCTAATGTTTAATCTTACCAGCCACCTCGGATGTTTCCGTCACTCAAAAAAAGAGTTCATTGCACACCCCTGTCACTGTGGCTCTGACTGTCGCTCAAGCATAAGCCAGGTTGAAGTAAGGGACATGCCATCCTCAAGGCTCTGGGCAGAAGTTGTCCTCTAAAAGGTCATGGGGTCAGGACAGGAGGTTCTGAGCTGGATGGGAGGGTGGGGTAGGTCTGGGTGTCACCAGAGGCTTCAGGTAAGGATTCATGCTAATGTTGAGAGAGACTGAGTAAAGCAGTCACAGCAGATGATGTACAATAGCTCAAACTGGGAGAGAGGGCGATGCCAAGTCCAACGACTTCTTCTGTGTTGGCACTTGGGTAGCACTGCTCTCTTTGGTAGCACCACACTCTTTGGTAGCACCACACTCTTTGGTAGCACCACACTCTTCGGTAATGCCATTCTCTTTGGTAATGCCACTCTCTTTGGTAATGCCATTCTCTTTGGTAATGCCATTTTCTTCAGTAATGCCACTCTCTTCGGTAATGCCACTCTCTTCGGTAATGCCACTCTCTTCAGTAATGCCATTCTCTTTGGTAATGCCATTCTTTTTGGTAATGCCATTCTCTTTGGTAATGCCATTCTCTTTGGTAATGCCACTCTCTTTGGTGGTGCCACACTCTTTGGTAATACCATTGTCTTTGGTGGTGCCACACTCTTTGGTAGTCCCACTCTCTTTGGTGCACTACTTGTTTGCAGTTTCCCAACTTCGGGAGCTGATGTGAGTTAGCCTACTAAGGAGCATATGTTTGGGGCAGTGTCCTGCAGTTTCTTAATGCCCCAAGGGTCTTGACAGAGCAGAGTTCTAGGATGAATTAATGTCTTTACAGTGGTGGGATGTGTCCAATGTCCAAGATCCCCTGCACCCCAAAGTCAGGCCACCAATAGGATGTGAGTCCCTGTACCTACCCATCTGTGTCTGCAGCTCAGCCCCACTGTCCCTGCAGACCCACTTTGTCCCCTCAACTCCAAACCTGTGGATGGCTGATGAGACTGCTCTGTTAAGAACCTGAGCCACACCCATGAGCATAGGCCTGTCACCCGTCATGGGACATCTCCTTTATTCCTGGTACCCTGTGCAGGGGGAACACAGGGTGAGTCCTGGTGTACATCATAGTATCAGCTGTCAGATTGCTAGTGACCCATAGGCAACCAGAGGGTGAGTGCTGGGGGTGGGGCCACAGTAGGTGGGTTCTTTTATTCCATTATTTTGATACCCTTCCAATAAAGTCCAAGATTAAAAACACTACTTTATTTCCATTGGGATGGACAACTTTTTTCATAACACCAAAGGCAGCATTCCATTTAACTGTAGAAACAACCAAGTGTAGTTGGCAGGATGTGGATGCAGTTTCTGTTCTAGGTCTATATGAGGGATGTAGAATCTACAGGATTATGCCTGCATGCTTGAAGGTAGACTTCAGCACAATCACCACATGGTTAATTGTTCAAATGAGAGGAAACCTGGTTAGCAGGGGCATGAAATGTGTGTGGGGGCAGTGATGGTCAGTAAAACCAGCAAGGCAAATGAACTCAGGACAGGTACCCATGGCCTTCTAAGTTGCTCCCCTTCCACCTAGTGCCCTCTATCATGTGTAAAATGAGATACTTTGTAGCTCCTTTGTTTTATGTGTTAGTTATTATTTATCTTATTTGTGTTTATTTTTATGTTCGTGAGTGCTTTGCCTGTGTGTGTGTGTGTGTGTGTGTGTGTGTGTGTGTGTGTGCACCACATCTGTGCAATCCCCATGAAGGTTACAGGAGAGCACTGAGTCTCCTAAAGCAGGAGTTGTAGATGATTGTAAGCTGCCTCGTGGGTGTTGGGGATTGAACCCAAGTATCGTTCAAGAGCAGTGAGTATGTTTAACTGTTTGTCCATCTTTCCAGCCTCTCTGTGGACTCATTTTCAGTGAGGGAGAAACATCACAAGGTGCTCAGGAAGCATATGGCCAGCATTGGGTGTTCCCACAGGTCTTTTGGACAGGAAAGATGGGAGTGTGTTTACACTGAGTCAGAGGAGGAGCTGCCCCTCCAGGCACCCACAAGCTGAGAAAAGTTGGCTGAGATCCCTAACTCATCATTGACTTCAATGGGCCTGATACATTTCCCCCAATACTCAGGGGAGAATGGCACCCCACTCATCCTTAGGATTTGTGAGGGAGCGGTTGTAACCTCCTCACAGGCCTGTTTTCTGCTCAGCTCATTAACAAGTGACTTATGGGTGGAAAAGACAAATACACATACAGAGATGAGGAAAAGAGATTTGCTGTGTGGAGACCATAAAAAGAAAACAGGCCAAGGGCAAGACGATATGAAAGTGCAGAAATATCTACGCAACATGGATACTAGTCAGATGAGGACATCAAAAGATGTGACCATCTCCTCACCTCTGGGCTTCCATTTCCTGAGGATGGTGGATTGTATGCAAGTGTAGGCGTCTGCAGTAGTTTATTACAATGCCAAGAGCAGTTGACATTACCAGTGCTGCTATGTGAGTCAGCAGAGCTAGTCCAGCTCCATCTCATTCCTAGGAGGCCACATCCACCCAAGACCCATTTCTATGTTCCATCAGAAACGGCTCTCATTGCTGAGTCTCAGACCCAATGAGGTAGCTACTGAGCTGCTAATCAAAGCCATTGCTCGCAGGACATCCTTTCTGAAATACCTGAGCCTGTGGCATCAGTTAGTTACCAACCTCTGAGCTTTCCTGAGTTTCTGGAACATTTGTGTCTCAGCAGACTTTGCTGATGTGGTCCTTGCTTTGGGGGGTGGGGTGGGGCTGGCCAGAGGAGCTGTCCAAGTGCTGAAGCTGGTATAGTCCTAAGACTGGACTGGGGCCCTTTGTCACTTACTCTATGTTGAAATACAGACATCAGAACTACACTTGATGTCATCTGCTAACACCACATGCCCATCCACACCCTGACAAGAGAACAATAGATGACAAAAATACATTGTGTGAAATGTCAGGGGCATGTTATAATTCCCAATTTTTAAGAGTTGAAATAAAACCCAGACTATGACCTACCTTTGTTTCTGAAGCTCACTATCATGTTGCAATTGTAGCTTCCAAGTCTGAAGGGCCCCTTTGACTTCTTTTTGGTTCCTTCTTTATTTCCTCCTCTACTCTTCCTTTGCCTTAGGAAGCTGGTCCCAGAGGACAATGGGTTTGCATTTTTAAAAAGCCAGAAATTCAATACAAATATAGCTGTGCTAAATATTAAGCAATTTATAGCATACATTAGAAAATACTGTACAATTTGGTTCTGTTATATAGAAATTAAGACTTAATCCTATGTTTTTGCCTTTCTCAACATTGACTGTGGCATTTCTTTCTTTTATCCCCTGTGATTTTTAAGCCAAATCAACAGCTCCACTCTGTGCTTTATAGAAATACTTAGAGTTGTGGGGTTTCATTTTGCGAGCATCTTTATGATGTTTCCACCAAGTGTAATTTTATAATAAAAGGACTATAACACATAGCTGTTTTTAACAATTATAGTTTAATGTTTGTGTTTTAATTTGCAACCTACAAAAAAAGAACTATGTTGCCATCTTATATTGTGGAGTAATCATTCAGTAGTGGGAACCAGCAGAGAGCAGCACATTCTTCTCTCAGCTTCTTCATAGTTCCCGTTCTATAACTGCAGAGCAGTGTCCAGACCAGCAGTGGCCATAAATGCAGCCCCCGGCCTTGTTTAGATTGTATCAGTTTCCTGCTTTTCTTGTTTTGTGTGTGTGTGTGTGTGTGTGTGTGTACGTGTGCCTGCGTGAATGTTTATTCAGTTCCATATCGCAATGGCAGCTATAGATTTGGAATGACCTCTGGAGCAGTGTGCTTCTCAAGCTCCCGTTTCACAGCTTGGCAACCACTGACCATTACGAATCTTTGTAAATTTGCTGTTTCAAGAATAATACAGAATGGGATCATTTTGAGTTTGGCTTTTACCACAAGGCATAATTCCATTGAGATAGTTTTGAGCACTTGACCACATCCACTGAGCACAGAACATGAGATGGCTGGGCCATCTGTCTGGTAACTCACACTGTTTCTAGTTTTTGATTATTATATCGAGATCTGCTATGAACTCTTTATTTTTCATATTTTTTAAAGTAACACCCCACCTTTCTTTATGCCTTCTGTTTAAATTCTGAGATGTCCTAATGTATTTGGGCACTTGGTCCCAGCTGGAGGCCCTGATGTGAGAGATTATGGGGCCTGGCTGCAGGAGGAGATTCACTTCCTTCCCTATTCTCTGCTTCCTGATTGTCCAAGAGAAATGGCAGCTGCATGTTCCTGCCACCATGGGTGGAATCCCTCCCATCACTCAGTGTCCCTCCCTGCAGCAAACTCTAATCCTGCTGAAACCATGAACTACAATATATTATTCTTCCTTTAGGTTGTTTCTGACAGGTGTTCTCTCACAGTGGGTGGGGAAGGCAAAAAATGGAAAGAGAAATCCCTGTGGTGGTTTGAAAGAGAGTGGTCCCAGAGGCTCATATACCTGAATAGTTACCAGTTGGTGGAACTGTTTGAGAAGGATTAGAAGGTGTGAGTTTATTGGAGGAAGTATGTGCTGGGAAGGCTTTGAGGTCCTGAAAGCCCATGCCAAGCCCAGTCTCTAGTTACCTATTGTCTGCAAGCAGGATGGAAAGCTGAGGCACCATGCCTATGTGCTTCCCAACATAATAGTCTAGGACTACCCTCTACAACTGCAAAAAAACTAATTAAATGCTTTCTTTTATAAGACATGTGGGATTTATTATAGTGGCTCACAGTCAGTGGTGTGACTATTCCAACAATGGCTTCCCCCCCCAATGGAAAGCCTGAGAATTCAATAGCTGTTCTGTCCATGAACCTGGATGTCTCAGACAGTCATAGATACATCCCAGAATCCTGAAGAAGTAGGCATTAGTGCCAGTGAAGGAATGAACTTGACAAAGAGAATGAGGGCAAGCAGGCAAAAAGCAATAGCTTCCTTACTTCATGTCCTTTATATAGACTGCCACGAGGAAATGGGGGCCAGATTTAAGGAAAATACTTTTACCTTGAATGATCTAATAATAAATACATTTTTTCAGGTATATCCAGAAACTTGGGTTGGTGTTAATTCCAGATAATTGACAACCAATAATAGCTATCACATACCCCTAGTGGATTGCTGATTGCAGAGGGATAGCTATGTTTAGAGTTTTAAGAAACTCATAAGCTGCTCCAGAGTGGTATTCTATTCTGCATTCCATTAGCACAAACAATCCATTCTCCTTGCTTCCTTGTCAAGCTTAGAAGCTTGTTTAAAAGTGAATATTTCACAATTTCGTATAGAAAGCATTTGGAATAAAGGTCAGGGTAAGAAATGTACATTTGTCACAAATACATATGTGAAGTGGGCAGGCACAGGTCAGTGGGCATTGCCCTTTCAATTATATTTTGATGTGGGATGTCTTTCTGTAAATGTGTTGTTTTTATTGGTTGATGAATAAAGCTGTTTGGACCAATGGCTTAGCAGAATAAAGACCAGACAGGAAATCAGAACAGTGACAGAGAGAGAGAGAGAGAGAGAGAGAGAGAGAGAGAGAGAGGGAGAGAGGGAGGGAGGGAGGGAGAGAGAGAGAGAGAGAGAGAGTCAGGGAGACACCATGTAGCTGCTGAAGGAGAAAGATACCTACCAGTAGGTCACACCTTTGTGATGATACATAGATTGATAGAAATGGGTTAGTTTAAGATATAAGAGCTATCTGGAAATATGCCTGAGATATCTGTCAAACACTATTATAATTATAGTTTCTGTGTGATTATTCAGGTCTGGGATGCCAGGAAACTAACATGTAGTCTCCATGTACTAAATGACACCCAACGTTTGGCAACATATATCCACATAAAGCCTAAGAAAGCTTTAAAAAAAAGGGGGGGGGCATTTTAGACTCACAAAACAGGAGCTTCTTGGTAATAACATTTTTTTTTTATATTGGCTCTGTTAGCTGGCAGCAAATAGAAGCGGCTCCTTTAAGAGAAGGCTTCCTGACTCAGTGTTAGCATCAAAAACTGCATGGCTTCTTTAAGAGATAGTTTCCTGGTTCTTGCTGATGGCATGAATAACTCTGGCTCTTTCAGGAGACCAAGCACTCAAATGGGGTTTGTGAGCAGAGGGCTACAACTTACTTAATGGTGACATAGACCCACTGCATCCCTGGAGTTAGGGTGGTGAACATGGCTCACAGAGGTGGTGAACATACCTCTGCCATGTTGAATCCTAGTCATGCCTGCTTAACAAAAAGAAAGGCACTCCTGGTCAGAAAATGATTACAGATATGCAACAAAGACAGATTAAAACAAAAAGCCCTCTGAATGAGTTATGATGTTGGATAAATGTACAAGGGCTTAAGAGAGAGAGAGAGATAAAAAGAATACATACAGACCTAGATTAAAGGAATAAAGATAAAAAGTATTAAAAAGTAATAGAGTAATAAAAATAGCTATGTAAAGATGGAAAATTTACATAGAGTCTAGATTATGTATATTATTTTGTTTTGTTTTGTTTTGTTTGAGACAGGGGTTCTCCATAGCTTTGGGGCCCATTTTGGAACTAGCTCTTGTAGACCAGGCTGGGCTTGTACCCACAGAGATCTGTCTGCCTCTGCCTCCTGAGTGCTGAGATTAAAGGCATGTCCCACCATTACCCAGCTTATTATTGTGTTTTCTTTAATTTTTTTGACTGCAGAGAGACATTTGATTCTTGGGACTGCTAAGCTAAACCAACATATATATTTTAAAAGTATCTTCACTTCAAAATTTGAGTGTAAGGATATGTTACTTTGGAAAAGAGATTCTGCTTTTGTTTCCACAGAATATGAGAACCTTGGATTTTTTCCAGACTAATGGGATTTGATGGAACAAAGCTCCCTGAAAGGTCTCTGTGAACCCTAAAAATACTTTGCCCAACAAACAACAGCAAACAGTTTGGAGAAAACTATTCCCAAATTCCCAAAATTATTGTTTATAAATGTTTATTTTCATTTTAAAAGGGTTGGTTATAATTGATTAATGGTCACAATCAAAACCTTTCCTTTTTTTTAAAGGGGGAGACATGATATAGAAATGAATCCATTACATTGGTATGGACTTTGGTTTATTGATACAAATTTAAGGTTATTTTTGTTATATGTATATTTCTACTTTTGTTTAAGGTACGTTTATACATGCATTTAAATGTAATGTATAATTTAAAATTATGGTTTAATAGATAGTCATTTGTAATAGTCAAACTTGTCATTTTAGTTAGGTTTTCTGGATATACAGAGATATAGATAATCTTCAATACTTCAAAGACCTATAGAATATGGTATTTAAAATGTTTTAAGAACTTAGATTTTTCTTGACAGTGAGACATGTCTGCTTCTGGCAGCACCAATTACTTCAAAGTGGTTGATGAGCTTTGAGGGAACTCATTATGAAATTTGCCTTCAATGTGACAGGGCCTAGCCATTTGGGCAAGAGACTACTATTGCCTGGACTTCTTGATGGTATGCTGTATGAACTGGACATGCAGGACCCACAGAAATGTGACTGCTAAGCTTTCAAGTAGATGGGATTGTCCTTCAGGGTTCCTGCTTTTCAGAAAAACTGCCAGACATTCTGCAGGATACAAAAAAAAAAGACAATGGACAAGCTTTGACAGTACAAGGCAGAACAGATCTCCAAATTTCCTGCTTCACTAAAATGTCTGCCAGATGCTCTGGGCCTGTAGGCTGGCAATGGATGCCCCAAAGTTACAGAAGAACTTTTTGCTGACTATCCAGGCATCAAGATGTCTCTGTCATTTTCTAGAAGTTTTGAAAGTTGATACAATGCACTTCTTGTTAACTTAGATAATATTATATCCTTCTGTGGTCTTTGAAGAGTTGAAAACAGATAGTTACAGCTTTCCTTAGTTATGATAAAAGATAAATTATATATAAAAACTTTAGACTCACAAAGATAGGATAGATGATACAATATTTCCTCAATTTGCCACATGTCAATGGACTAAATATTGTAACTATAATTCTTGCTTGATAACTCTTTAGTATATATAATTTTACTATGTTAATGTTAAAACCTTACTTTTTAATTAGACAGAAAAGAGGAGATGATATGGGTTGTCCTTTTGTATATGTGTTGCATTTATTGGTTGGTGAATAAAGTTCTTTGGGCCAATGACTTAGCAGAGTAAAACCAGGTGCGAAGTCAGAACAGGGAGAGAGAGGGAGAGAGAGAGAGAGAGAGAGAGAGAGAGAGAGAGAAGAATCTGGGAGGTGCCATATAGCTACTGAAGTGGAAAGATGCCTACTGGTAGGCCACATCCTTGGATATATAGATTGATAGAAGTGGGTTAATTTAAGATATATGAGTTAGCAATATGCTTGACTATTTGCCAAACAGTATTATAATTAATATAGTCTCTGTTTGATTATTTGGTCTGGACAGCTGGGAAATGAAAGAGTAGTCTCTGTTTATATTTCTTTCTAGGGGAGAGGTCCTGTTGGGATGAACTTTCTGGCCCCAAGGCTGGACTGAGAAACCAGATGGGATGGGGGTACTGCTGTTAGAGCTTCTTCTAACCTCCTGTGGGCAGGGAGCCTGAGAGACCTTGCCTTGCTAGTTATTTCTCAGTTTCAGCTGTGGGCTTCCTCCAGCCTCAGGGCACAGCCTATGGTGGCTTCAGGCCAGGACTGGCTATTCTCAGTGGACTGCCTGCCTCTGCTGTGGTGTCCTGTGAGCTGGGCCTTGTTATGTCACGCTAGCTCTTTGTCATTGAGGTTATGCTTCTTACAGGTAGCAGCAATTGGGTTTGTTCATTTTCCTGGGCCATTCTAAAATCAGATCAGAACTCACCACACATGCCAATTATATTATTGTGTGTGTGTGTGTGTGTGTGTGTGTGTGTGTGTGTGTGTGTGTGACTTTGCCAGGATGTCACTCTATGCTCACCTGCCTCTGACAATGGTTAATTGCAGCGATTAAGAAGGAGGGACATATGATTGCTATCTGTCTCCTCACTGCCCTTAGAACAAGTGCAAAGGACAGTGGAGTTGGGTGAGCCCTTGGCTGACTGCCATGTGAGGGTGACCCCCGATCTCCTCATTAGCGACTCATGTCGCCAGAGCACTGGCTCTTTAATCATTACCTGAGTCCTCGAGACCATGTATGGAGAAAAACAACACGTTGCCAGAGAGACTGGAGGTTGGACATGAGCTGCACAGTCTTGGGGTGGGGTCCAGGCATGGGGTCACCGGCGGGGCAGGCTTTTGTGGCAGGCTGCCTGCACAGGCAGAGGCTTTGAATGTTCTGTATATGGCACCCACTGAGTTTTTGTTTCCTGAAGCAGCTGGAAGGCATTGCTACACCCAGTCCCTTTCTTTCCCTTCAGTGTAGGGAGCAGATGCTGACCCCACTCAAGGCCTCCTCTGAGACAGCAAGGCTAACATTCCTCCATGAAGGGCACCTCCACCCTGTGGGACCTGGTGCCTCCATCCATGCCCTCTCTGTCCTGTAGTTGGAAGCCCGGGGTGCTGCCTCTCTGCCACCTTCCAATTTGCCGCAGACAGTCTCGGAAAGCTGATGGCCACATCACCGGGTGCCAGTGTAAATGAGTCTCATTCTTTTCCTGCCGCTGGCATATGGCATGTCATTGTCCTTGGTCACCGAGGCAGAAGTGATGCAATTTGTTGGCATGTCTCGCCACAGCACAGACTCCTCATCCCACTGAGCCCTAGAAAACAACAGAAGTCGAGAAAGGGCAGCCAAGACCGACACGGCTTCCTTACAAAGGCCCCCAGGACTGGGATCTGGGAAATAAAACCCGTGTGGTTCCATGTCTTTCTTCATAGAAATCAGAGTGAAGGATCTTGAGACATTTTCCCTTCTTCCCTAGCTACAAAGACACCCAGGTCACTAGTATGTTAAGCCCTTCTTGGGGCACCATTTGGAGCAGATGTTTCCCAACTGCTCAGTTTCAACTCTTTCCTCAACTCCACACGGGTACATGGTGAGGGTTTTGTGTGTGTGTGTGTGTGTGTGTGTGTATGTGTGTGTGATCCTGAGAGTGTGCAAACATACCTAGTGGCTTGCACAGGGGAGGTTGGGGTTTTCTGAAAGAATCCACTTATTGTTTGGATAGAGAGGTCCAAAGGGAAGGAAGGTGTCACCTACAGGCTTTCATGGAAGTCACCTTGGGAATTTCTGGAACAAACTATTGTGGATGTCTGATGGCTGAAGTCCTTTCCTCTCTGTGCTCTGGCTCCATACAGTAGTGAGAATCCTACTCATGGGAAGTCCGGCACTGGCACATTGCTTCCCATTGTGAATCTGGACCCAGTGACTCTCATTTACCTCGAACAGGTCTCACTGGGCATGCTGCATTGTCGCGGAGACATGCTTATGGGAGGAAAGCCCAACATGTCCTCCAGTGCCACAGATGGAGACGAATTCTGTGCATGCGCATGAGAAATGGGTGAGGATAGAGCCGGGTGAGTGGCTGCTGCTGCTTTGGGCCCACAGCCACGTTGTCGTAGGAAGCTGAATTATGAATGCCGCCCACCTCCTGGCATAGAGGTCTGGCAAGACCCTGTGCTCATCAATAATCCTTTCTCTTTTTCTGCCTCACAGCGCTGGCTCAGGTTGTTTGAGAAGGTGCAGAGGGTCCTTCCAGTTTAGAAGTTCTGCTTGTAACCCCTGACGGCTCCACGTATCACCAGTGTGTTGGAGGCTGAGAACTTTGGGCTTCTTTCGCTGTCTTGCTCTGGGAGCATAGGCTGACTGCTCCATGCTGGGGACTGAGTGTTGGTTAGATGTCATGTGTGGGGACCACGTAGAAGTAGCAATGATATGAAATCACGATCTGGGATGGATTGGGGACTGAGGCCAAAAGCCTCAGGTGGGATCATCTAAGGAGCCAACACCAAATCGTAGGACAGGCTTCCATCAGCTCCTCTCCCTTGGAAGTGCCTTTGAGTTTGGGGGACAATTCTCTTTGTCTTGATCAATGTCACAGTGGATGGCGCTCCATGCAGAGAGCGACTTACTCAAGACATCAATGATAGATTTGTAGAATTTTTGCCTCGGAAGATTAAAAGATGGTAAATAAATTCTTTTTTTTTTTTTTTTTTTTTTTTTTGGTTTTTCGAGACAGGGTTTCCCTGTAGTTTCTAGAGCCTGTCCTGGAGCTAGCTCTTGTAGACCAGGCTGGCCTCGAACTCAGAGATCCGCCTGCCTCTGCCTCCGGTAAATAAATTCTTTTCCGAGTTTAGAGATGATGAGCAAGGGAATAGCACTGTGGCTTACATCTGAGGAAAACTGAAAAGCTTCCCATCTTAGAAGACAAGTGAGAGCATCCTCCAGTTTTGTGATGGGAAATCTATCACTATCAGTGTGGTAGTCCTTATCATCCATTAGATTTGACTGGATTTATGACCACGTAGAAGGCAAGCCTCTGGGTGTGCCTCGGAGAGTATTTCCAGAGCAGTTTCACCAAGGATGGGATTTAAAGATGAAAAATTACTTTTATAAATAATAATGGAGATCTTAAAAAGTTGCTAAATACGTGGCAAATATATCTTTATACATTAGCGTAAACAGTTTAAAATGGAAAGAAAGCAACTCTGTTTCAAGAGTGTTAAAATCAGATGTGAAGCCAGCGCCCCTTCTCAGTGTGTATTGTATGCTGGGTCAGGAAGGAATGAGGTGCAGCATGAGGGGGGCTAAGAATAAGGAGCTTCACTGGTAGCAGGTGTGATCAGTGTAGACTTGGAGTGTGCAGCCACTCTTGAGGGAGCACCACAGTCTCGGGAGCACAGAGGAGAAAAGCAGACTTTTCACAGAAGAGCAGGTGAAAGCAATCCCTGTTTCCTTCACACAGGCTCCGCTCCTTCTGTTCCACACAGACATTCATGCTTAATAATTATCCTGAAAGTCGGTGATTCTCAACATAGGCAAAAAACTAAAAACAAAGAAAAGGGAAGAAAAAAATGTGACCAACTCTTGAGATATACACAGTATGACATAAATGTACGCTATTGCTGGAAGTAACAGAAAAGATTAATATTTCTTGAAATTTTAGAACTCAGCGGGAGGCTGAATATGAAAATTACAACATACAAATAGGAAATATGTTTTAAAATGTTTATTAAAATCTCTTCCTTCTTTCCTTCTCCCCCTTCCCTCCCCACTCTCCCCATCTTTTTCCTCTTTATTTGTAACAGTGAGGATTAAACCCATGACCCCACACATGCAAGTGAGCTCTACTGCTGAGCTACCTCCCAACCCTCTTTCTATGTTTTGTTTAGAGACAGCATCTTACTAAGTTGCCCAGGCTGGTCTGGAACTCATTCTGAAACCCCGACAGGCCTTCATCTTGGTCTCTTTCTCCCTTGGCCTCCCTTGCAGATGGGATAACAGGCCTGTCACTGACATTTCCTAATAAGTGTGTTGCTGGCAAACCATCTGTGACATGATTGTCTTGGAGCGTTTTGAGTTTAGCTTTCAAGAATTACATGCCAAAGTTTTACCATCATAGTCAAGATGAAGTTATACTTCCAAGAGCAACAACAATGACTGTTTCTCCAGGGACAAGCCTGTCTAGTCAGCTAAGACCTTGTCTCACTCCTGCCTCTCTAGTGATCTCACTCACCTGTCCCTTCCTCAGTGACCTCCATACAACACCCCCTCTCTCCTCACACAATGATTGTCAGGCCTGACTTTGGCAAGGGCTCCTGCCTCCAGCTCTTTGACTCCTCAGTGCAAAGATCAAACCTGGACCCATGAATGTTGAAGAATATAGGCTGGGACAAGAAAAAGGACTTCATATTTCCTCAAGGGGTTTTCTTCAGGGGCCTGGAATCCATAGAGTTCCTTCTCCTTCATGGCCTTTTAAGGTCCCTGCTCTCCAGTGGACACAGGGGCAGCATGGTGCTTCCCAGAAAGATCTTCCTCAGATGGAAAAGCACATGTGTTCAAGCCATAAGGACCTAGAACACCGTTGTGGCATTCCGGATTTCCCCTATCAATCACAGGCGGCAGGTGAGACATCTCTCTGCAGGTGTCTGCTCCCAGTCTGCTCCCTGTCCTGCCGGCAAGAGTCTCTCTAGGCTCCACGATCCAGGTCCATACAAAGAAACACATTCTGCCACCTCTCCTGGGTACTCTCTCCCTGGTCCATAAAACAGTGAAGTATTAGGTACTAATTCTATCAGGAAGCTTCTCTAGGGATGCTGTGCCTTACTCAGAAATATCTGCCCTTGGGGACTATTGTCTTCACCCCCTTTCAGAATTAATGATGCTTTGGTTTGTGTAAAGATCTCCATGAGTGGCCCTCAAAGGTAAATCTGAGGCTTTGTCACCTTGTCTCAGATTTTGAGGGAGAAGGGGTTTTACTTTATCTGTTTTTTCATCCTTTGTCTATTTTTTAGATCTGGAAACTTGGGACATGGAAAGTGTGGGACTTCCTGCTGCTAGCCCCGAGGTTCTCTGCACAAAGCCCAGTGCTAGGACCAGCAGCACAGCCTACATTCACATTCACACAGTTGCTGACCCATACTCCACAGCCAAGCAGCACAGCGTGCATTCCCACAGTTGCTGACCTGTACTCCACAGCTCAGAAACCAGCCTTCTCATCCTGGCCCTTTCTGGACTCACTAAAGACCACCTCCATCTCTGCAGGGTGGTATGAGCAGAAGGGATGGGGGCACACAGACTGTAACACGCAAGTGTAAGGAGCGCTGAGCAAGCAGGTTGTTTCACAGGGTTTGTGTCCCAGTAGCTCTCACTTGAGATGTACAAATTCCTTCTTTAAATGACACTTCCCTCCTCCAGGAGATCACTGTGTTAAAAAACAGGAGTTTTCCCCCTCTGTGTATGTTTCCTCCAATCCTTCCAAGCTTCTGCTCCCATCCCAGCCTGTGCTATCCCTGCAGACAGACAGACAGACGACAGACAGACGACAGACAGACAAGCACCCAGAACATTCTAACACCACAGCATTGAGTGGGGAGGCAGAGTACCTCTGGTTCAGGGTACCAGAACCACATGTCTATACACAGACTTCATTTCAGGGCAGAGATGGTATTTACCAGGTAAGCATACTTTGCTTAGGTACCTATTCATATTATTAAAAAATTCACAAAGCATTCTCTACTTTGTCTATGAAAGAATTTTAAACAGCAGTACTACATAATTTGGAAAAATATAAGGTCATGGGGAATTAATTAAAAATATGAAAAAAGATAAACAAATAGTTAAAATTAATATCTATTAATGCACAGTATAATTTGCTAAGACCCTGATGATATTAACACATGAATGTATGTTGGAACAATAAAGAGATGGCAAAGGTTCATAAGAATGGAGTACAAAGTACCAGAATTCTTGGAGAAAAACCACAGGGAAGGACCAGTAAGGAAGTCAGCATATAAGCCAGTGTGTTTGGATTATTTATTTATTTATTTATTTATTTATTTATTTATTTATTTTGTGTGTATGTGTGTGTGTGTACATGCATATGTGTGTGGATATGTACATGTGTGCAGGTGTGCTGGTACATGCATGTATATGTGGAGGCAAAGGTGTTAAAGATGTCCTTCTCTCTTGTGTTCTATCATATTCCCTTATGATGTCTCTCATTCTCTCATTGAACCTAGATCTCACCATTGTTTATGTTTGTTTACTTTTTTCCTTGTTGCTTGTTTGGCTAGGCTGGCAGGCTGAAGCCCTAGCAATCCTTCTGCCTTCTCTGCCTCCATTGCTGGGATTACAGGAGCGTTCACAGCCATACCCAGCTTCCTATGTGGCTGCTGGCCATCAGAACTCAGATCTTTACCCATGGAGCCATCTCCCCAGACCCATGCATTTTAGATTGTGAAAAATCATCATTTGGACAGTTTCCCAGAAATACACCGTGGCCTGTGCATTCCTGAGGGATGCTCTCTTGCATGGTGAAATGGTTAGTACTGATAATGGTGCAGAGGGATTTTCTGAACATCAGGGGTCTGTTCCAGCTGGATGCTGTGGAGGCTGGTGGGGCCTGGAGAATCCCAAAGGGCAGCTCCTGCACATGCCCCTCATGAATACTAGGACCAGGATCTGTACTGGTTCCAAGTACTGTCACCTATGGAGAGACTTCTTCAGATTGTTACAGGGCTTAGAAACATTTGTTGCTGCAAGTTATGGTGGTGTGTCCTTGATAGGGGGTGTCAGTGATAGACAGAAAGGACTGATCTTATGCAAAATCTTGACCCACTTGATCATAGGCCTAAGGTCAAAGGTGAAGAAAGAGGATGCCATGGTTATGTGAGAAGCAAATGAGGGCTGTATGCCACCCACTGGGAGTGAGGGCAGTGAAACTTTCATATTAAAACAGTTGGAAGCAAGCAAGGGCTGTCAGGGTTTGTGCCTAAAAACTGAGTGGTTTCTTGAAGAAAGAGTTGTTCATAGATGGAGCAAAAGGTCCTGTAATCATGTTGGCTGGTACTACATGAATACACATGCGTGTGTAAACTCACTCACACTCCTTCAATATATTCCCAGGCATTAAAACTTGGGTAAAGTCTGGAAACTGGTTGAGAATCCAGAGAATGACAGTCCACGCTGGGTGCCCATGATCAAAGACCAGCCCTTCCAGGCAGAATGCTTGGTTTGTGACTTTACTCAAAAAAAATGAGAATGCACCGTGGCTTCTGAGGTGAGGAGAAAGGCCACTGTCCCCTCTACAGGGCTTCTGTAGAAGTCAGGTTTCATGTGGTGAGTAGGTTTAGGTGGCTGTGTGACTGGAGCCCTCTGCAACCACCTGCAGGGAATTCAAGATTTGCTGGATTATCACTGAATCCTCGGCTTGCTCCCTCAAACAGAAGGGAGCATAAGATGGGTCATGGATCCTGTATCCACCTGCCACACTTTTGTCACAGCTGAGAAAAGGTAGCTAGAAAGCCTTGGTGGATAGAGAGGGCAGGTGAGATGGGCGGGTCCTGCTCCTTACATTGAGTTCAGGTTTATGCCAATTATCCCATACCCGTCGTGATTTCTGGTTCCTTCAATGATTCATCCTTTCTCATTCTGATGACATGAACATCAGGTATATAGAGAAGCATACGGCCTGCACAGCTCTGTGAACTTTCTCTTGGGGAAGTTATTGAAGTGGAGGCATGTGGAAGCGGGAAGAGGGTGACCACAGTGCTTTCTCACCCTAGGAGCAGAGTCCTCACTGACTAGAAAACACAAACATTGCTTGTTTTTCATATTCAGCAGGTCAGAATCCCTGTCCTGACAATGGTCTCAGTCGAGGACACCATGTGGACAATCCTAGTAGGTATGCCTTCCTTTATAAAAACATCAAGTTCATGGTCATTCCAAGTTGTTTGCTGGAAGGACTAATTCGAGATGCCCAGCTAAGCTTATGCCCATGAATCCAGGGGTAGCTTACCACCATGGCATGAAGAAGGGTGGAGGGTGTTTCCAGAGACAGTTATGTAGGCTGTGTGTACAACTGGAAAGGGGGATGTCTCAGTAACACTGACTGACTTACCTTTGTCTTTTTTTTTGGTGGAACACAAGGACACATGACCTATCCATTGGCATGGAGAAATCCTGTCTACACAGGCCCTTCCTCAGGTTAGGGCAGAGGCTTCCTGCTAAAGCCCTGTGGCTGTTTGGACCGTCCTGTGATAGGCTATTTGTTTTTTTCTCCTTGCCTAGGAGTACAGAAGGCATGCCTGCTGCCCTGACAACAGAAGCCACAAGTGTTTCCATGCCCCGGCAGCCGATCCACGCCTGGCCAGCCCTTCCATCCCAGGCAACTTCCTAATCAATTCTGATCGCTGGGCCATATGGATCGCTGTGACCACCCAGGTCTGCGGGTGAGGAGCTGAAATGACAGGGTCGACTCTCCACATAGTCCATCCATTGTGCTCGTATAGACAGAGTGTGAGATGAGCCAATTTAGGTTAAAATATCCCAAACAAATCCTCACAGGTCCTGACGCTCAAGATTGATTTCTTTTCCAGGGAAAATGATTACCTTCCTTGGAGTCCTTCCAAGTCCTGGGCTCCTGAGCTGAAAGAGAGCAGGGAATACAGAGACATGGGCCATCTTGGCGTTGTCACCCCAGCCCCAAGGTACAGACTCTGCCCTGTCTGGTAGATGTCATCGTTGGATGACAAGAGATGGGTCTGGTCTAGGCTGTCTTTCAGGGTGGGGAATCCAGGAGATCCTTTGTATACAAAGAAAAGCAAGCTGTCCTCCAAAAAGGTAGCCTCCCCTTGGGCTTCTCTTCTGCTCTGAAGTTTCATGGCTCTTCTTCCTTTGAATATCCATGGGCCACTTGTCACATTCCCTCTGTAATGCCACTGTGGATGAGCTCCCCATGACAATCTATAGGAACATTTAAAAGGCTCTGTTCCCAGCTGTTCAATAAAATGGGAACCCAGAGGTCACTGTCAGCGCACTTTAACCACCTGACTGAAATAGGTGTCTGAGGGGAACAGGGTGGCCCTAGATCAGCCAGGGGGCCTCATCCCATCAGCTGAATCCTTTCGTGCCAAGTGAAGGTTTTTGGAGAAGATGGTTTCTCTTAGAGACTGAAGCGTAGCTTCTTCAAGTGCTAGGTTGGCCCCTGCCCATTAGCGTAGGTCTTTGAAGCCCCCGGATGACATCTGCCCTATGCTACGACTCCTCCAAGCTCCTAGTTCTCCTAAGCACCCGTGTTTGTTGGAATTGGCCTCTTCCTCTGTTTCACCTTGTTTCTTCTTTCTGGTTCTTTCCTGGGGAATCTGAGCTATTGCGGTCATTGGTTTCTGCAACACTGCATCACTGGCAGTGGTCTCTCGGTCTGTCTCAGGGGACCACAGACGTAGTGACAGGGCACAGCCAGTCAGTGTCTGAGATGAGAAGAACTAACAAGGTACCTGGGGACAGACCCTCTTCCTTCAGATAGTCGCCAATGTGTGCTGTTGCTTAGGTCTCTTGTCCCCAGTGAAACCATTCCATCTAAGAAGTGAACAAAACTCACAGGACTAAGCTACTAAAATGTGATAAATAAGATCCCCTGCAAGGTCACACAAGTAGTGACAATTTCCGGCAGAGGCTGCTCTGCCACCATCCTAACTGCCTGCAATGCGCAGGAGGCTCATGAGATATAACATTGGTCCTCCCAAAGCCAGCACGGGCTTTTTGGTGAAGCAGCTGCCTGCCTTTGAGTCATTTCTGCTCCTCTAGCAATTCTTCACCCTATTCCTATAAGTAATCCCAGTAAACACACTGGTTCACTAAGGGAGACGTGGTTGGAATGGTTTCTCTGGTCTGTCGTATTTGTTCACACCTCTCCAGGAGAATTTACACAACACGCCTTATGGGAATGAATCTGTGCAGACTCAACAATACAAACAATGGATGAGAATGAGCCACCCAGAGATGACCACCTACTGACTCCTGCGTGTTATCCCTTCTCTTTATAAACACATCCCCAACTCCTTATCCCCTCTTCGACTCCCAGGCTTGTCTGAATGATTATTAGGCTATTGTTAATGTTGTGTGATCAGCTCTCCTGTCCACATTGTGTCCTCAGCTGATGGAGTTAAGGTTAGGATGGAATCTCAGGATGGCAGATTCAGTAACTGTGAGTTAGAGACTGCCTCACCCTGTTCATGGCTATTGAAGGATGGCCTGCCTTAGCAAAGACAGGGGGCAGGGGCAAAAGTGCTCCAGAGAGGCCTCGAGGATACAGAAAGGGAGTGTCCTGCATCATTTGGTTTTCCTGACAGTTCTATCGTCATCAGTAAAGTTAGACCGTGAGTGGGCAGCGTCTATGGTGGCTCTAGATTGTCAGATCTACAACCTTGGCAGCTTAAGAAGAACACCAGATTTTTCTCAGGTGATGCCCAGTCTCAGTTCACCTGGCATTTTCTCACAGTGCTTGGTGTTGGGTTTAGGGAGAAGTCACCAATGGAAGGCAGCATTTGTCTCAGACATCCTTTCAAGGTCTGGCTGATCGACCTGATTCAAGACTAGTGACTGTGCTTGGCCACCTGGCTGATGTGTGTGTTTGACCTCTCCAAGGTCACTTTCACAGGACTCTCTGTCTAGGCACTGACACTGCTGTCACCTCCCTGGTGGTGAGAGAACACTTGCATGGCCTGCAGTTCCATTCAGGGGCTCTGCACAGCCTTTTCTTCATAGCTGTTTGGTCTTTCATATTATTTTATGCTTATATTTAAAATACATGCTATTGTAGTTTTCCCTCAAAATTGTCTACTTTTATCTTGTAAGCTCTCTCTTTCTCTCTCTCTTTTTTTACATCCTGACTGCAGTTTCCCCACCCCCATCTCCTCTCAGTCCCTTTCCCCACCTTCCTTCTTCCTCCTCCCTGTCTACTCCTCCTCCATTTCTATTCAGAAACGGGTGGGTCTCCCATTGATATTGACAATCTGTACCCCATTCTTTAATTGCATTATTTGATATTTTGATATCTAATTTCTTGAGTTCTTTATATATTTTGGAGATAAGTCCTCTGTCAGATGTGGAGATGGTGAAGATATTTTCTCATTGAGTAGGCTGCCATTTGACCTATTGACAGTGTCTTTTGCCTTACAGAAGCTTTTCAATTTCATGAGGTCCTATTTATTAATTGTTGATCCTATTTATTAATTGTCTATACTATTGTTGTTCTGTTCAGAATGTTGTCTCCTGTGGTAATGTGTACAAGGCCATTTCTCACTTTCTCTTCTATTTGGTTCAGTGTAACTGGATTTATGTTGAAGTTTTTTTATCCACTTGGACTTGAGTTTTGTGCCAGGTGAAAGATATGGATCTGTTTGCATTCTTCTATAAGTCAACATCCAGTTATACCAGTACCATTTGTTGAAGATGCTTTCTTTTTCCATTGTATAATTTTGGCTTTTTTTTTTGTAAAAAATCAGGTATCCATAAGTGTGTGGATTATGTCTGGGTCTTTGATTCCATTGATCCACCTGTCTGTTTTTCTGCCAATACCATGAGTTTTTTTTATTTTTAATTTTTATTATTACTATAGCCCTGTAGTAGATCTTGAAATGAAGCATGGTGATGTCCCCAGAAGCTCCTTTATTGTACAGGGTCTTTTAGCTATCCTGGGTTATTTGTTTTGCCATATGAAGCTGAATATTGTTCTCTCAAGGTCTGTAAAGAGTTGTGTTGGGATCCTAAAGGGATTTCATTGACTATAGATTGCTTTTGGCAAGATGCCATTTTCACTATGTTAATTTTACCATTCCACAAGCATGGGAATCCTTTCCATTTTCTGATATCTTCTCCAATTTCTTTCTTCAAAGATTTGAAGCTCCCATTATGCAGGTCTTTGCTTGTTTAGAATCACAGCAAGGTATTTTATGTTATTTGTGGCCTGATTTATTTCTCAGCTTACTTATCATTCGTGTATAGGGGGTTACTGATTTTTTTTTTTTAGTTAATCTTGTATCTAGCCACTTCACTAAAGGTACTCACCAGCTATATGAGTTCCCTGGTGGAATTTTTGGGGTCACTTATATATGTTATCATATCATCTGTGGATAATAAAGCTTTGACTTCCTTCTTTCCAATTTGTCTCATCTTTGTCTCCTATTGTTGTCTTATTGCTCTAGTTAGAGCTTCAAGTACTGTATTAAATAGCTATGGAAAGTGGACAACCTTGTCTTGTTCCTGATTCTAGTGGAATTGTTTTGAATTTCCCTCCATTTAATTTGATGTTGGCTATTGGCTTGCCCTATATTGTTTTTTATTACATTTAGGCATGTCTCTTGTATAACTGATGTCTCTAATACTTTTATTATGAAGGGGTATTGAATATTGTGAAAGGCTTTTTCAGCATCCAATGAGATGATCATGTGATTTTTATCTTTCAGTTTATTTATATGGTGGATTACATTGACAGATTTTTATATGCTGAACCATCCCTGCATCTCTGGGGTAAAACTCACTTGATCATGGTGGATGATCTCTTTGATGTGTTCTTGGATTTAGTTTGTGGGTACTTTATTGCGCATTCTGTGCAAGTGCCCATCTTCTTGGCAGCTGTAGTCACAACAGCTAGACCTCTATGACCTGGCACTTTCTGTGTCTCTACGACACCTTCGACTTGGTTGTGTGTCCCCTGTGCTGACACTGGTGGACTACAGAGGAAGTCTTGTTTCAGCGCCCTGATTCTGGTGATGACAGATTTACAGCGACGTCAGTACACGGTTGGGGCGATTTTCCATCTCTGATGTCACATTACTCTGAAGAACTGTCATCCATCTAGTGACACACAGGTGGAATAATTACCTATGGTTTTTGGTTAATCAAATAAGCTTTATTTCTTACAAATGATAAAGAATAAAAGACGCGGCTTTGTCAGCATTTAAAGATCCTCTTCCTTTTGCTGCTGTATCCCCTGATTTCTTTTGCCCCCTGTAAGAACATGTTTGGTAAGTTTTTTTGTGTGTCTTTTGCACATAAAAATGAGCAATCCAGCTTGGTGGTACAGCCTCGAATAACCCCTGGGACATGATTTTCACAGAGCCAATAACTCCCTTCTCAGGATGGACTAGGGAGGCAGTCTAGGGACACCAGGGAAGGACCGAAGGGCATTCTGTCAGTAAGTCCCTGGGCTGAGTCTGACTCCCAGAAGGTGAGCAACTGACCTGTTACATGAGCTGACTTTAGTTCAAAGAACTTCAGCGGTGATCTTACTGCTTTGTGAAGCACAGATTGATTGATGGCCCCACATCTTTGTTTATTTTCCATTGCAGTCCCTGACAATATTATAGAGAATCTACTGAACTAGTTTCTACAGAGAGATATTTAAAAACCCTATTACTGGAACTGTAAACACAAGGAGCTGAGTAAAGATTCAGGGTCACACACTGTCAGAGTATACCAGGCCCCACTATTTTTCCTCCCCACTATCTTTCCTAGAATTCCTATTTCAGAGCATGAGACTTCGCGCAATCCAGAAGTGTTGTGTGTCTACTGGGGACTCACCTGGCACTTTTTTTTACATCCAAGTTTTAAGAAGACATCCCCGCACACACCCATGTCATTGTAAGCACATTTCTACAGTTTAATATGCCGCTGGCAGAGAAGGCATGGTAATGAATACGTGTACATTCTATTTTTAAATTAAGTGAACTCCAATTTTCTGGTATAATTCATGTTTCTAAGAGGATAAAAACAGCTTACAGAGGAGTCCAAGGAGATAAAAAATGACTGGGGATCAGGATTAGCCCTCATCTGTACTTCTCAAGGTCTTAGATTTCACAAACAAGCAAAATTAAAAAGCATAGGACTGATACTGACTTACAAACTCTCAAAATTTGCTCAATGAGAATCTCAAGCACTCCAAATATGATGTTACTGCTACCGCCACTGTTACAAGATTGCTGTTGCTTCATACTTTTCTTCCTGTATTTCTTACTTTTCTACTGACCAGTAAGAAGTCGGTCTTGTGTTGGCTTTGGCCTCTCAGAATCAACACACTGCCTATCCCTTCTCTCAGTTCTCTCAGGGTCGGGAGAATGAACCCTCTGTGAAAACTGGTGGCGTTGTCTATCGATTCAGCTCATGCTTCTGAGTGCGTAGTGTGTGAGCATTTCCTCATGTGTCTGCATACAACGTGCATGGATCTACATGCAGTGTGTGTGTGTGTATGTGTGTGTGTGCGCGCGCGAGTCTCAAGTAAACCTCCCAGAAGCCTAGCTTCCCAGAGTCTTAGTGACAGTCCATGTTCACCTGGATAGTAGCTTCTATAGGGACGCTCCTTCCAGATAGCCTGTGCTCTGCATAGTGTTTGAAGTCGGAAGGGACTTTGGTGACCACAAAACAACCAGAGCGTCCACTGCTCCTGTCATCTATATTCCATGCAAATTTGTGTGTAGCTGCGGATTCTCCAGAGAAAGGCCATTCATGTTCATGTAGCTTAAACTAAGGTTTGAGAGACTGTTTGGGCAATGGAGGGTGTCCTCTGAAGAGTTGACTCATGACGGAAAGAACCTTTATTTTATTCCTACAAGGGTGGGAAGAAATGGTTCATTGACTTTAGAGATGAGACTCTATGACCCACGAAGGCAGGGTGCTGCAAAGACGGTCGCCCATCACACTGTACTTGCTGTCAACAGTTGAACACAGATACATGTGAATTGTCCATAGTGATAGAGGCTATTGATTGTCAGAGACAGCAGAGGCAAAATTGTGTCCAGGTCACTCCTGTTTGTAGCTTTCAGGATTATCTTGTCTTGGTCAAACGGACAAGGTCTTACATTCTGAGCTAGGAACTCAGGTCCAGGGTAGGGATGGGTGTGTTGGGGAGTTGTCCGCTGCCTGAGGTATTGAGTTTGTTTCTAGGGAGTAAGTGTGGTTAGTGCCATGAAGGGAAGTCTGGATAAACTGTAGAGTGCCAGTGAGGAGGGCTCTATAGTGGAGCCAGGTCAGAGCTGCTAGAAATCCAGGGCTCCCTGACATTAGCCTGGAAGAGGTCCTCTAAACACAGGGTTCAGAGACCTGAGAAGCTTGCTCTGTTAATGTCAGGTGGGCCTGACCTATGGATTATATGCACATGGATCTGCTTATCTCCCAGATCTGCCTCATCTTCTGGGGAGCAGAGACTGGTTCCGCAGCTCAATCTCTTGACTCTTGCCCACGTCATAATTGCAGCCCGACTTCCTCCTGGCTCCCCGGACAGGTGAGCTGTGTAAAGTCTGAACAACCTGGTAGTTCCTTGCCCCCAGTTGACTGCGATAGGGCTTGAACCCAAGTCCTGATTATGCAGGGAACTTAGATAAGCTCAGATCCCGTCTTAGCAGAGGGCGACTGTGTCTCAGATGGTAGCAGCATTGACAACAGCCACAAGATCAACTTGCAGTTCAGTTGAAATTTCTTCCAAGAGGGTTGCTGTATGAAATTAATAGGATTACAGATAATCCTCCCAAAGGAGAAGGCTCAGCCCTGAAAACTGACTGATATGTTTCGATAGCACTCAAACATCCTCTCTTACAGAGATACACAGGTTTCTCGAGATGTGGGCAGCAGCAGGGTTTCTGGACAGGTGTATCTGTGTCTCCATCAGACGTCAGCATGTGTTAGGACAGAGATTATGGCTTACAACTGTCCCCCCTACCTGTGTGTGTTCTGTGGCTGCTTTCTCTACAATCCTACATTGGTAAGAAACACTTAGGCGAAGACTCACGTTGCTGCTTTTAGTGTCTGATGAGTATTTTTCTCATTTGATGAAACTTCATGGAGACAGTTTTGTTAATCAGTTTTGCAAAATTCAGGTATAAATAGCAATGTAGTCCACGGTGCTGTTGCTCTGCATAGACATGTCTACTGCCTGTCACTTTCCAGAGGTGGCACTGTCCTTTGAGTACTGGGGCCATGTACAGATACTTCTCTGCTGAAGTCCATAGACAGCCCTTTAAAAATCAATTTAATGTATTTCTTCATTCATTGGTATTAACAATTGCCCTCTAAGGGGTCAGGAGTTCCTAGTCAAACTCCAGCTATACTAGGCAGTAATGTCTTCAAAAAGTCAGAGAAGACTGCTGTCCAGCGCTTAACTCTGAAGTTAAAAATCTTCCTCCTTGGAGGGAAACTTCTTAAGCTATCGGATGTAAACAGAAAGTAAAACAAGACATTTTAGGACAGGGTATTTTTAACAGGGGTGAAGCTACAGGGTGATCTAGATGAGGGGTTCTCAACCTACCTAGTGCTGCAACCCTTTAATACAGTTCCTCATGTTGTGGTGACCCTCAACCATAAAATCGTTCTGTTGCTACTTCATAACTGTCATTTTGCTGCTGTTATGGTTCATAATGTAAATATCTGATATGCAGGATATCTGATATGTGACCCTTGTGAAAGTGTCATTGAAACCCTCAAAGGGGTTGTGACCCACAGATAGAGAACCACTGTTCTCAAGGGAGGCAAAATACTCTTTACTGCAGGGAAACTCCCTTGGGATAGAGAGTAAACAACTCAAAATAGTTTCAGGAAGTCCCTGAAACTGACCCGATTCACTAGGCTTCCCTTTCCACAAGAGTAGAGACTACTGAGAGCCACTCTCAGACAAGCCAAGACAAGCCAAAAAAAAAAAAAATAACCTCTCAGAGAAGATGCCTCCGAGAAGCAGACGCCAGCTGATCTACCTAAAAGAAACAAAGGCCAGTGGGCCTGCTTGGAAAGGACACAGTCCTACCCGTTGAACTGCCTGCAAGCTATACATTGTGCTCCAGGTTCCTAGGTTTTGTGAACGGTCACCCATGGTGGAGTCTGCTTTGGTGATGCCCCTGTCTTTTGAGTCATTTCTGTTTCTATAAGCAACCCTTCACCCATATTTTCATATGGAACTCCAATAATACTGATTGGTTTGCCATCTTGGACTTTTGTGGTGTCCGTACTTTGGTTTGTTATCAGCCCCCTGTCTGGGGTGAATAGATGTTCCCATATCCCCATAAATAGTGTTACACAACATAGTATGTGTATGTGTATATGTTGTGTGTGTGTTTGTGTGTGTTTAATGGGTAGGGAAAATGACTAGAAGAGGCAGAGGGCTCAGGAGAGTCCTTAAAGTCTCTCTGGAGAAAGTTACTCATTTCCCATGGGTGTTTAGCCTCACACCACAGACTCTTTACCACTCGATTCCTGTAACAGATCATAACCAACACTATAAATCTTCACAAGAGGGAACTAAATCTTCGTGGCCCGCATGCCCCGCATGGGGCTTGTGGGACCTGGTTTGCCACAACACATGTGGTGTCTCAGGAGACGTCTTGCCTAGCTCACTGCACACTACAGGTTCTCTGTGAGGATCGAGCTTTCTCTGCCCAGAGGAGCAGCCAGTGACAGCAAGGGTTGAAGTCTCTTGAAAACTCTCCTCTTTAGGCTGCTGAGCAGAAGAACAAAACAATCCAAATTACCCCTCCTACTTGGAAATATAGAAATTATGGTCTCATTGTAAAAGAAGTGAGCATGCGGAATCTTTCTGAGTTGCCGCTTTTATTCTCTCATTTTGAACTGTTTAGGGAAGAAAGCAGCACACTAAATGGGGATCTCAAACGCGTACTTCTGAAACACTTGGATATGTGAAAAATCAAATCAAACAACTTTTAATAATACAAGACTGCCAGAGGAAAATAAAACCGGAGCTGCTTCTGCAAAATAAAAAAGCAATTAGCTACTTTCTGATGCTCTTTCTTAGGGATGTACCTCAGGAAAACAAATGACATGAAGCAGAGGGAAAAAAAATCCAATTCTTTCTAAAGGAAAAAAAAATAAGGGCCTATAACCACGAAAGTGGCGGAAAGGAGTACTTAATCTAAAATACAGCTGCCACTTAGGCTGCAGAGTTCTATTTGCAGAGAGGACTCAGGGACCTTGACTGCTGGGCACCCAGGGCCAAGTGTTTAGCGACTGTGTCTTCATAAGCAGGTGAGGATGTCAGAGAAGGAAACAGACAACTGAACGACCCTTGAGGAAGCTTGCTCCGTTTTCATTCTGCTGCTGTGATAATAGTATGGCCGAGAGCAGCTGCAGAGGGCAGGATTTATTCCATCGTATATGCCCAGGTCACACTTTATTGTTGAAAAAAGGCAAGGCAGAAGCAAGACAGGGCTCTGGAGGAGCACTCCTTACTGGCTTTGTTCTGAAGCTCTCTGGCTCTGAGGCCCATGCCAGTCTAGACTTATTCTGCAGCCCAAGACCACCTGCCTCAGGATGGCACTGCCACACTGTGGGCTAGGTCTCCCTGCAGCAGTTGAAATCAGGAAAATGCTCCACTATGTGGCCACAGGTCAATTTGATTTGGGCTACTCCTTAACTGAGGCTTTCTTGTCAGGTGGCTGTAGGCTGCATCAGGTTGACAATCAGTGCTAATGAGGACAACTTTTTCCCTCTAACAGACAGCTCCCATGCTTCTATCTAGAAGCACAACTTAAATTTTACACAAAAGAACAGGCTTTGGAGAAAGAAGGCTTGGAGAACACTTCAACTCATCAATTTGTTTGACTCATTCTCAACTTTGTGTGTGTCCTCATGTCCTTCCAGCACAATCCATACCAAGGGAAACCTGTGGACGTGATTCCCGAGTGCCTGCCCTTGGTTGAGAATTAGATGGCAATCTGGTGATTTGGCTTTGGATTATCTGCAATCTATGCTTCTCAAGCAGACTCAAATGTAAAGATCCCCACTATAGGCCCTTCATCAAAGCTCATGTTTTGGTCATTAAGCAAGATTGGACAACTCAAGCTCATGAGCTCAGACCCAAGGGTAGTGCTTACTGTGGCTTTAGCTGTGGGGGCAATTGCCTGATTCCCAGGATTCACAGAGAGGAAACTTTATCCATAAACAATACTAACTGTTTATGAGTTATTTTTAACTTATAGATGTACAAGACTACAATCAGTCAATGTCACTACATGTTGTTGTATTATTTTTTTCAAAAATGTCCTGCAGATACTCAGTCTTGGTCACCTCCATTAGGACTGGTGGCACCCCATGTCACCATGTGTTGTTTATTCTGTAGCTTGCCTATATGGCTATTGTCCAGACTAATCAGGAGGACTCAATCCTCCCTAAGGAAATTTTGCTAGAGTTTAAGATGTGTTGAGAATCTTAAACCATGCTATGTTTTCACCTTAAACATAGATATTTTCCCTTTAAATGATTGAAGTTGGGGACTGGAGAGAAGGTTCCACAGTGGTTCGGAGCACGTGCTGCCCCTGCCCATCTGAGTTTGATTATCGGTGCCTATCCCAAGTAACTCACAACCACCTGTAACCCCAGCTCCAGAGAATCTGATGACCATGACCTTTTCAGGCACCAACACTCATGCACACACGTAAATGTGTGCACACATGCGTGTGCGCGCGCACACACACACACACACACACACACACACACACACACACACTTAAGCTGTCCTGTCATGACGGCCTGTCTTTGTAGGCTATGTCTTCATGATTGATGGTTTCCTGTGTTGGGTTGAAGTTGTCTGTTTCTGTGCAATCCCGTTTGTCAGTTCTGAATGTTATTTCCTGTGTTGCTGGAGTCCTTTGGAATGCCCTTGTTTATGCTTGCATCTATTTATGGTCTCTACACCCATATCAATTTCTTTGCTGCATTTTTCTTCCATTTTTATGACTTTTGCATCTACGTTGGTTATTTTTTCAGTCATTTTTCTGGGATTTTCATCTATGTTTCTGAATCATCTGTCATTTCCTTGAGGTCACTGAGTTTAATTTACAGAGACAAAATGGCTCATTTTTCTTTTCTGATGATTTTCTTTTGATTACGACGAAACTTTTGTTGGCCCCTATAGCTTTTAATGAGAAACGTACAATCATTTTAATTCTTGTTCCCCTGTATGCAATTTTGCCATAATTCTCCAGCCATATTTCCTTGTCTGAGGCTCTTAGCTGTAGGTCAGGAAGCTACAGGTAACTTCTTTGGTATCTCTTTGGCTGAGCTTCCTGAAGTGGATAAGATGTCTTCCTTTCATTGAACTAGCTATGGTTTCAGGCATTTCCCCCCAACTTTCTTTTGTACCACAAACAAGTTGTCTCCTACATGGGCTCTTTTATGTGCACATGACTGTATGTGCACATGACAACGGGTATCCACAGAAGCTAGGAAAGGACATCAGATCCCCTGAGCTGGAGTTATGGGCAGTGTGAGCTGTCCAAAATCCGTGATTGGAACCAAACTCTGGTCCTCTGCAAGAGCAGCAAGCTCTCCTTATCTCTGAGACAACTCTTAGCATCAGTTTTATTATTATTTTTTTTAATCTTAAATCTCCACTAGTTTATTTTTCTCTACTGGGCATTTATGTTTTCCCTCTTTTTTGCATTTATTTCCTTTGCTGTCTGTAGGAAGTCATAGAATCCTTTGACGTTCTATTCCCAATACTACATGCATCTATGCCATGTTTTGCTTTCCATTTCAGAAACTCACCGTGTTTCCCTTGTTCTATGTGTTCCAGCTAGGTGGGCACTCAGCCTGGATTCCGTGGGTGTTGGGAGATGCAGACCTAGAATCTCCTGAAAAGTGGTGATTTTTTTTCAACTTGTTAAGGTCAGATCATCTACTGTTAGTGGTATTCATATTTTAAATCAGTACTTCCAGTCTTTATGATAAATCAGCTTTTAAATTTTTAGTCATGTCTTGTTTTATATGACTGCTATTCCCTTTACTTTTTCTAAATCACCAACTTTGCTGCTTGTGGCTTATCCTGCTGCCTCCATTTTATATCATTACTATAACAATTTATTAACATATGCCTCTTTTGTTAGATAAAGGACAACATATTATGTATCCTTTTATTTTCATATCAACTAAATGCCATTTAGTCCTGTGAAATAATTTGCATAATCATGGCATATTATTGAAAATATGTGATTATGTCAATAATTGCTCCTATTCCCTCATGAATACTGACTTAAATGGATCAGTAGCTTGTCTTATTAAATTATTTAATGTATCTGAGACTGGTGTTATGTTCTGGTAATAGGATTTCCTTTGTCTTCTATGAGTTGAACTTCTATAGCCAGCACTGAAATTTTGGTTTAAGTACAAACATTATTTTGTCACTTATAGCTCATGCCATTAATGTGCTAGTTTTCAAACTAGGACCTTTAATTCTTTACTTTGATGAGATTTTTCTTCCACCCTCTCTGTTATTCCTTTAGATCTACCCAGACTTCAGTATACAAAGCTCAGAGGTTACAGGCATGAGCATGTGGCCATGTGACTCCTCAGCCAGCAGTCACGGGCTGGTCCTTCCTCTCTGGTCTTCCCTGGAAGATGGAGATAGCAATCTTGGCATCATATAAATGCTGGATAGGCGTTGTGCCCCAAGGTCAAGGTTCTGATGTTCTGGTGCCTGCAGACACCGGGCTTTCCTCCCAGACAGCATCTTTGCTGGCAGTCGGCCGTTGTGCTGAGAAATAGAAGGAATTTCTCCGACCTTATTGGCGAGCATATGGCAGGCTCTGATTTCCTCCCTAAATCAGATGATATTACTAGAACTGGGTCATTATGCACACATCGTAATCTATCGTTAAGCCCAACAAAGTAATATTTAGCTAGGGCTTTAATTGTGCTACTGGGATTTATCTCTGCTTTTCAAAGGGGGAAAAAAGTCAAGCAGAATGGAATGGGGGAGAAGAAGCACTGAATTTTACATTTTAATAAAAGAGGTTGTCATTTTTGACAAACATTGCTGTGCGTGGGCAATTACTTATCCTGATCAGGGTGGAGTCATGACTGTGTGTGATTGCTGGAAGAAAGAATATGTTGTTGAGAAGAATTGACATTGTGCCGCTGGACTGCTGTTTGGTGAATCATGCTTCATTGAGAAGTTTGGTTCAAATTAACACAATGAGGTTGAGTCTCCATAATTTTCCCATTTAAAATAAATCTATTCTAAATGCATGACTTCTTTGTTCATTTCCTTAGGCCCTTTCTATGAATGTCCTTTACCTCCATGCAATGAGGACACTCCATTTTTGTGTGGTTGTGTGAATATATGTGTGTATGCATGCTCATGTATGTAGGTGCAGGCATATGCCTCACGTGGAGTGTATGTGGAAGTCAAAAGCCAACAGCATTTGGTTGTTAGCCACTGCTTTTCCTCTTTGCTTGAGACAAGGTCCCTTTGCTACTGTGTAAGCCCAGCTGGCTGGCCTAGTAGCATCTGCAGACTCCTTTGTCTCTGCCTCTTACCTCCCTGTAGGTGTGCTAGGTAGGTGTTCTAGGTGTGCTAGGTAGGTGTGTTAGGGTTACAGAAACATACAGAACTGCATCTTGCTTCATATGAGTCTGGGGATTGGAGCTCAGGCTGACAGACTTGTGTGTGAGCAGTTTTAACTCAGTGAGCCACCTCACCAGCCCCCAACCTTTCATTTCTCAATTACTTTTGTTATTTATATTCTGTAGTAAACTTGTGCAAGACTGCAGAGTGTATTTTGTTTTGTGATTGAACCTTTAGCTGAACCTAAGGCCTCATCCACTCAGGAAAAGGTGGGTGGTGTCCCAAGAAGAATGCCTGTTGCCATCAAATCACATTGGACTATAATCATCTACAATTTAGAATCTTGTCTTCAGCGAGCACCCAGATATGTCAGTGTGAAAGACCGACTGCTTATTGGAATGCCTTTTCTCCGACACCTGTCCACTCTTGGTAGAAGGGGCATAAGTTATAAATGTCTCTCTTCTGGCCTTGGAAGTGTCTCCTCTTTGGCCTCCTACCTCCCACTTCAGAGAGCCCACCCACCTCCATCATCTGCAGAAGACCCTTCTCCTCTACTGTCAGGATAGCAAACATCTTCACCAGCATCTTAACAGACACAGTGGATAATGAATCCTGGTACATAGTTAAAGACTTTGCACAATTAAAAAGATTTATGAGCCAAGCCACTTCATATATTCCCGAGGACTAGGGAGTCTTGAGTTCTTGTGGAAAGAAGATAGGCTAAGCCTGAGATTGTGTCTGCAGCTTGGTGTGACCTGGGAAGGATCCTTGGCAGCTGGCATTTTGGATTCTTGGCTGCATCTGAAATGACATGGTGGTCTTTGGATGAGTGGCCACTGTCCTCCCAGCTCTGTGGCAAGCAGAGGTTCCAGATGCCCACACTTTGACTAGCCATGTGGGAACCAGCTAGTGATAAAAGTAGGTGACAGCTCCAGAGTTCAGCACCTGCCTTGTGCCCAGACTTACCTTGGCTCCATACACAACCCATCTCTAAAGACCCTTGACATAAGTCTAAGCACAGTGATGCTGAGGTCTTTCAAGACACGGTTAGAGAAGAGAACAAGGCAGAAAGCAGCAGGAAAATGTGAGTCAAGATTTGGGATAAGAGACCCAGAAGACTGTAGGGATGCGATGTTTGCTACATTCAGTTTCAACTGGAGTACATCACAGAGACAAAAGTAGACACACATAGTAATGAGTTTTCTACAGAGCATACACCTCACTGCAAAGATGTAGTATCTGTCTAGGGGTGGTTCGCTGGCATTTGTCTTCACGAAGCAGATTGTTAATGGGGATCCCAGCAGGGCTCCTGGGCACAGCAGTATTTCCTGGGAAGGGTCGCCTCCGATTTTGCTGGAAAATATGCAGATGTTTCTGGTAACAACAATTATGAAATATTTCAGGAATTCTCAAGGCTCTGCTAAGAGGTTCTACAACTCAGTTCTGGTTGGGAAGATTTTAGGAATGTCAACCCAGGAAAATAAAACAGTTATGAGTTATAGATAGGAAATGAATACACATAGACATGGCCTTCTTTCTGGGCTCCAAGCTGTTGAGAAATTGGTTCTATATCTCTCTATCTATGAAAGCACGTGTGTGTGTGTGTGTGTGTGTATGGGTATGTTTGCATGTGTGTATGTCTGTCTGTGTGTGTCTCTGTGTTTGTGTATAAAGAGAGAATGGCTGAGGATGTGTGTGTGTGTGTGTGTGTGTGTGTGTCCATGTCCATGTATGTGTGAAAGAGAGAAAATGGTTGATGAGGTGTGTGTCTATGTGTGTGTGTCTGTGTGTGTGTCTTCATGTGTGCATGTGTCTATGTGTGTGTGAAAAAGAGAGAGAATGGCTGATGATGTATGTGTCTATGTGTGTGTGTGTCTATGCGTGTGTATGTTTGTGTCTATATGTGTGTGTAAGAGAGAGAATGGTTGATGATGTGTGTCTGTGTGTGTGTGTGTCTATGTGTGTGTGTGTGTGTGTTTGTGTGTGTCTATGTGTATATAAAAGAGAAAGAGAGGATGGCTGATGAGGGACTCTACTGAGTTTTCCAGAAAATTTAGTTTAGAACAATGGTGACATCATTTCCTGTTAGGTTCCACTATACCTCTTACCTGGGGCTCTTTGTGGTAGGCCCAGGTCCTGATGACCCACAGTGACCTTTCCTGAAGCTGGAAAAGTCTGTACATTATCTCACCCACAGAGAAGGAGCTTGGGTTCCTGTGGTCCACAGTGCTGATGCTTCCCATTCATGGGGAGGCTCTGGCACCCGGGGATCTGTCTACTATCTCTTCACTAACTGGAACTGGAATAGTGCACATCAGAAAGCTAGAAATTTCATTGACCTCCCCAAATATATGTCAGGTGTGAATACTGAGGAGTTGTTAAATCATAAGAACTCTCCTCAGAGGTAAGGTCTGGCTACATTTGAATCTATGGAAGATCAGGTTATAATGACTAAATCATTTTTTCTTTAAAACCTCTTACTTCAAGAATAAATTTGAAGTGGATAGCTAATACTCATGCAGTGTTCCTTTTCTTCACCTCAGAGATCCGAGTCATCATCCTCTCCATTGACAGAGACCGCTGCAAAACTTACTCAAATTCTAAGATTTTTGCATCTTTGAACTTGACTCTCCAGCACGGCTCTTTGAAGAGGAATTCAGCTTTGTAAACGTTTAAGCATTTCCACCCAAGAAAATAGCTTCCCCTTTGTTTTTGGAAGCAGCCAAACATCAGTTGAATTTTTTGGATTCACTGAAAGCAAATTTCAAGTCTTTCCAAACAAGAGTATGTGTTGGGAGGAGGCTGGGAAGTACCATCTCTGGTCACCATTACTGACTTAAGCTTCTCGACAAATGTGCTTATCATTCTAGTTCAAGCCATACTTAATTAGGAGCAGTAGGTCTTATTTTCCTCAGCGGAGGGATCTAGGAACAAAGATAACCTCCCTGAACATTCTGTGTAGCCCTGTAGGTCACAGCACGACCACCTTTTCCCAAACTTGAGGTTGTTATAGTGGCCAGATGCTTGTCGGGGCTACTTGCTAAATTGCATTCTGTGCTTCTAGGCTTCTTTTGTGCTCAAACAGTTGTGCAGAAAAGCATCCACATTTGCCAAAGTCGCCTCCCCCAAGAGGAAGCCTTGCAATGACACTGTTTCATACTTCACAACAAACTGAGCCCATCCCTACAGGCACAGTGGATTTTGATATACTCTGCCTCTCTTTTATGGAGCTTCTCTATCTGGTACTTAATTTGCAACTTGTTACCCATTCCTCATGCTGTTTGCCAATTTCTCTTGTGATTTTCATCCCATTGTCAAACTAACTTTCTACTGGAATATGCTTGGGAAAGGAAGGTACCCTGCAGAAGGCACTCTGGTTTGTAACACTCCCGCTTCACTTTGCCGGAGCAGTTCCTAGAACTTTGGCATCTCACAGACTGTAAATCAGAGCAATGTATGTATGACAATGTGCTACTGCCGTGAGGTCATCTCTGTCTCCATCTAAACACCTATAACACTAAACATCTGTATTATATATGCATGATCATATGCATAAACAAACAAGCATACTAACTGGTAGAAGGATGGCCTTCACTTCTTCAAGAAACTGTTAAGTTACAGTAACAGTTATCCTTCTATCTTTTCAGGAGAGTAAGAAGCATCTTAAAAAGTTATCCTCTTAAGAAAGTAAGAAGGACAGAGATAGGAACACAAGAAATGAAGTATTGTCATATGTTCATTTCAGTTTAATTACTATCTCATTCTCTATAGGACTGTGATGTTTGGAAGGTTTTTTTTTTCCTGAGGTAAAAGAAAAATATCTGCGCTCTTTTTACTTACTATGTCTCTAAAAGTTACCAGTTGGTAGTGACAAGAATATTCACTTTGATCTGAGACAATGCTAAATATGTGCATGTTTGTGTGTGCTCCTATGTGCATGTGTGGATGCACTGTTGGGTGTCTGCACATACAACTGCCTGTGATCTGTGTATTTATTTGACTGTGCCTGTGTATATCAGTATGTATATGGGAGTCCCAGGGTGCTAAGGAGCAAATGACAGAAGGAGCTCTACATGGGACTCTTATGCATTTAGGTGACAGTGCTGGTTATTATGTGACTGCCAGTGACAAGCTCTAGCCATTCTGAGCCAGCAGCTAATGTGGTGCAAGCCCCAAGGATGAGGGATAGGCATGGGCAAACAGATGGACAAGAAGGAGCCTGGGCTCAAATTCACAGGATGTGACTTTGAGGGAGAACTCAGATCCTTTACATTTTGGAATGTGGGTGTGCCCACTCCCACTTCTTTTCTGACTCTCTTAGTCACTAGCCTCCCTCTCAGGCTCTCTGAGAATCTGGGTAACAAAAAGATTCCCATAAGTTTTTCCAGTCCTTTTTTCACCAGAGGAACCCAGAGGACTGAATGACAGCATCAGCCTTAGCTTTGCAGCTGCTAGGCCTTCCGGTGCCATTTGGGGTTGTTGAACAGTTACCAAACAAGGCCAGGAGAATCTCTCCACTGCATAGGTTTTGGATTTGAGGCATGAGTGAACCATTTATTTAGATTCTGTGCAGCCTTTGCAAGTGTGTTCATGGTAATATGATGCAAAGGAGCAGTCCAAAGTGAGTGTTCCCTGTCGTGACCTCCATAGGGCAGAGTCCATGAAGGCTATCTTGGTTAGGGTTTCTATTGCTGTGAAGAGACACCATGACCACAGCAACTCTTACAGAGGAAAATATTTAATTGAGGTGGCTCGCTTACAGTAATTCAGAGGTTTAGTCCATTATCATCATGGTTGGAATAAGGAAGCATGCAGGCAGACATGGTGCTGGAAAAGTAACTAAGAGTCTTCCATTTTGCAGGAGACAGGAAGTGGACTGAATGCCACACTGAGCAGAACTTAAGCATATATGAACACTCAAAGCCCACCTCCATGGTGACACACTGCCTCCAACAAGGGCACACCTGCTCCAATAAAGCCACACTTCCCAATACTGCCACACCCTTTGGGGGTCATTTTCTTTCCAACCACCACAAGGGCTGTGTCTTATTGAGCACAAAGTTCATCAGGTCCTGTGACTATGATCATTGCTTTCAAATGGCAATTATGGCTGAGAGATTATCTACATCTAGTTGGCCTATGGGTAATGTCTCTGGGAATAGTCTTGATTTCTTTAATTCACATGGGAAGATTCTGTGGATGGCGTCTTCTGGCAGCAGCCACATAACAAATGAACGTGAAATAAGAAAGATTTCACTTTCTGCTCCCATCGCCTTCCTTATGGCCGTGAATCTAATTTATTCTGTTTTTGCTGCTAATTCCTCTACTGATATTAGAACCAGATTTTCTAGTCTTCTAATGTACACTTAGGATGCGTTTTCTCCAAGGACCCCAGGGTGTCGGTGCTAGACCAGCACTGCCAAGGCACTCAGTCTCGAGGACTCAGCAAGAACTGTGTGCTCGGCCTTTCAGGTATAAGACCCACCGAGTGTAAATAAATAGCTGAGGGCCTGAGACCTACTGAGTATAGATCCCTGAGTGTCAGTGACCTACTGAGTATAGATCCCTGAGTGTCAGTGATCTACTGAGGGCAAGGCCATGAAGGTCTGTGACTCACTGTGGCCGTGACTATAAGGGTTGTGACCTAATGAGAGCTGGATAATGTTCTACCAGGTCACTTCCCCTACGCAGGGCTGATATTTCCTAGAGCCATACAGTATGCTGATAATAAGCCTCAAGTATCTGAAAATGGGTCTGTGCTTCTTTCCAGGATGACCAGTTACTCCAGAAGTCTTAATGATACTTTAATATCCCCCTTTCTTTTTGAATTTAGTACTCTGTGAAGGCATGGCATTTTAAAGACATGCAAGGGTGTGGATAAAACCAGATGCCTCCTATTTGTACCCCCACATGTCCTTTCTCTGTAGCAGCAACACCACCATGGTCCCTACCTGTCTTTCCAGGGACACCTATTGCCTCCTCTAGCCTCCTACCAGATAGCCATGTAGCAGTTCATTCTCGGGTGTCCCTCATTGACTTCACCACCAAGCAGCAATTCAGTGGCTTCCCAGTCTCAAACCTTATAAACTACACCTCCCCCCTCTTCCTGCTCCCCTCCACCTCCTTTCATGCAGTACTGTCTGCAGCACAGTTCCAGAGGTGGAGGGGTAGCTCCAAGAGCAAACTTCCTACCGTTGTTGGAACACAATTGCGATTTTGACAGCTGCCACTCCTTAACCTGCAGAAGTTGCTTTGATTGGCAGCTGTTTGAGAAGTCACTGACAGTGCCTTACCCGAGTCCTTGCAAGCAAGTGTGATAAACTTCTGTGTCTGTCAATCCAATGAATGAAAGGCTGTATCCCGACGTGGAGACAGTTTGTCTTTTCCATATGATGAGGGAGGTGGCATATTCTCCAGAGGGTTATGAACCATTCAGTGTGTACTGCTCCCATTTTCTGTCTGTCCTCCTTTTCGCTTTTATTTCTGTCATGACACGGATCTTTCTCTTATTGACAGAGCTCTTGACAGTGGGGAGGCTTCCCTGTGATATATTTTGTAAATGTGTTGCCTGGTTTGCTAAGTTTTGTGCCTGTTTTATGACGTTTTATCACCGTAAGCTTCTACTTTGATGTAATTAAGTTTGTCCATCCTTTTTTGTGTGGTGCTGGACCTTTGCTTGCTTATACAACAGATTTTCCTGCCATGGTAGTTAGGAGGATGTTCAAGTGTTCTCGTTGAGCCTTGGTTCAATATAGAATTTATTTTTGTATCAATTATAGAGATCAATTTAGATGGCCAGCCAAAGTCTTGTGGTTTTTATTGGGCCTTCTTCTCCCCGATGACATAAAAAGACCCTTATTTACATGCCCCCACCCTGACACAGATGTTCAGCTCTCTCTCTCTCTCTCTCTCTCTCTCTCTCTCTCTCTCTCTCTCTCTCTCTCTCTCAATCCCCTATTTTATTGATTCACCTGACCATGTGGCTCAGTCAATGAGGCAGAGACTCCTTGGTATTTTAATACTTAACAACCATGTGGCTGACATGGGACACGATAATACTCAATTTAAGTAGCCATTCCTTACCACTCCAGATCCCAGAAAGTTCTTGGCAATTATCTTATGTCTTCTCTTCATGGATTCTCTATGGGGATGACATGGAATTTGAAGATTAAAGAGAACTATCAGTTGGTGCTCATACACATGCTAAGACCACTTGCTGAGAACCTGAAGGGTCCCCATATGCATGGAGCAAAAGCTGTAGTCATATGGGTAGCTGACCTCCAAACAGAGAAACCCTCGTGGTACATGCATCCTACTGCCATGTGGAAGAATTATGCTTTTCTCTCTGTCTCATGGTTGGCATTTAAATCTTTTAAGCCTCCAATAAGCTGGGGTGGGGCCACCTGGCTTGGAGTTCACTTGTACAGTGAAAGGATTAGAACCCAGAGTTCCTAGCGTCTGGAGGGCGTGCAGGATGGAGAAGGGCCCAGAAAAGAAACATGGTAAGATAGGGACCTGTGGAGGAAGTTCTCTGTGGAAAAAGAGGAAATAACTTTAGGAACAAGAATATTTAATGTGCCTGCGTGTAAAAACATAGCATGGGACCCTTGCTCCTCTACCTCTGATCTCCCATGGGGTTTGGCAAAGGCTGATTAGGTGAGGGGCGTTCTGTGGTTGGCATCTGGTATTTGTTACTGAAAAACAGAACAGAGCAGGATGTGATGTGGATCAGCATGGTGTGGGGTGTAGCATGAGGTCACACCCCTATGAGATGACCAAGGGTCTTGCTGTCCACAGAGGTCTTTGACTCCATTCATATTCAAGGACCAGACTTACCTAATCCAGAGAACCCAGTAACAAGAGCTGGCACAGACTGATTTGGCGGCAATCCATTCCTGGCCTATAGGGATGTGCTCTCAGGGAAGTCCCTCCTCCCAGCTCTCCACGCTCTTGTGCCACCATTATCAAGTGCAGAGCTAAAACCCCAACTCCAGCTCTCAAATCCCCATCCCTAAGATCCATAAGACTCTACTTTTGTTCTGTACTTCATGACAATCTTCAAATTGTATGTTCTTGATTTAGTGGTAGGGCACACCATAACAAAGGAAGTCCATAATGACTGTGAAGATGGACGGTACAGGACTGACCAAAAGCTGTCCCAAGCAGTACAGGATGACTCTTCCTCTATGGGGTCTCACTAAGGCTGTGAGCAGCAGGATGACAGTGACAACTTTGCCCCTGACCTTAAGTAGGAAAAGAGGAAAATATGGGGGTCTTCCAGAGTGTCCCTGTCATTACCAGTCCTTCCCAGGCACCACTACAGCAGCAGAAGTTTAAGAGGAAGAGGCCCCCTTAAAGTCCACAGACCACCTTCTTGGCCTTCTCCTTGCCATATTCTGCCTCACGAGAATGTCAAGGTGCTGCTTGGAAAGAGGGGTCAAAATCTACTGCTTAGAGGTATGCTACCTACACCAACAGCCCTCAGCAATGTGGCGGAGATAGATGCTAACATCCCGAGACTCAAACTCTCTCATGCTTCTTAAGTAGTAATTTCTTGAGAGCTCACTGATGCCCAGGGCCACAGGAGGTTAGAAAAGATCTGACTTACCCTCCAAGACCTGGCAGGGAAGTGGCAAGACTGGAGGAAGGTACTCAGGCAAGTACAGCAAGATTGGAGTTCCTACTGGTACCCAGGAGGGCATAAAGGATGCTGACTGGGTGGGAAGCAGCTATCACAGACCCCGGTAGATCTTGTGAAGCCTGTGCAAGGCCGCACCAATTTTGTCTTCTCTGAAAACATTCTGCACACGTAGATATCACAAGTGTTGCCTGCCTGCCATTCCAGTGGAGTTGGGGAAGAGACAGCATGGAGAGCAGTGTACTGTGCTTGAGGAAGGGGCGGGGCCACAGTGCTTCACAGGACCACATCCCAGATCTGTCTGGAAAGGTGAAATGTGTGAGAAAGCCCATCTGGGAAAATTCTCATATGCATATGAAAAATCTAAACCAGAAAGCGGCAGGGATTAGGACAAGATAAATTTATACACAGCTCCCTGCATTCCACTGACAAATTTGCTCTCTGGGCGTTGTTGCCTCTGACCTCCTGGTTACCGAGGGGATGACATTAAAGTGGAGAAAATGGCTTATTCTGTTCTATAAATTCAAACAGAAATGACGCATGTTGCCCACCAAGTATATCTAAGAAATCGTGGGGAAATGTCAAGCATTTTAAGAGAGAGCCGCTGCAAACACTGAATCTTGCGACTTGAATGATTTCTGCAGAGGAGAAAGGTCCCTTTGTTCATGCTTAGCTGACACGCAGCATGTGGAATATTATGAGCTAGGGGTCGCATGGAAGCTGAAGGGAAAGAAAGAAAACTAGGGTGTGACAGCTCAGGCGGGAGGAGGATGGGAGCAGGCCAAGAGGAGGCTCTGGTACGGGGGACGCCTGGTGTCTGAGGAGCCCAAAGGCAGGTCCCTCTTCCTAACCCTTCTTTGCTAGTGCTATGCTTTCCTCGGGCCAATGGGATGTCCTCCCCAGTGTTTTTATACGGTGGCACAACCAGGAAAAAAAAAAACATTGTCACATAGGGTGTGGGGAAAAAGACAGTGGTGCTCAGAGTGACGTCATTGCACCCCAAACTACACTGAGGAGAAATCCCATTGATTGAACTTTATGGGACATGTGACCATATCTTAATGGCAGTATTGCCTCAGTGGCTCAGGAAACAGAAGGTAGAAGAGAAGATCAGAAGCCACCTAGGAGTCTTTGAGGATTTGTTTTGTTCATGGTTATATTATTTATTTTGGGTAGAAAGGGAACTGAAAAGAAGTCTGGGGGAGATGACAACTTGTTTGATCCTCAATACCCAGATGTAAAATTTAAAAAAGTCAACCATGGTAATGCATGGTTGTAATTCCAGCAATGGCGAAGTAGAGACAGGTGGATCCCTGGGACCTGCTGGCCAGCCAGTCTAGTGTACTTGGCAAAATCCAGCCTAGTGAGAGACCTTACCTCAAAAAATAAAGGTGTGTGGTACCTAAGGGATGGCACTGGAAGTTGTTCTCTGGCTTGGAAAGATACACACACACACACACAAACACACACACATACACACACACACACGACTGGGGAGAGAGAGAGAGAGAGAGAGAGAGAGAGAGAGACCTCTTCAAATCTATAACCCTCAAAACGAAACACCCATGTACTGTTGGAGGTCTACTAGCTGAACAAAGGCTCCCTCCAGTGTCCTGTGTGCTAGGGTGGCCAGCAGGAAGCACCATCGCTGGTTGGGGATGTGCAGGGTGATGTGGAGGCCCCGAGCCTCCATGGCAAATCGAGCATTTCACCACACTGTAGAAAGGTTTCACCACAGCGACCTCCTGTCATCAGAAGGGGCAGAGGGCAACAAGGCCACCACTGTCAACTTAGCTGCCAGGCACACATTCCAAGTCTCATACAAAGATCTCCCACAGTTTGATCAGTGCGGCTGCCACCTCTCTTCATGGCTGACTTCTTTCGGGGCCGGTGAACTTCCTGCACACTTCCTGTGGGTCACCGAGTCCCTGGAGGGATGCACCACTAGTGAACCGGATACTCGGGATGAACTGCCATCCACTCTCCCAACTTTCACCGAGCCTCGCTTCAGCCTCTCCCTGGCAGTTAGTCCATCACTTGCTCAAAGCAGCTGTTGACAACCACAGCGACCCAGTGTGCTGTTGGCCTTTCCAGTGAGTGTAAACATTAGCCTGGGTGGTGACAGAAGGGTGTGTATGTGCCTAGTGATTGTGGTCAATACCTTATTCTGTAAAAGCAAAGTCCTGGTGTCACGGTAGTACGGTAAAGAGGGCATCATTCCTCCCCTAGAGCTTCAAGCATTCATGGAACTAGGACTTCTCACTCTTAGTTAGGAGACTATGTGAGGGTTGGTGGGGCTACCTTAATTCTGCCCCCCTCAGGGTCTGAGCTCAGTTCTGGTCTTACACTGATGAATCACCCATGGTCCTTATCCTCAGTCTCATGGAGAAGCAATTAGAAGTCCAAGACATTTGCATTCAGTGCATAAGATAAATTCCTTGGACTAACTACAGGAGAGGATGGAAGGACAGCAGACACATGGAGATGCTCCAGGAGGCTGGCTGGAAAGGTCTCCAAAGAGGAATCATGAGGGAGGGATACTATCATGAGAAGCTCCTCCCCTCACCAAGCCCCTGCTGCTAATGCCTGGTCCATAGGGGTGGGGGCTTTAAAAGACAGAGCTTGGTTGGTAGAAGCAGTTCCCTGGGGACACGTCTTTGAAGATCATACCCCCAGATTCTAGCCTTTCTTTGACCCTTGGCCCCACATGCAGTGAACAAGTTGCTGACACATGTTCCTATCACTACAGTCTGAGCTGCTCAGCTCTGCCTCCCCACCATTATAGACTGTGGCCCTGAAACTGTGTGCCAAGACAGATCTGTCCTCTCATAAGTTGGGTATTTTGTCATAGAAAAGATTCAAAGCAGGGCAGTATGGGGGCAAGAGAGGAGGGCAGCACCCCTCGGGGACATAAGGGAGACACAAGCCAGAGGCTGTGGGGCAGGTGGGATCAGGGCCTGAAAGCCTTTGTTTCTCGCCCTTCTGGCACCAGCCAGATGCCTTGCATGTATGTCAAACCAGATGCTTCAGGTGTTCTATTCCTCTTCAATCGTTTCTTGAAGATAGGGAAGCTTGTTCTTGTTGAAGTTGGCTCGATGTGCCACTGGCTGCTCCTCTCCAGCCTGAAGGCATAAGTCATAAAACAATCCCACACCAGTTGGGAATCATGATTAATAAAAGGGTTATTTATTTAAAGGGAAAAACTTACAGATCGCTATCCTAGACAACAGTCCTCTGCACGACCAGGAAAGGAGTCTTGTAGCTGGAAGTGGAGCTGGAAGCAAGGAGGCGAGAACAGGGCTACTGCTGCTTTTTAAAGTGAAAGAGACCACGCTCAAGTGGGCTGGTATCTTAAAGGCTTATAGGCTGAAGGAGCAGAAGGAGCTCCCAGAGCACCAGCCTCTCACCAAGAGCTCTTATAGTCTATGAGACTCCCTAAGCCCATAAAGCAAGAACAGTAAGACTGTGGGATGAGGGAACAAAGGGGCTTCGTCACCCTGTCCTACCCTGGCAGGAGAAGGTTGTGAAGGGCTGGCTCACCGTGGTGAACATACTGCACAGTAGGGCAGACTGCCTGGAGCCATCTGTTCAGAACCCTGTAGGTGGCAAGAATGTATTTGGTGAGGGCAGGGGCAAGGCTGCCTCCTGCAGGCAAAGGGTGAGTTCCCAACACTGTGTGGAACCTTCTTTGCACTTCCTGGACAGCTCTCAGGTCACCTGGCTCCACAACTTTTGTTCTGGTGACAATGCTCCTCAGAAAGTCAGCTTATGAAAAGTGCCCTGCTGAGACTGGCCATTGTTGTGTCTGCTGCATTGAATTTCCTTAGGAATTTCCTTGGGAGCTTTTGAAGTGGAAGCCAGCACACTACCCTATAGTAAAACGCCATGCAGAGCTGCTGTATACTTATTCCATCCTGGAGAAGGCATGCTAGACTCAGGAAGCCCACAAAGCTTACAAGATGTTGGAGGCCCCTGAGGTTATATATGTATTTAATAATTGCCAGGGATCTTGAGGAAGGTTGCAATATCACTTTTGGGTATATACCCAAAGGATTCTCAATAGTACCACAAGGACATATGCTCAACTATGCTGAAAGCAGCATTGTTTGTCATAGCCAGAACCTGAAAACAACCTAAACGCCCCTAGACCGAAGAATGGAAAAGGAAAATGTGGTACATTTATACAATGGAGTACTACACAGAGGAAAAAATGACATTTTGAAATTTGTAGGCAAATGGATGGATCTAGAAAACATCATAATGAGTGAGGTAACCCAGACCCAGAAAGACAGTTATCATATATACTCACTTATAAGTGATCCTTAAACAGAAAGCAAAGAAGACCATCCTACAAACCACAATCCCAGAGAACCCAGACAACAATGAGGCCCCTAAGAGAGACATAGAGGTATCTAATCTACATGGGAAGTAGAAAAAGACAAGATCTCCTGAGTAAATTGGGAGCATGGGGATCATGGCAGAGGGCTGAAGGGAAGGGGAGAGGAAGGGAGGGGAGCAGAGAAAAATGTATATCTTAATAAAATCAATCAAAAAATTAAAAAATAATTGCCAGGGGAGGGGGTCTTTAGTGAAGTTGCCTGCAAGTTGAACAGTCAACTCCAGTGGTAGCTTTTGTGAATTGTCATCCAAGATTGGGCAGGACTTGTGCCCACGCAGCTGCCTCAATCACCTATGTTTCTATGAGCAATCCCTGATTGCTGACTTGGATGAAATAATTTCTTTGGTCTGATACCATTTCCCTCTTCTCTCTGGGTCAAACTGACATTTACCCATGCCTTCCCAGGAAACGTCACAGACCACATTTGGCCCTCAAATGAGGAATGGCAAAAGTGAGTTTGGGGAGTGGTCATATGTACCCTAATGTTGGTAACAGGATATACAGTGGAGGCTCATCTGCCTGGGGTTGGAGCACCTGTGGTTCTAAGTCTGACGTTGCTGCCTTTACCCATGTTGTATGGGATGCTGTGCTTTCTTGTGTGCTCTCTGCTATGGTGACAGGACATTCAACTAAGCCACTTGAGAGTCCAAAGTTCTTGGAAGGAATCCCAGGGTGACTACTGTCTTCTATGTGGCATGGGATAGGCTACCTCCTTAATGGATGGGGTCTGCCATGTGAGTATGGGAATGGGGGGGCTCTTTAATGCATGATGGACTTCAGTGGGGCTTCTGCAGTTTTTTTTTTTTTTTTTACCTATTACTGACTCTGCCTGAGTAAGTTTTAGATGACTGTGGGTACAAGAAAATGGTGGGTGAAGAGGAAAGAACCTGGGGCAGGACCAATCAGGGAGGAGAACCAACCAGAAAGTGGTGTCACCTGGAGCCTATAAAAAGTTCAAGCCCGAGCTCAGGGTGGACTCCCACCAATAGAGCTCCTTCCATCTCCTTGCTGGGGGCTGTTGGTCTGTTCAATGTCGTTTTTGTTCTTTCCCTGTCTCTCTCTGTGTGTCTGTGTCCTGTCCCACCCCCTGGCTTATTTGCTCCTGCCCTCAACGGAAGTTACTTCCACCCTGTCTGCAGTTCTCTGTATCTCTGCTACTTTGTATCAGGACCCTCAAGATAGCTACTTTGACCCTCCAGCTGTGGCTTCGGCATCCCTGCCTCAGGCCTGTAACTGTTATTTCTGTCTCGGATGCCTTGGCTGTCCACTTTACCTCTAGCAGCGGCCATTTTGGCATCCTGGACTCAGGACTGTAAACTGTAATTTCTGTCGGTGCCCCTCATGATCCCGGCAGCCTTCACTCTGGTGTTGGTGTGGGAGGGAGTTGCTGCCTGGCAGATCTCTGGTTGTCACGCTCCTCACTCTGGCTCCACACCCTCTCTGCCACTTCACTGTCTTGTCTGGGGGTCCTGTTTCCCGGATGTACAATTCTTTGTCTCTCCTGCTGAATGAACTCAGTGGAGTTCCTCTATACAACACTCCTCACCCAAGGTCTTTGTAACACTGGAGTATGTCTTTTTATAAAATAGGAAAAGTATAAAAGGTTTATTGATAATAGGTCATGGGGAAATTTATTTTAAAACAAATTTTCAGTTTGCATCTAGTTTGATTATTAAGGACAAAAGCAAAGCTTTTAATGCTAATGCGATTACTGAGCTTGCTTACATTTATATAAGAAATCTTTACTGAAATTTGATATTATAGGACATAAAAGTCTTCAATGATTTTCATGGTTGATGGATATTTTGATTTTATAATTATCAATGCTGAGAACATTCTTTCAG